>NW_020884888.1:2970391-3259325 GCF_003945725.1 Corapipo altera
CCCCCCCCCCCCCCCCCCCCCCCCCCCTTCCTTCCCAGGCTTAACTTCTTTCCCAGTTCTCTATTCACTCTCCCCCAGCAGTGCAAGGAGATGGGGAATGCAGGTTGTGGTCAGTTCATCAAAGTTAATATTGCTGCTTCCTCCTCAAAAAGAGGTCTCCTTCCCCTGCTCCAGCATCGAGTCTCTCCCACAGGAGACAGTCCTCCATGAACTTCTCCAACATGAGTCCTTCCCACAGGCTACAGTTCTTCACAAACTGCTCCAGCATGGATCTCTCTCACTGGTGCAGTCCTTCAGAAAGAGACCACTCCAGCATAGGTACCCGGTGGTGTCATGCCATTGAACCTGCTCCTTTCTCCACATCCTCCTTTGGACATCCACCTGCTCCAGCGTGAGGTCCTCCATGGGCTGCAGGGGCACAGCTGCCTCACCATGGTCTTCACCACGGGCTGCAGGGGGAATCTCTGATCCAACACCTGGACCACCTATTCCCCCTGACTTCTTTGCTGAGTTTGGTGTCTGCAGAGCTGTTGCTCCTCCCTTATCTGGCCGCAACTACTTCTGCACAACATTTTTTCCCCTTCTTAAGTATGTTATCACAGAGACAATAATACCATTGCTGATGGGCTGAGCCTTGGTCAGTGGCAGGTCCATCCTGCAGCCAGCTGGCATTTTATCTGTCAGTTGTAGAGGAAGGTTCCAGTAGCTCCTTGGAGAAGCCATTCCTGTAGCATCCCCTGTCATCAGAACCTTGTCACAAAAACCCCATACACTCATATTAATCAGCTTTCCTGCTAGAACAAAAATCAAGACACTACGCAATGAGGATTAACAGCCTCAGAGTAACAGCTCCTATTTAATTTCGTGTATTCTCTGCTTTCTACCCTCCATTAACTTCATAATGGTAGAAAATTCCTTTCTGAAAAAAAAATGTAATACCGAGAATGGAAAGCCTTTGCTAAGAAAATGCAATAGCACTACATACTTGGGAAGAATCACAGAATCAATTAGGTTGAAAAAGACATCTGAGATCATTGACTCCAACCTATGACTGAACACCATCATGTCAACTGGACCACGGCACTAAGTGCCATGTCCAGTCTTTCCTTAAACACCTCTAGGGATGGTGATCCCACCACCTCCCTGGGCAGCCCATTCCAGTATCTAATCACCCTTTCTGTGAAGAAATTATTCCTAATGTCCAACCTAACCTCTGCTGGCACAGCTTAGGACGATGTCCTCTTGTCCTGTCACTACTTGCCCAGGAGAAGAGACTGACATCCTCCTTGTTACGACCTCTTTTCAGGTAGCTTCTACAATAGAAGAGTGCTGTACAGTAAATTTGGTTGCATTTGATAGGACATAGAAAAATCTTGGTCAAAAAGGCCTTTCCCATGCAGCCTGCACTTTCAATAGTTCATCTTGAGTTTGAAGGTGGAGGTGAACTTCTAATATTAAATTTTAAGTACTGTCTGTCATTAGCTTTGTGTACTACTTAAGGACAACCAGGTCTTCAGACTCATTAGCCAGAGAGCAGCACATGTTGTTCCAACACCCACACCTGCTACAGAATACAGCCATGCGTGAGAGAGAGCAGAGAAGCAGCAGCTGGCATTTGACATCCTGTCCATAAGGGCTACAAGCAGAACTGTCAAATAGACTTCTCATCACAAGATGAGCCTCAGGGATCTCAAGAAGTGAACAAGGACTACCTGCTTACCTGTCCTAGAAATCAGAAGTCTGTTAAGATTAGATGCCTGTCCAGGTATAGTAGAAAATGCTTAAGATTTCCATTATTTCAAGCAATAAAATATGTTTTAGAAGTTTGGCTAATGTTTGAGTTTTTAGTATTGGAAAGCCTTATCTCTCTACTCATATTTCATTACGTAGAAAAATTGCACAAATAAACTTTGTAGAAACTCAATTTTGAAAGTTTTTGAAGGTTGGAAAAGACTAAACAAAATAGAATTCAACTGCATTAATTACTAATGCACTAGTTAACTGTAAGAACCCATACTGTATTTATCCTGAAAACATTATTTGAGACAGCTGCCACTGCTTTATGGACAACTGAATGTGTCATTATTCAAAGGGTCAACCAAACTCTTCTTGCAGAAGTCACAAAGTTCTCAACACATCACTCAGGACCCTGAGTCAACACTTGTGAAAAAAAGCAGCTCCCAACAAGTGATGTGATCCAGCTAATGTGTTTTCCTTGTAGTGCCTATGCACTGATGTCTAGAAGGGCAGTACAAATATGCTCCATGTCCAGGACTGCTGAGTACTGTTATTGTTGCATTGAGACTATTGTAGTTGTACCTTTACCTGAAGGCTCTTTAGAAGTACCTTCTCATGGGTTTTATACACATCTTTCACAAAAACCTTCAGAGAAGTAAATTAAATAAACAACTTAAACAACCTGTAAGCTGGTTCACTTATCTCTGGGCAAATGCTGACACGCTGAGCAGAGCCTCAGGTTAACTTTCACATGTAGCGTCTAACAAGCTGGTAAGCCACCTCTGAAAGGGTGACAGAACAATCCAGGACCTGCAGTGACAAGTAGAAGCTGTCAAGCAACTCAAGAGCAGCCCTACCAAATCAGATCTGGTATCTGGTATCCCTGACCTAGTATTTTATATCTGATAGTACAACCTACCTACTTGTCTAGAGACAATTGTGAGAGTGAAACAAGCAAATTTAACACTAGCCATAGTGCAGCTGTAACCAGAATTTTTGGTTAACTGCAAATTGCACATTTAATTTTAAAACACCATTTAATTATGTACTTCTCACAAGCACAACAGCTTCAACAAATGGAAATATTATCTGGAAAGCGTGAAAACAGTCCTCTTCATCTCCTTCAAAACCCACTCTTTGTAAAGTTCATCAGGAGTGACAAGAGGACACAACATCAAATTGAAATACACACCTCAGACTATTAGTACCATCACTATGTACTTGTTAGACATTCTTGGAATTTTTAAGAGATCAAAAGAAATTATTCAACTCACAGTAAGACTGTACTATAGTAGTGAATACCCTTTCTTTGTGCTGACTGCATTCCTAGAAAACCAAGGGCCTTTTAAATTTCAAGATCCAAACTGCACCACTGAGAAAATGATTATCCAAAATGTGATACAGATGAACTTGTTCAGATGAGGTGTAGTATTTTGATGACAGCAATTTATTTCCTTGAGTGATGGTTATTTTGGGTTTGGGAATTTGCGTGACTTTTTTTTGTTGGTTGGTTGGTTTTTGTTGTTGGTTTTTTGGGGGTTTTTTTTGTGTTTTTGTTTTGTTTTGTTTTTTGTGTGTGGGGGGGGGTTTTTTCTTGTTGGTTTGGGGTTTTGTTTGTTTATTTGTTTGTTTTGTTTGGGTTGGGTTTTGATTTGTTTTGGGTTTTTTGGGGTGTTCTTTTGTCAAAGCAATGAAAACTGGAAACTTCAGGAATTCTTTTTCTTCAATGAGATTAAATTATTTCCAATTCTTTCTTTTTGTAAGTTTTTTTTGAAAAGGAACTTCGGAGAAATAAAAAACAAGAACAAAAAAAAGGGAATGAACACAGCTCTCACTATTCTTTCAGCCTATGGTTTCTTAGATATTATGTGGAAGACTGAATTAATTTAGCAATGTTACTGAAGTAACACTACTGAAGAGGAGAAATGTGCTTTCTTTTTAATGTTCACTTTTCACAGGCTCCTTAAAATCACGGATCCCTACTGATCTGCAGAGGTGAAGCAGAAAAGTACACAAAAACTGATGCGCACTGCTGCTATCCTCCCCTCTTTTTTCCACATATCCAAGAGAAGAAAATGCTCGCTGGAAAATGCTCAGTAAGGCTTGACCACTGATCAAAGCTACCTTGTTTACTCTTATTGCCACGTGCCTTGCAAGTCAGAGAACTACTGTCCTATCTTCCCCTACAAAAAGGGGGAATGTCTCCAGAAATTAGTGACCACAATAAAGATCTGAATTTTCAGATAATTCAAGACCAAGTTTTCTTCTCTTTTTATACAGATGTACGGAATTTCAGACTGAAATTTGTACCAAAATTTGCACCTTTGGGCAACTTGACATGAGTTGGTAAAAACAGTTTTTCAAACTGGAAGTCCAATTTAGCCTCTTCTGATTATATGATACACCCATCAACAAGTACATGGACCATGAGATAATATGTGTTTACCTATCATAAAATGCATGCAGAAGTAAAACTGGCTAACTCATCCGCTGTCTTGAAGTGTGCTGAAATGCACCACTACCTCACTAGAAAAGGTGAACGTAAGCTAAACGACCAAATAATTGGGTTTTGAGGCACAAAAGGTAATACATTTTCCTCCCCTCCTGTTGCCCTCCAGTTCACTAACTTCTTACCCAAAAGGGTAGATTTCATAAACAAAGCTATTACCCTTTTTCATTCCACATATAGAATTCCTGTGCTTGATCAAGCCTAAGAAAACCCAACTCAAGAGGGAAGTTCATTGTTTAAAGTGTACTTTCAAATGTGGTCAAAACAAATGCAGACATGTTTTCAGCACCAGAGAGATGCAAGTCTGAGAAATAACTCAATTTACTTACACGATCAGGTAACCTCAAAACCAGACTGGCAAATGTTAATTGTGGCTTTTCTCCCTAACTTGCCTTTGTTAATGTACCTAACTGTCTACTGCTTATGCAAACAATGCTCTGAGCTGCTCTTTCCAAAAAAAGCCGTTGTTGTGGAACTAAAAATTCAGACTTTGTAATAAAGAATGTAGCAGTGACAACACATTAATACCACCACTTGAGAATTTTTTCTATTCAAAAGAGGATCGGTTCCTGAATATACAGCAAAAGTTGCTTGTTAGTTCCACAAACAGGCAGCTTCCCTGGCATGAATACCAGCCATTCAATCCATCTTGCACTGAATGTTGCCAGCCAGGAGGATTCCTACAGCCTTTTTTAGAGAAGGTTTCCTTAGAAGCATTTTGGCATACCACTTCCATTCAGAGCAACACCTGGTATTCCATTTTGAAAAGCACATACTTGCTCTAGAGATTAATAAAGAACTACGGCGTGCTATGGAAAAGGCTATGCAAATCCAACTGCTATCCACCTACAGGAGTGCAAAACAAAACGTTCATATAATCCAGGAACTATTATTTATGTTAAAGTGCCTATATGTTCTTTTGATTGCTTCGTTGAAGAGCTCAAGGACAACAAAAACTCGTTCAGTTGGAAAATTTAAGAACACTTAAATGTAACATGGAGATACAATACAAAATCTTTGATAACTAAAAGGAAGCACTCCATACACCAGTCTAACTCCTACATGTTAAGCACTTGCAACATTAGACAATATTACCCTTCTACTTCTAAACCATTTTCACACCTGTGAATAAACAAACAAAAATACCATCACAAACCCCATGTTTACAAGATTATGTTACTACAGAACAATTTTGCTCTATTGCTGTTTGAAAATACAGGATTTGCATGGTTCTAAATGGTTACACTCATTCTGCTTAATACAAACATGTTTCTCTAAAACAAAAGCAACAGCATAATTTTTTTTATTTTTCCATATACATCTGAAAGAACTTCAGGAATTGCTCTTACATTACTGCTGTAACTGATGTTTAGGAGTTATCTTACCATTTGAGAATTCATTTTATGCATAAAGCCAAAAAAATAATCCGATTCAGTATCTAGAGTAGATTAATTAGTAATAAGTTGGCACTAGAATCTATATCACTGCACATTGACATCATTAGCTTTAAACAAGGCTATTAATGGAATGTAATATAACTTAATGAGTAAAAAATAGAATTTAAGGTTCTAGCTAGCAAGGGTTATAATTTGTCAATGAATTAAGAAATGTAAAATAAATCCATGCAGAAAGCTATAGGCTCATAGTACCATACAGCAGTTTTACTGAACTATAATCAGAGTTGTTTGCAATCATTAATTCATAAATCATCCTTTGGGGATTTCCCTACCTAATCTATCTAAAACCATCTGTTAACAATGCTGAATAGCAAGAAAGCTGCTCTAATTCTTCTTGTGCAGGATCACAGAGAGGTAGTTTTGATTTCATAGTCATTCTAATGGAGAACTACAACAATTTGTTTAATCTGTAGAAAAGTCATTAATCAGATCTCAAAAATATGAAAGATAAAATTCCATTGAAAAAGATTTTCAGCTATGTCAGTAAAAAGCATCTTCCTTCAGCTACTTGAAACACTAGTCTGACTCATTTATCACATCAAAGACTAAGGTATAGAACATTATAAAGCAGTAGCCAAGCTTAAAGCCAATTTCAGTATCCAAGGGTTCACGGAAAAAGAAGCCTGAAACCACAGCTGTTTCATGATAGTGCTGTTGCACATGTGATAAAATGTTCAAGTGTAATTTTCTTTGTAAAGCAAAATATCATTAGTGATAGTAATATCAATAATTATTAATGTAACAAAATTTTAACAATATTTTAATTTACCTCTTTAGTCTATTCTATGGTACTACTGGCCACCACAGTATACCTTAAAAACCACAATTGTAAATGACCCTCTATTTCTCTTTCACTTTTCATAACGACCTAGCTCCAATGACTAAAAGCTGTCAATTAAAAACCAATCTCAGTAAAAGGAAAACTGTAATCACATCAGCCAAGAAATACAATTGATACTTTTACTGAAATAATCACCTTTTCGACATCCAGATGACAATCTCCTAAGATTAATTTTTCTGCATAAATCCAAGAGAAAGAATTAGGCTCCTTTAGGGGCTCAGAGCACCAAGTGTAGGCTGTAGGCTGAGTAACAGTTGAGCTGCTGCCAGAAAAAGAACTTGTATGGAGTGGAAGATGCTTAACACAAAACAGAAGCTCACAACTTAACCCACAATACCTATGGAACCACGGGGAAAGGGGCAGTGAGTTACTGACTAATTGAAAGTAACGAGGTGCAACTCTGTTCCCAGGCAGCATACCAAATGCTTCCAGACTCATAGCAGTCAGAGCGTAGGACTCTGCATCCACGGCAGTTTCCCCGCAGTACAGATGTAAACTAAGAAGAGTTTAGCAGGAGGTTTGATTCACTCTGTACAAGTTATAACGCAAGCTTTTACACCACAATTCATAATTTTATTACTCAACAGTAGTGCCAAGTTTCAAGTCTAAAGTGAGTACCAAATTAACTCGCAAGGGAGAAAATTCTGGAAAAGGGGGTAACTTCTCAAAGCTTGCAACTTACCAGGGTTTTTGAAGTAACAAAAAACAAAGACTAGGTCTCAAGAAGCATTTTAAAAGGAGTGTGCTCAGATTTATTTTTTTTCCCCTCAAGTGCACTGTGAAAAGCAATGAGTTTAAGACAAATATGGATCACCCGACTTTTTCCAAAAAAGGATTTTCCCATCCACCAAGAAGAGCCATAAGGGGCAAGCACAAGCCCTGGCACCATACTGGAGCAGCAACAGCCAGCAATGTAAAAACCCTTTAACACCTTAGACATATGAAAGGGAAAGACCTAGAGGTACCAAAAAAATGCCCAGTGAAACAAGGCAGCCAAGGGACTTGCTAGAACAAATCTGTCAGTGCATCTGCTGCATGGGAAATGCAAATAAGTTGAAATGGATCTGAGCTTGGACTGAATGCTGAAGTTCAGGAAGGGAAGGAGACTATGCATATTTCTTAGTTTTATGAATATTGTCCAGAGTGTATGAGACGCTTCTATTTAGAAGATGCTTCTATTTAGAAAAGGGCCACGGCAGACCTCGATGAAGAAGATGGTATCTACATTCGATATCGTACCGATGGAAGCCTATTTAACCTAAGGCGACTGAAGGTCCACACTAAGACCTTAAACCATCTTGTCCGGGAGCTGCTTTACGCTGATGACGATGCCCTCGTCACCCACACAGAAGTAGCTCTGCAGCGTTGAACATCCTGCTTTGCTGAGGCTGCTGAGCTTTTCGGGCTGGAAGTCAGCTTAAAGAAGACAGAAGTCTTCTATCAACCTGCACCTCAGGAAATCTTCCATCATCCCCATATCACCATTGGCAAATCAGAGCTCAAATCAGTCCAGCAGTTTAATTACCTAGGTAGCCTCATCTCCTCGGATGGTAAGATTGACAGAGAGATAGACAACAGGTTAGCAAAGGCATATAGAGCTTTCAGAAGGCTCCATAAAAGAGTTTGGCAAAATAAACACTTGAAGAAAAGTACAAAGATCAGTGTTTATAGAGCCATTTTGCTGTCTACTCTGTTATATGGATCTGAATCATGGGTCATCTACCGCCACCACCTGCGACTCCTAGAACGCTTCCATCAACGCTGTCTCCGTACAATCCTAAACATCCACTGGTCAGATTATGTGATCAATACGTCTGTTCTAGAACAAGCAGCAGTCACAAGTATTGAGGCCATGTTGCTGACAATTTAGCTGCGTTGGGCAGGGTACGCCTCCAGGATGAAGGACCACCGCCTCCCTAAGATTGTGCTTTATGGTGAACTTGCCACCGGCTGCCGCAAGAGAGGAGCCCCGAAGAGAAGATACAAGGACTCCCTGAAACAACATCTCAGCCTTGGCCATACTGATCTTCATCACTGGTCTACTCTGGCCTCCAATCGGAAGGCCTGGAGACACACTATCTTTAATGCTGCTGCTTCTTTTGAGAATGCACGCAGGACCACTCTAGAGGAGAAAAGACAATGCAGAAAGAATCGTGTCCTGCTGATACCATCCAAGGAGTCTTTCTGCTGTGCCTTTTGCAACTGGACTTGTCTATCGTGCATTGGCCTCTTTAGCCACCAGCACGCTTGTAGCAAATGTCGGTAGAGCCCTTCACAAATCTTCGTTCATGAAGCCTAACCATGATGATTTAGAAGAGTGCCACACACGTACAACCCACACAAAATAAGCCTTGTGAAGCTCCTTGAATACATCCAGAGGAAATATTCTTCAGCAAGGAAGCATACTAAGGTCCACGTCTACAGCTATACTGAAAATCTCAGTCTGAGTTGCTGTTCAGAGTTCTGCTGCTACTGGCTTAAAACATGAGCAACCTAGTAGTTTCCTGTCACCTCAGAATCACAGAAGGGTCAGGCTGGGAGGGACCAGAGTGAGTCATCGGGTCCAACCACTCTGCTAAAGCAGACTATTCCTGATCACCTTCTTGTCATCCATGTGGATAGAAATGGCCTCCAGAACAAGGCGCTCCATCACCTTCCCAGGGACTGAGGTGAGGCTGACAGGCCAGTAGTTCCCTGGGTCCCCCTTCTTGCCCTTTTTGCAGACTGGGGTGACATTTGATTTCTTCCAGTCCTCAGGCAACATTCCTGATCACCACAATCTTTCAAAGATGATCCTGAGTGTCCTTGCTATGGTGTCTGCCAGCTCTCTCAGCACTCATGGATGCATCCTGTCACAGCCCATGGACTCATGGATGTCAAGTTTGCCTCCCTGACCAATGGAAAGTCTTCCTTCCAACATTCCTTTACCCTAGTCTCCTGGGTCTGAGATTCCTGAGGGTTGGTCTTGTCAGTGAAGACCGATGCAACGAAGGCGTTCAGTAACTTTGCCTTCTCTGCATCCTCTGTTAACAGGGTTCCCCCTCCATTTAGCAACAGGCCCACATTATTCTTAGCTTTCCTTTTGTTATTTATGGATTTGAAGAAGCCATCTAAGGACTTCCAAGCCAATGAATCCACAAAACAGCTTCCCCTGAGACACTGCTAGCCTACAGACAAAATTCAAAGATCAGTGTCATGGAACAGTAGCATAGTGAACTTCATATCTACAGTTTTACACTTTTCTTAAATCTCTCTCTCGGACAGCTCATGCTTTTTCAGTGCCATGGATAATAATATCAGTTCCACTAAAGATACAGTAAAGTACCAGCTATTACAGTCCATTTCTTCAGACATTATAACCCTGATGTACTCAGTTACTTCCTTACCACAGTTTTGTTCTATTCCTTTGAAAGAAAATAAGAACAGAGCAGAGCAGCTCTTCATAATTGTGCTAAACTACAAAAGAAAGCAAAGTGATCTCTACTCCAGAATGTACCTATGTGATGTACTCTGAGAATCTGTGTAATCAAAGTGACTGCAGAACAGGCTATAAAAGTGTTAGATAAAATGAACTGGAACAACTTGACAACATTAGATATTATTCACTAAGATTTCAAGGGGCTAAAAGATACAACGAATTATATCAACTTCCTCATGCAATCTCCTGCCTAAAACTAGATCGACAGTTGAGGTATGAAGGCTGCCCAACACTTGTACATGGAAAATCAATACAAAAAGTTAGGAAGAAGTAGTGGAGACCTGCATAATTATGAGATATTGACAAAGACTCAACATAGTGTTTGTTAAAGGAATTGCTGCCTCACAAAACAACCAGATTTCTCTATAGACATCACAGATCACTGTGGATAAGAAGGCACTCTGCTGAAAGAAAACTAGGCAATAAAGTGCATACTATTTCAAAGGACATTAAGCAAGTCTATGACAGAAACAGAAGCCCTTTTGTATGAGTATTTTACTTATTAAGAGACAGTATGATGAGAAGATGAAGGTTAAGAGAAAATAAATGACTGTACACTTTAATAGAGGGAGATGACCGATGGACTTACATAGAAACCTGCATTGTAACATGGATTATTACATATAATCATAAAGAGGGAGGAGAGATAAGCAAACTTCCTGTCAGATCATCTTTCCAGCTTGTCCCTCTGTCTAGCAGCCCTGTTCTCTACAGTATCAGACACTCTCCAACTCACTGTGGAGGAGTTCACATGCCTGTTGAACATGCTGGCCCATCACCCCAACATTCAGACCATTAAAAAAGATGTTAAACAGTACTGTCCCCCATATCAGTCCCTGATAATTGATCAGAAAAAAACAGAGAAAAGGTCACAGATTATATACAGACCTCTAGTTTGATGTACAATGGCTATTCTACAGTCATATCTTCAGTCTGAAAACTGCATCAGGGAGCTTTCTACAAAAGTAGAAAAACATCAGCTGTTGGTTCTTCTTTGGGCTCTAATAATTAACTCCAGAAACTTATGGAAAAACAGAATACTGACAGAATATTATGTAATGGTATATAACGTTTACTGAAATAGGAATTATTTTAGCTAGCTTCAGAGAAAGCAAGGAAACAACACCAAAGAACAGGTTTGTTTTATCCAACTCAAGGCATGTGCCACTGTTAACTTATGTAGAATCTAAGACTGAAAACAACAAAATTCAGAAGCTTTGGTATCATGGGCTTTTTGTAGTTAAATACCGAAAAGTTTAAAAACTTTTATTTTTGACTATATAGATCAAGTCAATTCCAAAACCTCTGACAGTATATCCTATACCAAAAAAATTGGAAAAACATGTTCAGTAATACACAGGCACACAATCATTCTCCAAAGTGCCTATGACAAAATGGGATTTCTGAAGGTTGAGCAGCTAGTTGTAATCACAGAGGTCTGCCCTCTGGATGCTGGAGGATAGGTCACCTTCAACTGTGAAAACTGTCTTCTTTTGGGAATACAGACGCATAGAATGATTTGGGACAGAAGCAACCTTAAAAGTCATCTAGTTCCACCGACACCCTGTCAAGGGCAGGGACACTTTCCACTAGACCAGGGTGCTCAGAGCCCCACCCAATCTGGCCTTGGACACTTCCAGGGATGGGGCATCCAGAGCTTCTCTGGGCAACCTGTTTCACTGTCCCACCACCCTCACAGAGAAGAATTTCTTCCCAATATCTAATCTAAACATATCTTTTTTCAGCTTAAAGCCATTCCCCTATGTCCTATCACTTCATGCCTTTGTAATAAGTCCCTCTCTAGCTTTCTTGTAGGTCCTTTTTAGGTACTGAAAGGTTGCTACAAGTCTGTCCAGAACCTTCTCTTCTCCAGACAGACAAGAGCTCAGAGCTTCCCTCCTTTCCCCAAGCACCTCATTGTAAAGGTTGACAAGATCCTATTCTGCAGTTTCTCAGAAGGCTTCCTTAGAACAGATCTAGACAGACAAACTCCTACAGCTGTGAAAATACCCAACTGCTGCTAGAGCAGCACCCAGGTACATAATGGCAGCTGTGGAAGTCACTGGTGGAACCACATCCTGGAAAGTGCTTTTCCCCGCCTTTGCCTTTCCTCAACTGCTTAAATGACTTGTTATTAAATGAGTCAGCACTGACCACTTCAAACACCCTTCCTGACTTGTGTTGCCAAAAACTTTCCATAAAAAAAAGTAAAATCCAAAATAATTAGACTGGAAATGGGTAGCGGCAGTGAAGGAAATGTCTAGATTTTTAAAGAATGCCATACCATTTATGCGTGGAACACTGAACTAAAGACACCTATCCAGAAGAAGAAAATTCTACTTATTTTAAAGAAAATTGTGGTGTTTGGCCCCAGAAGCCCCATTTTCTGAACTGCATGCCACATGCTTTGCAAAATAGTGTACAATGATTCTTTTCACAGTACAGCTATGTATATAGTGAAGAAGTATTAGCACATATGCTTAATACTGCGGCTTAAATCTATCATCTTCTTTTGTCATTTGTGGCACTTCTAGAAATAAGCTGCATCAGGGTCTGAATAGACTCCAAGGGTAATTTCTCCCAGTGAAAACACAGGAATTCTATACCACTGCTGGTAGCAAATATACTCTGTTACAACACAGTCTATAAGAAAAAAAAAATCAAACAAAACAACTCTCATGTTTGCTGACTAAGAGCAAGTGGTCAACACATGTTTGCAACATTAAAATCAGGACGATGTACTGTACAGCACATGAATTTAATAACAATCAATGCAGCTTTTTTTCCTTAAAGAAAAGATTTAGCTCCTCCTGAAAGACTGAAAGTGAGTTTGTCAGACAGAGCACCTTTTGTTTCCTCAGAACGTAGCAACGTTCTGACTCTTTTTTTCAGTAGTATACAAGTATCACACTTCTCAGCTTTTAACAAAATGGTAAACTGTAAAGTTAACTTCACAGGAAGAAAAAAGCCCTTTGCAAGTGTATTTCCACAAGCAAAAAAACAAAGTCCTGAAGGTTACTGCCATACACAGCTTATGCAGAACCTAAAAACAAATTCTGAGACTAAGTACCGTATAAACACCATTTTGCATAAATTCCCAAACAAAGCCAGCCAGTGAGATCTCTACTGAACAATGTAAATGAAACACTACAGACAGAACTGATTAGCCACTACAGTAAGTGGGGCATTTTAGGAGTCAAGTGTAGAGAGCTACTGCTGACACCATCAGCAACTTCAGTCTGGATCTGAACAGAGCTCAGTGCTCACGCTTCAAGGGAACAAGCTTGTCTGGAATCCTTTAGCAGCAAAAGAGTAAGCTCTGAGTGTTCACAAATGCTCAGACACCTTACCCTGCATATAGAGGAAGTGAAAGCTGCTTATCCCTTCTGGAAGATGCTGTCACAGGTTTTGTGGTCAATGAAAAATTATACATGACATATTACATGTCCAACAAACCCACAGAGAAGTAAAACCGTTGTTATTAAAGAGTATTCCAGAGAAATAAGAACGTGTACATCTTCATTTAAATCTGTTAAAAGTAAGAATTTAACATTTGCAACTACATTCAGCTTTTGCAATTGGATCTGCTTCTGATTGCTCTTAAGTTTCCTAAAAGAGGTCTCTGTATTTTACGCCAGTTGTTTCAGGACTAGGAAATTTATTTAACTTTACTTTGCCTTGGAACAAGTGGTTCGGGCTTTGCAGAACTGACTGATTTCTCCAAACAGAAAAATAAATATACATTACCATGATAAGTACAGAAACACAATCACCAATCACAAACCCTTCCTGCAGCCCAGCTGTACAAACGCAAAACAAGGCTTATCACATTTGTTTCCAGATCGGCTATGATGGTATAAACACAACTCGACCTCACCAGGACTAATTATTTTTGTATAGCTCTTACATACTGCCTAAAGATTTTGTACAGATAGGTTTTTACTAGCTAACTTTAATGATCAGTGCCCAAAGCACAAAAACTCCATACAGCAAACACTGTGCTGTTTTCATAGATTATTTTTCAAGGAAGAAAATTTTATGGGTATGTCAAACGCCAGTTTTGTAACTAAATATTGCCAAACACCGACTTTGTAACTAAAAAACTCAACAAAAACCCTACCAACGCCGAAGTGGCAGGCAAACAATTACTTACCACACCGATTTTTATTTTATTTTAAGGTCATTTAGCACTGTGAGGGAGACGTTAAGAGGTCACCCAGACACAGTCTGCGTATTACTGAACTTCATAAAATCGGACACTACCCTGCGACGCGGTTCGAGCTCCAATCCATGCAACGCTCAAGCCAGACCGCGAAAACACAAAGCTCCGCCAAAGCCCCTGGAAGACGAGCGCTCTCTCGCCAGCGCCAAGCTCCGAGGAAAGGAGCGCGCTCCCACGCGGACAGCCGCCAGGCGGGAGGCTCGGGAAGCCGGGAGCACCCGAGCGGCGGGGCAGTCCCTCCGCCCGCCACCCACCGCGGCATCCCGGGCTCGCCCCGCCGGCGGCACCGCAGCGCCCGGCGTTACGCAACGCTCCCCGCGACCTTGCGGGGAACTTCGGAGCCCGTCTGGGGACGGACGTGCGAGCGGCATCACCCGCACGGCCCCCGCTCAGCCAGCCGCCACCGGCCGGCGGGACCCCGGGACGGGAAGAAGGGAGGGAGGGAGGGAGGGGGAGCGGCTCGGAGCAGCCACCCCCGCCCGCGCGGCCGGACAGAGGGGGCTCCGGAGCGCCGCAACTCGAGCGCGCAAACTTCGGCGGCGGCGGCGGCCGAGCCCCGTCCCGAGCGGGCGGCGGGAGGCGGTCAGAGCCTCCCGGCGGGAGCCAGCGCTGCCGCCCGCCTCTCGAGGGCTGCGGGGCGGGGGATGGGGGGGGTGCAGGTGTCTCGCGGCAGCATTCCTACCTGCGACACCAGCGGCACCAGCGTCTGCTCCACGGAGCGCGTGCGGATCTCCAGCCCCGCGTCCGCGCCCAGTCCCGACGAGGACGACGAGGAGACGCCGCTGCTGCTGCACGGGGACGTGGCCATAGCGGGGGAGCCGGGCCGGGACCCCCCGCCGCCGCCGCCGCCACGCACGCTCCCGCACGGCCGACCCTTCTCCCGGCGCTCCGCTCCGCTCCGCTCCCCTCCGCGCCGCTCCGCCCCCGCGGCCGCCACCGCCCCCTCTCCCGTTCCCTGCTCGAAGCCGCGCGCGCGCGCGCTCAGCCGAACCCCCCCCTCCCCGCCCTTGGCGGCCCCTTCCACGCCCCTCGGGACGGGATAGATTTAAAGAGGCAGCTCGCCCTTCTCCGCTTCCCGCCCCTCCGCGGAGCCGGATCCCGGTGTTTGCTGCCTACCCTCGTGCTCCTCCTTTCCCGCGCCCGTAGCCCCCCGCCCCACCCCGCAGCCGGCGGAGGAGGGGAAGCTGGGAGTCGTCCCGCCGCCGCGGCTGCCAGCGGGGGTTTCCCCGCCGGTCTCGCCCGAGGCAGGCTGGCGGGTGCAGGCAGAGGATCTGTGCCCGAGTGGGGAAAGCGGACCGGGCAGTGGCTGAGGGGCTCTGATGGCCCTAAGGAGGCGGGAATCCGGGCCGGTCACCGGGGCAGCAGCGGGGCTGCAGCGGCTCCGGCTGGCGCGAACCCCGGGAAGGGTGGTCCCGGTCGGGAAGTGAGGGGCGCCGGTGTGGGGGCCAGGGAGAGTCAGCCGGGGAGCCGCTCTCTTTTTGGGGAGGGCTGCAGTCACGGTTCGCGTACTTTATAGCATGGGGAAAGGGACCCTGATGGGAGTCTCGAACTAAACGCCATCAGCTTTTCTTAGCAGCCTTAGAGCGAAGGGGCAAAAGGCTTCTCCTGGCTTTGAGTGATTTGTATTCCATACCTGGCACACGGGCTGCTCGCAGAGAATAGCTGTCGTGGATATCCGGCTTTGCCCAGCCCTGGTGCTAAAGGAAAGCACCTATGATCGATCTAGCAAGAAGGCGGCAAAAGTAATTCAAAGGAATAAAAATGGTTTGGTTTGTGTTGCGAGTTGGGGGATTTTTGTTGTTGTTCTGGTTTGGCATGGGCTAAACTCTCTTCACGTTACTTAGTACCCTGTATTTGAAAAGTGGCAGGACCTGGATGCTTTCAGGTCTGATTTGGCTGTATGTATTTGGTATGGCTGGCTCTTCTACAGGCTTGTCTGCACAAAATTGTGGAAAGGGAATGGAGCTCTTCTGGCTGTGATCCAAAGCACCGAGGTGTGAAGCAGATCCAGCCCAACACTGGGGTCACTCGATGCAGTGCTGTGTCTGAGAGAGCAAGCCCTGTGTAGGGTCTGGAATAGTAAATCACTTTAACTTAGCTACTTAGTTTCCTGGTCAGAACTAAGGATTTGTATTTGACTGCTCGGCTCTCGCACAACACAACTCTGTAGCAGTGTCTTTGGCTTTTTTATGTTTTCGATCAAGGACTTTGTATCATTTTGTGTCTTCAGAAAGATTTCTGACCCATTTTGCACAAAGCATCTTTTCCACAATGTTGAAACATAGACAAAAGATAAAGGACAATATTTGTTGTCCTTTGGAGTCCTATGGAGTTATCCATATTTATTAAAAAAGAAAATTGCCAGAGCTGCAAGTATAACCCTAGATAACAACATGACCCTATTCCTAGCTCTTCAGGAAATTGATTTCCAACATGGTCTCATATTTTCTAAAATGACATCTTATATAACATCAAGTGTTACAGGAGAGAACTGAAGGCTTAAACCTGCCATGGCATGAAAACATCTGAATGATGATGTAGACTTGAAATTAATGCTAGTCTTGCTTGACCAAAGGGGTTTAAAGCACACTTGAGATTTCTTTTTTTTTTTTTCTCCTAAACTTTTCATTTTCATGGAACATCTTTAATTCTTTTTCAGGTAATTTGTTTTTCCTCTTAATAGCCAGATTCTAAGCCTTGCCAACAATTGTTGTTTTCTTTTACCTTTTGGTAGAGTACTGAGGGCAGGGATGGTTGCAGCCTCCCCAGGACTGTGAACTGGTATTGGAGACTTCTGGATCATATGAGGTGAAGCATCCACCAGACAAAGTGTCAGTAATGCCAGATAGAAGTGCATTCCTTTGCCCTCCTCCCCCTGTTTTTCCCACTCATTAACTATTTTATGAATATTGCTGTAATACAGATTAACTGTGTCATCAACATCTACAGATACAAATCTACAATTCACATCAGAAATTAACTAGAAGCACATGCACACTTGGATGCACACGTGGTTTATAATTTGACAATTTGTGTCACTTAATTTCAAAGACAGCTGCCTATCATCTTCAACACAGTAACAGATCAGATGTCCCAGGGATGATGTTTTCTGATTGAAAGCCGAGTTAGTAGCAGAGATTAATGATTAATTTTAAAGATTGTAGCTTCTCTTTGAAAAAGAAGACAAGTTTAGTATAAAAGATACTGGCAAAAATAGTTTAAAAATAATTTCCTACACTTACTGGAGAAACAGTAGGAACTTTGCAATACCTTTCTGCAGACAGAAGTCTTGGTCCCAATCTACCACACTCTTTTACTGCTTCCATTTTGTTTTCATTAGAGAAGCAGCATTAGTGGGTGGTACTAGAGACAACACTGTCTAGTTCTCCCACTTCTCTTCCTAACGTGCTTCCAGATTAAACATGGAAACCACATGCTCTGCTTCTGAAATCCTGTGCTAAGCAAACAGAATGCACATTGTGATGTTTTTAATATAACACAGTTGAAAAGCTCTAGCATGCTGCAGACTAATGTCTTTGAAGACACCTTGAGGAGATCTTCAAACATCGTAGCCTGGAGCTTAATTGTGCTTTTTAATTATGTTAAGACAATTTGAATGAGGCAGAGTGATAGATTGCAACCACACCTTTGGCATGCCAACACATACCTCTGAGGGAGCACACTGCAATGCACAGCACTAGACTATTTTGCATACAATCATCTTCAGCCCATGTGATGGATTCAGGAAAGCAATAGCCCATCATCCCAGAAAGAACATCCCTCATGCCTGTATGATGTGAGGAACACCCACTGGCCGTGGCAGTCTCGAGGTACCACTTGAGTTAGCATTGTTTAACTCTGCTTCGAATCTGAAAAGCATTTGAAGTATTAAGATAGAGGACAAGAGTAATGCCTAATGGACTATATTTCTAACTTCATGATTTGCCAGTGCTCAAGGAGAAGGAAGGGATTCATATCCTCATAGCATTATCAGCGTGTTATATTGTCCCTCCTTGTATTGTTTCCAAACTTCACTCAAGGAGGTGACACCTGTTGCTCTGCCTACGATCCCCCACAAGCTTGGGTTTTGTGACTGGTGGCAGGTTCTCACACACAAGGTAAACCAGTTTTGCCTCATCTAGCTCTTCATCTTTATTGTTCCTATCTGAAGCACCTTTTATAGGAGATAACATTACTACCCAGAACGGTGCTCTGCCAAAGTTCTCAGACTAAAGTGATGACCCCCACACCCTGACAATGACAGTGCTCCTGAGAAGGATGGTTGTTTTGAACCTTTATGTGTAGCTAGGCCTCTGACCATGGATGCTGGCCTCTTAGCTTTGATGGGAATTATATGAAATGTACTAATGGCTGTACTAAGCACATCTTATACTACCTGTGCCATGGCTTGTTTGAAAAGGCTGTCAGCCTCAGTTTGATGGAGTAGCTGGCACCTGCTCTTACCTTCTAGCTAAGACGTGTGTGCTCCCTGATCTATTTAAAGCAAAACAAGGTGGGTAATGCTTTAACAGTTTATATTATGCTTTTGCTAATCCGGTCATTTTGACCAGAATAAGGTCAGTGGCGAGGACAGAAACCTCTTTTACATGAAGAAACCTTCCTTAGGAAACAGGTTTTATAGTTGTTCTGTATGTGCTGTTGAGGCACATACAGGAAAGCAGATGCCACTTAGCCAGTCAAGACAGGATTGAACTTGTGAACTTTGAAGAGGAGCCTAACAGTTTCTGTCCACAAGGAGCAGTTGGTCTAGGAAGCGCAAACTGCAGGGAGAACAAGGAAATATGGGTAAAGGCCAGCTGATGGGATCAGAGGGCTTTTCAGTAAATGTTGATAATGAGCACTTTTCCACACATGTTAATAATGAATAAGGCACAGGAATTAGCTAAATTAATAAAACTTTGAGGTTGAATTCCAAGGAGTAATTGCTTTTTATCCTCCCATAGAGAGCATCCCAAATACCCAAGGGTGAGAGGAAGCAGTGCCTCCATTGCTTCCTTATCTCTGAGCTGCAGTCTGGAAAGCAGAGCTGAGTGAGCTAAGTGTCAGATTGCTTTCATTCTCTTTCCTCCAGGTGAGATTAAAGTTATAGCAGTGTGGGAGGAGAAAGCGCATCAGTCATCTTTCCAGATGAAATTTACAAATCCACTTTAAGATTAAGGTTTTCCCTTGATTACTTCTAGTTTCCTCTAAAACTTGACAAAGTCATACTTCTTTTTGTTTCAGTGGGGATGTTTTGCAGGCAACTTGTGAAATTAGTAATTTTAAAGACGGCTAAAAATTTTAGGCTTTTGGGAAAAGTCAAAAGATTGTAGACAAGTGTTGTGTGAAATGTCTAATCCTGTTTATTAGTGGCTATTAACTCCAAAATACATTACACTTCTTTATAAAACCAATCACTCTTTATGTTTACTTCATGCCATAATGTAGTCTTTACAAAGACTACATTATGTAAAGACTACATTACTTTTTTTTACATGGAGAGCATTTTATGTGACTGTACACTGACTATATTTTTTTGCCATTTTTATGAATTTACTAGTTTCGCGGTGGGATTACAGTAATTATTACAGAAACTATGAAGAAGAGGGGATATAAAAGTAATGTATAGACATATCTGAAGGACTACAAGTCCTACTAGTGTCTGTTTTTATTCTGACTGTTTATTCCGACGGATTAGTTGGAATGGGGGAGACCTCCAGGCTTTAGGCTGCTAGCCCATTACCTGCGAGGTGAATGCCCTTCCCCCCGCCCCAGCACGGGGCCCTGCGACCCCGCAAGGAGCACACAGACCACCAGGGAGGGACGGACGAAAGAGGGAGTTTATTGTGGGGTAGGGGTTTATAAGGCTTTCAGGAGGGTCAAAAGGGGACCAATCACAAGTTCAGGGTCACATAGAAAAAACCATCAGGTGAAGGGTCAACAGCCAATAGAAAGGGGTTAACAAAGGCCAATGGGAAAACATCTCAGGACACCTTCCCAGGACATCTTGTGTGGGAGCACAGGGGATGTTGGGAAGAAGATCAGTGACTCTGCAAAAAGGTAAAAGCCATTTTAAAACCTGTTTAAACCACCTTAAAAACTTCGGTTTCTGTAACATTTGAACTGCTCTCATTTTCTTCACTAGTCCATCTCTGACAGGACTTCTTCCATCCTGCATATGGCAAATCCATTGCCACAGTTTATTCAGAATGCCTGTGTGCCTGTGCAGCCAGATAGTGATTTCAAGCACTGGCTCCCTTTTTGTTTATGAAGTGGTAGCTGTTAAAATCTTCAGCAAGTAACAGCTGTTTGGCCATGCTACCAAATGTGGTACCCTCTAAACCACTTCTGTTCCCTATTACTGTGGAAAATGAGAAACCTTGTTTGGATGGTCAGATACTGATAGCCCATCATGGCTTGACTGCCTCTTTTAGAGAGCACTTATGAATTGAGTTACCCATGCTAGTTCTCCAAGAACCTTAAGGACTCAGTACACTTCATCAGTCCCAGCACCGTCAAGAGACTTCTGTAATGAGTAGCATTTTTGAGAATACATCAATCCATAAAACATGTTTTCTGTGACATACTGAATGCAAAGAACACAAAAGCTTGAGTCAACCTATCAAAATTAAAGAAAGATCATTAAAGTCGGGGTCTGAAGAAAATATCCTACCTTTTCACTGATGTTTCCTACCCAAGCCACCTACAGTTGTAGTAGATGTGTGTCTGAGGTAGGGAAGAGTGAGGGAACAATTTGCAATCCTGTAAGGCTTTGCTTTTTTAATGATGAGAGGTTTTTGGCAAGGAAAGATGTATACTGGATAATATATAATGGATACTGCTAAAGTCGCACAAGACTGTCCATTGTAAGACCCATGTTTTTGGCTATATATACATTTGCTAAATTTCAAAACTTTGGTGTTTTCTCCAACAGGTGTTTGTCTTAAAATGTGTTGTTCTTTTATTTTTTCAGAAGAAATTATGTTATCCTGAATTAAAAGAAAATAAAACAGAAGAAGTGAGGTTAGGGCAAAAAAGGCATTATCAAAGCTGCATAGTTCTTATCATTGTTTTGCTGAGATCTAGGCTGGCCCACAAAGGTGAAATTTAATGACATGTATGTAAATGAGATGGGACAGTCAAAGAAATGCCTTCTGTACTTTCTGTAACAGTATTTCTAAATTTACCTGAAGAATAAATTTGTGAAAACTTATTTTTATATGTTTTGAAGGATTTATTTGCTGACTACCAAGTAAATTTTCTGACACCTCTACATACATTGAGCGGGACTGGTTTTTTTGAGAGCCAAGAATAGGAGTCAAATATAAGGAGTAGGAATAAATGAGAATAAGACAGGCTGAAGGAGAGCACAGCAAGTGATAGGAGAATAAGGGCCCAGCTACAAGGGCAACATGTAACAGATAGCAAGTACTGTGCTAGTCAGAGATTTTGGTGTTCTCTAGCTGCAGGAATTACCTTCACCAAGTCTTGTGTGGGACAAGTGGGACTCAATGATCTTAGAGGTCTTATCCAACCTGAATAATTCTTTGCTTCTGTGACAGACAGGGACTTGTGATTGTTGGACAGGTATAATGTATTGTGGGAGAAGCTGAGGCTGCTCTGTAGTCAAACCTGGTATTTTTTTCCTTTATTTAGAATTTCCTTGTGCTGTCCTTTAATACATATTACTGATATATGGACTGGAGTCTAACACCCACATTGGTGTGACAACTCTTGGAAGTAAAAAGTCTCATCAGTTTAGCTTCAGCACTGAATTTGGCCTTATTTAAAAAGGACATCTGAAAAATACAGTTTCAACTTGAACTGTAGGTAGGAATTCATGTGCAGTTTTATAAAATCATACCCTAGGAATAGGAGAGTACAGGACCCTTTTCAGACTAACACTCTACAGATTTATCAATGCATTACTGTACTCTTCAAAACTCAGTGCTGCTGTAACATTTCAGGCAAAATCACCTAGATGATCAGTTCCTAGATGCTAAGCAAAAATTTGGGATTTTTGTCTTGCAGTCCATGAAGTTTTTCTTTCATGCATATATATTTTTCAAAGAACTATGTCTGAGGCTCATTCTTTACATCTAGGACCTTGTTTTAAACAGGAGCTAGCACACTAGTTTTAGAAGAAGTCATATGCAGCCTTGAAATACGCAGATACACGATAATCATCCCTCATGAAAGTCTTAAACTGACTTGTAGTTAGGATTGGGAATAAGCTTTTGATGCCAAATCTTTTACCTCTTTCAAACCTGCTATCATCCTAGCACTGAGTGGTATTTTCTGGGGGTTTTTAACTGTTCCTATGGGTTATAAAATAAATATGGAGGATTAAAGGTTTGAAGAAATCTCTAGCCTGCAAAATCTTTAAGAGCATTTGCCACCTAGCAACAGCAGAGAACGTGTGTTTCCTTCGAACAATCTGCAATTGTGTGATTCAGAAGAAATCTCCACAGTGTTTATAACTGCAATTGTAACTTATGTAGGAAGGGAAAATGCAGCAAAAGGCTCTGGTTACATCACTGACAAAAGGATTTCATTACCATAAGAAGTCCCTAACAGGGTGACAAATAATCAAGATCAAAAAGAATGTGTGAGACCAGCAGAAAGGGAAACAATGACGTTCCTATTATAGCTGTGGCCTTTGCAATAAATGATATGTCAGCTTTTTCATTTTGAATTGTGCTGAATAACTTAGTGATTTTAATTCATCAGCAAATGAATACTTAGATGAGAAGCTATTTTCTTTTCAAATGTGCATTTGCTAATTTAGTCATGCAATAAATACCACATTCCTTGAAAAGTGTCTTGTTATTTTTAGAGATATTGTTTATAGATGTTAATGATTTAAAGCCACAGATACTCTGTTAGTTTGCACAGATATGTGCAGAAAGTATGGTAATTATATGAGAGGAAGGGTAATTGCAACATGCATGAGCTGGCTGGCTATTAAAGTCCCATTGGCCTGCATTTTGTGATGCTAATGAAATAGTAGGGAAAAATTACACAGATGCTAATGCACATGGGTTCTACTTAGATGATTCGCATGCATAAGTCTTTACAATGTCTAAGAATATGCTTTACTGGATATCAGTTATCCCAGTTGCTCTGTTTTCTTCATGGTTTTTTTTTCAACCCCTTAAAGGAAAAAAAACAGGGGATACTTAAGGACAGTGCGTCTTTCATACCTTCCAGACCTCCGAACCATGTACACTTGTTAAGGAATTTTACCCATGTGACATTGTTAAATTAACCTGGATCTGTTTAAAGAAAAAAAAGAGCTTCTAGACTTACGTTCATGGTATTACTTAAAATTACTTATTAACAGGGTACTAAAACCCACTTTGTTTCAGTATATGTTCTTTTTAAAACATGTTTCTTGGTTAACAAACCAACTTAAGCCCAACAAAGACATTACTAATATACATTACAACAAAATACTTCTAATGTTAAAAAATAGACGGTGTGTTGTTGCTAACCTCTTACAGGCAGCTGGTAGGATTCAATTCTGTTTCTGGCAGCAGGAGAGTACATGCTGAAGTATCAGAATTGGAGCAGAAAATTGTAAGTGCAGCTGAAATGGAAGGGGAAGCAGCAAGCTATTGCCAAGGGAGCACAAGCACTTTTGAAATAAGTACATTCAGTGAGTTTATACTAAATATTAAAAGTTCCAGAAAGCATAACATAAATAACTGGAAATTTAGAACCCTCTCTTTTTCAGTCATGTTCAAAGTACTAAAAGCATTTCTTAGAATGTGATATTTGTACTGAATTGCCAGTACAAATTGCAATATCAGACATTTTTGGAAAACGTCATAATGTAGACAGGCCCTAATAGGCAAAAGTTTTGAAAGCAAAATGAGTTGTTGGGGTTAAGGAGCACATTGACAGAATGTTTTTTTGCTGTACTTACTAACAGTAGTCCTGACCTGGCAATTCTTCCACTGAGGTACATTGATGTGGTGCCAGATGAGGACTGCACACTGCATGAGGTGTGCTTGGGACACTGAATATGTTCCTCTAATAGGAATAAATTTGCAGATTACAGGTGGAAGTCTTAAAAGTCTAAGCTTTCTTGTTTCACAGTCTATTGTAGCAATCAGAATATTAAATCTAATTGTCTACTTTGGATAAGGAGAAAATAGTGTCCTAATCAAATGTTTCTTTGATTCTGCCATAAAGGATGGCAAAAGTTCTGCTTCTCTGGAGAGAAAACAAACCAATCAATAGGAGACAATTTGTGTTTTCAGAGTTCCAGGATTCATGTCAGCTATTTAGCCTGCAAGTTGCTTCAGGATTCTCAGAACTTCATTTAGTGTCTATACCTATATATGTACCCATTTTGATTTCTTACAACACTTTGTATCTTACCAGGCAACATAATTAGAAAAATATCACTCTATTTAAAACAGTGTATTTTTTGAAACTTAAAATATCACAGAGTAATATGTAATCAATAATTATATCCTGATGGAATTGCTCTGTACTCTGCCTGTCATGCTCAAATACCAATATGCATTGAGTAGGGAATCTCAGCCCTTTCAGCAGAAACTGTGCAACAACTGTATTTTATCCACCTCTCTGTCCTTCTCAAGAGTTATGATCAAGGTGCTGAGGGGATACAACAAATGATAATATTCTTTTAGCTCTAGCAGAACTTCTCCTTGACTTTGAAAGATAGATGATTACAAATCACATTTTTTAAAAAGTAGGCACAGCAGAAACAAGTCAGAAAGTGAAAATCCACGTAGATTAGTGTAACCTGGTGTCCAAGTGACATGTGTAGCATACATAACCTGATTAAAATCCCTACTCAATCAGCTTCAGATCATAGTCTTTAAATTAAATTCCCACTTCTCATTTGTGTGTTTAGCTATGGATATTTCAAGGTGGTGTCTTTCTTTTAAGAAGTCTCAGTCAGGCTTTGTCTTCATCCGGATACAAAACAGGAACTGCTGTGTTCCCCACAATTAATTCTTACCTAAGTTTAGAGAAAAAAAATATATTTAATAGGAAATTTCCAGTCTTAACATTTTACTAATGTACTTACGATTTACTGTTCTTTTTATTTCAAAATAGGACTAAAAAGTGTGATCTAGAGTAGCTCATATCATGTTTAGCAAGGTTCCTGCAGTTTTACCATTCATCCCAAACAAATGGTCCACTTATGTCCACTTAAGGATTTAAACTTACGTTTCTTTCTTCCCTCCTAATGTTCTTTTCAATATCTGAAGATGCTTTAAGACATTGCCGCCCCAAACCCTCATAATGGAAACTGTGAATTAATATTTTTGATTCCTAAATCATGCATTATTTTAGTTCTTCCTCTTAAAAGTTCCTTAAAAAGAAGTCACATATTAAATATGAGTTTCAGAGAAAGTTCAACATTCCAAGGGCACCTTATAAAAGGCATGAGCACCTGACTTCAGATGGGGATTTTGTGCGTATAGGCTGATCCCAACAGACTTAATGTGCGTGATGAAATTGTACTATAGCCATGCAGTTTGAATTAGACTGTTACTTTTATATCTCTTATCACTACTCCTTTCCAGTTAACATTCTCTTCATTTACATCCTGAGTTTATAATCCCTTAGGATATTTTTTCAGCAATTTTTCTGGAGCAAAATATTCATAAGATTAGAATCACTAGTTTGTCATATTCCTCATTTGAATACAGCAAACGTGCTTATAGTTGGTTCTGTTGTACTTGTTTGCAATCCTCTATCCAGGAAGAATAAAACCCAACAAACTGGTTTGGTACCTTACACTTCTCACATTAGGATTCCGCTGAAGGAAATTCTTTGGAAGAGTCAAAACCCTTCAGACATTGACCTGAAACTGTTCCTGTGGAAGTCAGCTGTCATCTCCTGAGTTCTCTGGGTCAGGCACAGGTCAATAAAGGGCGCTTCTGTGAATCCCCACTTACTACAGCCCAAGCTCTGTTCATGAGGGGTGGCTGTATTCTTGCGTGCTACCACCTGATAACTTTTCTTCCTTGTCCTCTGTTCAGCACTATGGATGGTCTCAATTTTTGTCAGGCTAATGTAGAAAAATTGCTAGAAGGAATTAGGCACAGGGAACATGCATCTATTGAACCTTACAATATTTATAGTCATCATGACTCTACCTTTGTCCTGTCCTTCTAGAGTGGATAGTGAGAGATATTTTATTGCTATTTATTCAGCTCTTTTTACATTTATTTCCTGTCTAATGGAATGGATGCAAATTGCAAGTGGGGGAGTGGGGAGGGGAAGAGGAGAGAGAGGAAACCCTTCCCTGCTCTCTATTTATGTCACCCTGAACAGTGCTCATCATCAAATACCTCAGTAGTTGAATTCACCTTCTAATGATGGACTCACCTTCTAATGAAGCATATTATTAGTTATGCCTCTGCTTTTCAGAGATCCAGACCCCTCTAGTCAAAGGTCAATGGCAATCTCCAAGAGAGTGGAAGTAGATTTGCTCCCAGTGAGGTAGGATATCTTCTTCTTCTCCTCCCTTGGCAATTTTGCTTCAGAAGAATTGGTTACAGATTTTCTGGGGATTTTTTTTTAAAGAGATTTTCTTTTGATCCTAAGAATGTATTGAAAGCTGATCCAACCATAATTAGTGTTCTCTTCTCTGGATTATTTATGTGAGGCTGCTGGGAGAATTGGCATATTCAATACTCTGGCTTTTACTTTCTATAGATCCCAGCCTTTGAGAGCACTCTAGGTTAGAAAAAGTAACAAATGGTATTATTGTCCCACAGGACCTCATACTACTCTAAAAAAAATAATAGGATATGCATAGTTTAGCTGAGTAGGTGTTTCAATGATTTCTAGTTGAGACATGTTGCTGTGTACACTTTTATCCCTTTCCAGTGGATGATAGACAAAATTTTGAAACTGTTAATTAAAGGGTAACTTAGAAGAGTTTTTTAGGTTGGAAAGTAAGACTTTATTAAGTTCAGCCTTGGTAGAAGACAATGCCAGGAACTATAATCACGGATAAAAAGGCTAAGTTTAGCCCACTCCTTTCAATTCTTTTGTCTGAGGTCAAACTCTTATTGTTAATAGCTGCCTCTCTTTGTGCTAAGTCATGCAGTTTAGGTTCCTATAGGCTTCCATATAAAAATGACCAGTATGATCCAACATGGACATTTCAATTCATACTTTTTCAACCATGCAGCTGTTAAACACTAACCAGTTAATCACAGCCATTCAATCTGAGAAGGCATACTTCAGCCAAATTTAATATTATTTCATGGAAGAGTTTAGTGTTTTCAGAGGCACATTTAAAATCTAAGCCTGTTGGCAAATAGAGATAGCTGAGTCTCCTCTGTTCCACAGCACTAAAGCACAGAGGACAAGCAAGGCAGGCAGGCTATGCAGGCTTATTAGACACAGCTTTCTTTTTAGAACAATTTCTCTAACACATTTTGCTAAGCTGTAAGTCGAATATAAATGGAACCTGTTGCTCTACTATAACAGTGAAAGGAACCTTCAGCTATCACCATTTCTGAACTAATACCTAAATATTTGGAGAAAGCTGTGGATCACTAAATCTGAGATTTGAACAGGAATCTGGAATCCTATAACAAACTAAGTTCTCAGATACTCTAGGAATATGAAACAATGTTCATAGGTATGTAACACATCTTAGTTCAACAAAATAAAGGGCTACTGGATTAAGCTACAATATCTAGTACTAAGTCACAAAGCTAGTAGTTCCTGAAAATGCCTTTGCATCTGAAAGACTCAGGAGCTATATATGAGTCAAAGTAAGGAAAACCTGGATGAGCAATTACATAAAACTGGAATGGTTTTTTTGCAGCAGCCTCTACTTGTGCATCATTAATACGGCCCAGACAGCTGTGATGTCTCAGTGAAGACTATAAAGAGCATTAGTCTTGTTTTCTGACAGCTTATCATATGATTTTAACAGCTTTATGCAATGGATATAATTTCTTTCATTTTTTTCAGTGTAGGCTTTTCTGGAAAATACTACAGAAAATTTTCTAAAATTTCTTATATTCTTTGTTATTTGAAAGCCAAAAATTAGGCTAACATCAGTGGTTATAGATTCCCTAGTAATTTCTTTTACTTGGTTGAATATAGAGCTTTTATCAGATTTCTACAGTGAAAATTTTCCAAAGTAAATTCAGAATTATTTTCAACAAATATTTCACAGCAAGACTGAAACATATCACAGATGGTACCATTCAAATGAATGAGTGTAGAAAATAATGCTTAAAATTGATTCATCAAATGAATTTAAATATTTATGGGAAAAATATATTCCATAATATTTTCAATAGATTTCGTATCCTCTCATGAAAAAAAATTACAATCCTACAGACTTTTCTGGTTAGGGATTGGAATGATGTTGTTAAAGAAATATGTCTTTACATCAGAAAGTATAAGCCTGCAGTGTCTAAGCTTGCCTTCCCTATTAATTTTCCCTAAATGTATTTATAAAAACCTCTTAACTTGTTTTCTTTCATCAACTAATGTGTCTAACCTGCATTACTTCCCTGTAATTATTTTCTATATTTTCTCTGTAATCATTTTCTATGTCATTTATCTCAAGGGAATTTGAATGATTGAAACAAGCAGACTCTATTTTGTCGTCATTTAATGATATCATTTTGATAATTTCTTTATTATTTACCATATAGTTTGTGGATCCTGTTATCCAGTAATGCACTCCACAGTAACCAAAAGCCTGCTGGTGAAATCTCTGTAGTTAGATTAGCTTGCTGACGTCTGTCACTTTTTCCATGAAATGAAATTTACCCATTCTATCTGAAATACTAGCTGGTGCAAAAAGATTGCTGGAGGACCAGTGTCTGTGGCACTTCCATGCCCTGCCATTGCTCTGGTAATCAGGTAGGCAGAACATCTATCACTTTTAGCAGATGAGCAGTGCTGCTGCCTTCTGAACTGAGAGACCTGAAGGGATCTTACCTGCAAAGGGCTATTCACACCCAGGGTAAATTCCCACATGCACTCTCTTGCAGTCACAACTTAACGACTTCCAGCTTGGTTTTAATGAAAACATTAATCAAGTTCTAATTATTTCTGAATTATTTTAATTCTGTTTATCAACAGGTATACTATGTTAGCTTGTAATTATCAAGTTACAAAAGCTGCTTATATCAGAAAAGCAAGGGGGTTTTTGTATATTTTTAATATGTAAAGCTCATGAGTACTTATAATTGATACTGCATCCCATTTTTCTAGTTAAACGCTGCCTGATAGCATTTCAGTGTTTACACAGTTCAACTTTTCAGTTACCTTTCGTGTCCTGATTCTGCCAAAGTATATATTTTTAAAATCTAATGTGAGCAAAACACATAGTTTTTTGTTTTAGCTAGAACTGTTAACCAGAAATAACACAGTTTGCCATTCCTTTCAAATGTATTTCTCAGGCTGCAATGTGGTCTGTGCAGTTAAAAATGTGGCAATAAAACAAATAGTCTTATAAATTCATGTACAAGATGTTCCAAGAATGCAGTCAGAAGAGAAGGAGACAAAGAGGACTGGTGAAGGATAAAACACTGTGCAGGCTCATTTGCAGTTCTACAGTGAACGCCTTTATGTGGCTGGTGCCTTTCCTTTCCCCCTCCTTCTCAAAAGCAAGAGACTTCCAAGAGAGACTGAACTTTAAATTCGTTTTGGCATTTGTTACTAGGAGGAATTTACTAGTAGCTACAGAAAAAAGAGTTAGTGATTTAGGACCAACTTTGACATATTAGCTTTTCCTTTAACTCCTTAAAGACAAGACTTATTTTACAACATAACTAGATATTTTTTCTTTCTCTAGTTTGCAAACTGAGTTAAGGGAACATAAAGAGTTACATTTAGTTGGACTTCCACAGCAAATCTGTAGCTAAGCCAGAAACAGATGCCTAGGTTCTTCTGTCCTCTGCTCTAACCATGAGACTCACTATGTGTTTTTGCCATACATATGTGATAGCTCATGGTTTTTGAACCAATAGCATTCTGGATAGTTAGGAAGCTGCTCAAGTAGAAGCTGAGTCATTGGTAGATTGTATTTTTATCTGGTGTCATCTCACCATCCACTCTACCCAGAATCAGTTTGGCTGTATATTCCTTGCAGACCGTTTTTTTGCTTCTACTCCATTCCTGCCAGAAAGCATTTCTAAGCTTCTCTGCAATATGCTCCACTACTTATGCAAATCTCTTAAGATATTATAATATACTGCTTAAGTGAAGCTAGCAGCCTAAGAGCTACATGAGATGCAGTTAGGCTTCATTTATATCTAGAATATAATTCTGATTATAGAGGCAAAATACACCAAACACTGCATACACACAAAGATAGTACATGTGTAGTACATGTCTCCTTAATAGGCATATTCATTATAGTAAAGCCCAAGGATGCTTTGGGTTACTTTCACACTGACTGTTATTACTATTAATGCAGTGAGAAACGATACCAGCCATAAAATTTGAGAAGTTTTCAGTTCCAGGACATTTAATAAAGTTTCATAATTACAAAACAGAAGGTTCTCTGCAGTCAGATAACAGCAAGGAAAGAAGTATAGAGGCTGAGTTCTGGCAGGGTTTTTTAGTTGTCAAGCAAATTGGAAAGTTGACTAATATAACAGTTACCCTTTGTTGTAACACAGTGCTAAATGGAAGAGCACCCTTCAAACACTGGTATTGTTGAATCTCACGGGGAACCACTCCAATCCTTGTATAAAAAAATGAAGAAGCTTTAACACCCTAAACCAAAGGAAAGCCAGAGATACTTTAAAAAAAAGTATTTAACTGTTTCTCTCTAAAACAAACCCAGAACATTGGCTTTCCACCAAGCAATTCAACAAATGTAGAGGAGAAGCAAGATAAACTGCCCTGGGAACTCTGACTCATGGTGTCAGTCGTCCTCCTTGTTGCAAAGGGGAAACAGTTTGCACCACCACCCTTTTTCCTGGCACAGCCTGTTTCCTCCTCTCCTGTTCCAGGACACAGCCCAGCCTGCTGACCCATGAGCCTGTGGTGTTTTATGTACTCTGCCCACCACAGAAAAAGGATAAATCAGTCCACCAATAGCCCTTTGCAGGTAAAATCCCCTCAGGTCTCACTTCAAAAGGCAGCAGCACTGCTCATCAGCTCCTTGCTGTCATGACAGCAGGTACTTGCTCTTCTATGCAGACATTCAAAAGGGCTCACAAAAGGGCTTCAAATATTCGTGCAAATGTTTGTTGACATTTTTAACTTCATAAAATGAAATGTTACTGGTCTGACTAATACTCTAGTGAATTTACTATTACTTTTTGGTATATTTTCAGCAATTTCAGCATGGTGAGAACTTCTATTGCTCAGTTTATCTCAAATACACTTTTTTGCCAAAAAAGGTGTACCTACTGCTTAAATGCATCATGTACTGTTGCTGAGTCTAAGTGTGCGGACAAGGTTTCGTGCTAGCCCTCCCAAATCTGACCTTCAGTTCTGGTTTACTGGTCTCTTACCACTCACAGAAAAAATTAAATTGAAGGGTACCCTCTCAGTTCTGCTGTAATTAATTTGCAGGAAAAGCATCATGAGTTCAGCTACTGATATGGTACTGGTCCTTTGCAGCACAAACTTCACCATCAGCCCTCCTTCCAGGTCATACAACCTATATTCAGACCAGTAGTAGATCTCTTATTTTCATCCCTGGTTTGATAAGTTTTGGGAGTTGGACTCAGTGATATTTATGGGTCCCTTTCAACTCAAGATATTCTATGAGTCTAAGCTGAACCTCTATCTCTGCAAATTGCATCCCTCTCTTCTTGTTTTCCACAAACTTAGAGCACTGGGAAAAGTACTACAGGTACACCTAGATCCTGTGTTTCTCTGGAATAGCACTCTCCTTACAAAACTACTTTCAAATACAGCATAACTGTCCTCCAGTTTCTTGCCCTGGAAAGAGTCTACCCCGCTCCCTCCTTCTTCTGCCCTGCTCCATCAGGAGTCCTTCCAAGTGAGATCTATCTTTCTGCTCTCCTATCTGCTGGTTTATGTACTCAGTCAAACTGGGGACAGATCAAATGGTGATGGCAATCTCCTCCAGCAAATATCTACATACTGCCTGTGCACCTCAGCACTAGACTACAGCAAAACCCAGTGTGACTGGGTTTCCAACCGACAGACTGAGACTGGTACAAGACGGATGGCTTCATTAATCAGAATATTTTACTGTAAGCCAGTGTATTAGTGCTTTCTTTTTTTTGCAACAGCTAGTTGAGGATTATTGCAACAGCTAGTTTCAGGATTCAGAAGTGTTGCTTTAAATATATAAATCTCTAGCTGGCCCATAACTTATTTTCATGAGCCTGTATTTTCTCCTATACTATGCTACCTCTCAACTATCACATTCAAGGTAGAGACTTTTAGCTGAAGGATCTAATGGCAGTGCTCTTTGTGCCTTTATTATATGTTTGGAAGGGGATTTCCAAGCATGGTAGAAATTGCTATTAGTTCCATCGTTGTATTATGGTTCCTTTCTATCTGTGTGTACATACTAAAAGAGTCAACAAACAATGAATCAATTCCTTCAGTAATATTCCATTGCTGTTATCTTTACAAAGAGTTGGTATCAATGATAGTCTTCAAAACTCAGAATTTTATTCTTATTTGTGTTGTTACTTGAGAAGGGGAAAACCTCCTTTCATTGTTTTTTTTAAATCCTACTTTTTTCCAGCTTATGCATATTGTGGACAGGTGATTAATATACTATGGGTATGGCAATGACTTCACAGTTACTGCTTCCCAGTTTATGTTGTAAAACTTATGACTGCTCCATAAAAATATCTTGTAAGTTTTTCTCTTATGGGGAATTTTCATTAGAAACTACTCTATAAATTCAGCATGAACATTAAAGGAAAAATTCGTGAAAGTTGAGCACACTATAAGCTGAACTTGGCAGCTGCACTGGGTAATATATGTGACAGAAGAATGGAAACAGAAAAATTAATAGGCAATGGATATGAATATGAACTATGTCAGAGTTGTTCTAAATCACTAATGTTTAACAAAAGATTTACTCTCCAAAGATAACATTTAAATTATTGGATTTTCATCACTTAGTATAAACTATCATTCCTTTGAATATCTTTTTGAAAAAAGGTGAAAAATATCAGATTTATGTTCCTGAAACACCTATCTAGAAGTGCATTTCTTTCTCAGTGTAGGTCAGGGTAGTAACATTGTACACGTTTTCTTAATAGAAGATATCTAGGCCAAAAAAAATTCATTATTTCTTAGGAGATTACAAGGGTGGATGACTTGAATTGAAGCAGCTTAGTTTGCAATCCTTTTCTTTTCTTAGTTCAAATTACTCTGAGATGGGGAGTCTCCCCCATCATTAAACTGATAACAGTGCACTTGGGGGCCATGGGCAATGGCACAAGCAACCTTCCTGGAAAGTCCAGACTGCTGAGAAGAATGGGATTACAAGTTACATCTGAGGTAGCAAGGAAACGAGAAGGGACAAGTTAATTTCAAGACAAAATTATGAGATTTTACATTTCTCAACTGAAATTTGCTAATTGAAAAAGTATAAAACAGTATTTTGGCTTTTGGTTATCATCCATTTTTTAATGATAGAATTCCCAAGAACTGCAAATTCTCAGTTTTAATAAATGCTACTAGAAACAGCTACCTAAGACCTTCCTCTCATTCAGGCTTCAGCTCTACAGGTCACAGGGGCACAACAGTAATAGCTTTCTGAATCGCTCAATTGCTAGGGCTGTTTCAGAAGATTTATTTCAGATTTGTGAAAGTTCTGGGTCCTGAGCAGCTCAGCTGCCCTGTGAGTCCTATGCCAATGCCACAGGGATTGGGATGGTGTAGGAACTTAGTCTGAAATAAAATGGCAGGTCACTGTGCAAAGTAGTCAATTAAAATTTAGGTGATCTATATTCCAGTTTTGTTTTCTGATGCTTGGATGCTTGCTGGCTTCCTAAGCCTGTAATTCATTTATAGAAAGAGAAATTTCATATCTGTGACTGTGACAGCCCACATGCCTTGTCTATTGGAGCAAGCTAGCAGTACTCCATATAAAGCAGTTCCCCGAGGGGCCCAGAACATTTAGGATCGGTGCCTTGGCAAAAAAGTGCTCTCATTGCTATAAGCAAAAGAATCCCATCACAATAATTTTTCTGTTCAGAATATTTTTCTTTGCAATACAGCTTTCTTCATTTTCTCCAAAGGCCTTCCAGTTTCTACATTTTCCTGTGCTGGCATACTTAGGACTCTGTTATTCCAGAGCATTTGCATTTTGGTGTGGGGATAGTGCATCCTTCTTTTCACACAGTAACAGAGCAAAACCTGCAATATGAAATAAGAAAAGCTTTAATAGATATGAATAAAATCCTATTCTGAAGAATTTTACCTCTGAGCTGTGTGTTACTACTTAACAAGCTTGTGAATTCAAGTTTGATTGATAGGGTATGTTATTCTGTAAATTTGAGAGTTTAAAACAAACCGTGACATTAGAAACTGGCACAGTTTGTTAGGTGAGAAATGTTACCTTTGTTTGCATGTTTAGGGGGATTATTGGTTGATTGGTTTAATTTTACACTGACTATTCTTGCCACTTTTCTAAGTGCTAGTGTCCAACAGCATTTTATTTTCCAGGCATTTTGGACTTGGTCACTTCATTACTTGAAATTTCCTGGTGTTTTATCAGAGCATAATTTGCTACTGGCAGATTATTCTCCTCAAGTCCACAAAACAAATTCCATTCACTCCCTATGCTCTCATTCCCCTTTATTTACCCCATGTAAGTGGTTATGTGGATCTGAGGAGATCCTCAGAACAAGAGATAACAGAGCATGGGGGAACAGAATATGAATTAATCAGACCTTACAACAAGCAGCCAGGTATTACCTTATTTTTTTATTTCAAAAATATTTCTTGGTACGATCTAAGATGCTGGAGATGACACCAGATATTTCAAATTTCCAGGGAATGAGTCCATATATATTTTTCAAATTCGCTTCACCTGGTCAGAGGCCCAAGACTCATCATGTAAAGGGGCCAGAGGTTTTATTACAATGAATATCTAGTCCTAGTTGTCATTTACATTAAACACAAACATCTTGATCTCTTTATACTTGGGAGATTAAAGAGTAAATAAACTATCCAAAGATGAGATATTCAGCATTGTTATGACAGAGAGAGGACTCAAACACAGGTCTCTGAGAATAAGACACTGGGACACTTAGGAGAAGCACAACTTTTTCCAAGCACTCATAATTTATGCATTTAGATAGTTATCTCTTCCCCTGATGACTGATACTGCTGATAGTTAAATGGATGACATAACTATTCAAAGTACCAGGAAAAGCAAGTGTTAAATCACTCATCACTAATGAGACTGGTACTGCTCTTGTCCCAGTACTAATGAACTAGAGGTACATTAAGCTGGAATGCCTGCAGGAACTGCTCAGCTAAGAGAATTCCAGTGGCCCTCCATTCCCTGTTCATTGCTGCTGACCTGTATTCAGATTTTGCCTCCAACTTGAGTAGTCTGAAGGGCTGCCATCTTTCGGAATACGGGAAGTGCAATATTTATGCTGCAACTGATCAATTTTAGCTGCACTATTGCCTCGTGTCCTCACTGCTCTGGGTTACGCCACTGCAGTTGCACTGAACTTAGCATACAGCCTCCTCTGTGGCACATTCCACGTGATTTTAGAAAGCTTTCTCAGGATTTAGGAGACTGTGGGTTAAATCCCCCAGAACATACTGCTGTTTTCTTCTGAAACTGGGAATAGGAATGAAACTGTGATTTTCTCATAGGGCAGAGCAGCTTCAGATTTTGGAAATCTGCCATAAGGTCTATGCAGCAGCTGTTGGGAAGTAGGGGGAATGGTAGAGAGCTGGGAACTGAGATCAACAGCTGCAGAATTATTCTTTACAGCTGTCTTATGTTCTTTTCCTTTGATATGCCTCTTTTGTTTTTGTAATATGTGAGAAGAGTTTCTTAGGACAAACCTCTTTTTCTGGGTCTGTGATGGAGTCAGCATCCCTGAGTGACGAAAAGGTTCCCTGCTTTGCTGTAATGAGGTGTCTGGAGAGCACTTCCTCTGAGTTGAGAAAAAACAACATATTTTCTGTGGAAAAGATGTGCAAAAAAAAAATCTGTTGCACTTTTTGAAGTCCCCTTGGTAGATGATGCTATTGAGGAAGACTGCAGGGAGACAGTGATGGAGCCTATACGTCCTTTCTGTGTGCCACCTCTAATCTCTTCTCAAAGTACCAAAACCATATCGGGTTACACAGGAATACAATAGTAACTCATCGTGGTGGGTATTTGAGGAAAGTCTTTAATTTGCACCAGCAGAGGTTCAGATTGGATATTATTAAAAAACCCCGACTCTGAAACACTAGTTAGGCATTGGAATAAGTTGCTCGGGGAGGTGGCGGAGTCACTGTCTCTGGAAGTGTTCAAGAGGTGTCTGGATGTGGCACTTGAGGCCATGGTTTAGGCATGATTATGGTCGTGCTGGTTTGATGGTTGGACTAGGTGATCTTGAAAGTCTCTTCCAACTTTTATGATTCTGTGATTCTGTATTTGATAGTGTAGTTTGAACTGTTGGTTGAGCATTAAAAACTCTGAACTTAACAGGAACAACTGAAATGATGTGATGACCTTTAGATGGAAGGAAAGAGGATAACTGCAAAAAATATCAGATAATGTTTTAAGCAGGAACTCTGTAAGCTTTAGGTGTACATTCACAGTTCCCTCAGATAAATAATTCTCTACTGAATCTCTCAACACATGTTATTCTTCACACACATTATTATTCAACAATCCAATTCCGGCCTTTTGTCATATTTCAACCCTTCAGTCTTACTTATGACATGTTGAAAAGTGATACTTTTCCTACAGGAGGTGGCTGAAAATTTGCATTCAGGATTTAATTCAATTACTCGGAAGCCTCTCTAGGAGTAAGCGCTCATCATACTTCTTTCAAATGTTCCTAGTTGTCAGAAAACAGAAGGAATTTCCATGTCAGGTTTTTTTGGAGGATGTCCGGTCTCTGGAATGCTCAAGTGGTCTTTCTCCTAAAATCAGAAGGGGGTCGCAGCTCGCTTTCCAGTAAACTTTTATTTGATGTGATAGTTTATGGGAGTGAAAACATCAGTGACACAGTAAAACCCCCAGAGGCTGAAGGTCTGCTTTATTTATAGGATGTTGAGACTGTTATGAAACTTCCATACAGCACTAGCAAAGCTACTACTTAGGGATAAAAAAAAAATATAGAAGCCATATGGGCTGGTTTGTTTCATGTTTTTGCCCTTCCCACAGTACTCACTTAATGTGCAATAAAGCATACTAGACTTCAAATAACATTAAGTATTTTCTGTTCATATAGCTTGACGTGAAGCCTTTGAAAGGTTTCTTTTTTTGTGTGCCACTTCCCTAACTGGGTAACAAATACATAAATAAAAGTGTGAGGGAACATCAGACTTCAATAGCCAATGGCTCAAATACAATTCCACACCCATGACTATATTACAAGCCTGTAATTCAGGATAGCCACAGAATAACAGAAAATTATATTTTTCTTAGGCTTTGTCTTTAGATTTTTTTAAAAAAGATTTAATTTCATCAAGGCTGAACTACAGCCTAAAGAAGGTTATAGTCAATGACTGGATCTGTCGGTGTTGCCTGGCAAAACTTATGTCAGTACCATTTCACCAAATGGTTCAATCTTCCCCACATCCTTCTGAGAAGTTAATGAAAAATCTATGTCCCTTACAATTAAGGATGGAGTGTGCCCGTGGTGAGAAAGATTCTTATGCCAGCAGAGAGTGCTGGTCCTCATGGGGTCTCATCAGCCTTTACAGACTTGAGTGCATCAGAAGCTGCCTGTCTTTTGACATTGTCCTTAAAACCTACCTCTGGTTAGCTAAGCCCAGGCAGATGATGGCTCAATCAGAATGTGTTGTCATTAACGATGGAGTTAGATCAGAATTATAGTTTTGAAATGATTCTCCTGATTATGCTCATTTACTGTGCTTTTGTTTGCATCACAGAGAGGTCTTCGACATAGCTGGATGAGGTCTTCCTAAAAAAAAGGAAGATCACTAAAGAAACCCCCTTCCTTTTTAATGAAAGTCAACCCAACATTTGGTTTCATCAAACAGTATGCTTCAGGACTGCACTAAGTATGCTCCAGCCACTCCTGGGCTATTAGTACAGTCCTGGCTATCAGGCGACCGGACAAAAGCTGAAACACATTGAGTGTCAATGTTGGATCAATACTGCAACCTCAGATTGCAATCTGCAAAGTTGGATTCGTTCCACCCACATCACACAATTTGCTAATGTAGACATTGCCTTAGCAGGAAAGAACTGGGGAGACTTTTATTTTTTAGAGGTCAGAGGGAAATGCCTTTTGGGTGGCAAAGTCCTGTGTTCAGAGCTCATTGTTCTAGTCATCATGCTTCCTGCATTCACATAATAGGTTTTGAAATCAAAAGGGGATTTTGGATGCAGTAAACTGGGAGGACAGTTCTACAGTCTTGAGATGGCCAAAAGACTGAAACTACTCGTCTTTAATGAGGCTGTGATTAAGTCATAATGTCTACAGGCACATGCTTTCAGACTGGATGCTGGGAACTTGTAAAAGAGGTGCAAATTAAAATTTTGTTTTGTAAAGTGGGTCACTGCCAGTGCATGTTTGCACCTGCTCATCTTTGCTGTGAAACATTGTCTTTGCTTGGAAACTACAGCACAACTGACCTTCCAGAATGGTATAAAACCCTACCTTCTGGGTTGCAATGTTACCATTATTATCATCTTCGTGTTTCCCTCCTTGACAAAGTTTTAAGTAAATAGCTGAGTTTGGCACCGACCTTGTGTCCTTTCAGTTTTGATTTTCCCTTCTGCTGTGATTTGGTTTGGCTTCTCCGCTGTCACACTTCAAAGCCAGGGATGGGCCCCAAGAAAATCATATCAATGGGGAAGGAATGTGATGGGACATGGGTATTTAGCAGAAAATCATGCTGTTGTCCCCACTGGTATTCAGGCCACCCCCAACAGAATAAAGGGACAGCTGGATATGTGCAGCAGTTATTTTTGGCTTCTGGAACAATCAGTTTGGATTAGAAGAAGCTAGGTGCAAATTAAAGAGACCTATAGCTGTCTTAAATTGTCAAGGATTAATGACTTGTCAGCTAGCCCTAAAAAGAGGGACCAGGAAGATGGAGGATGATCTGCTTTAACAGAATTTGTGAGCTGCATTGTCGCCAGCATTTGCTCAGAAGAAACATTCAGACACGTCATGTTTACAGCAGCTGCTCTGAAGTCTGAGCAATCAAAACACAGATTTCTCCCAACACTCTGAAACCGAAGCAGGCCACACTGAATCTCCCATGCGCAGATGAAAACTCCCAGCTATTATTTTCTGTTTATTTAGCGTGCCTGTGGAATAGACCGTGACCGGTGATTTCCAGTCCATCCCGCTGTGCCTGTGTGGGCAGAGGCACTACAGCTCTCTTGCAGTGGTGGGAGGCAGCCAGGCTGTCTGCAAAGGCAATGCTGAATTCAGTGGTGGGTCTATTGCTCAAGAGAGCTTGTGCTGCCCATAGCAAAAGAGTCAAGACTTCCAGCCCACAGTGCTGAGTGGGATATTGTTTTCTGTAGTAATCCTTCCCCAGGATGAGTGACAAGGAAGAGACTGAACTTGCAGTGTGATCCTGCTTCTGGCTATTGGAAATTTTTGAAGAGATTGTGATGGTGATCACTTATATGCAGGGTGATTTAAAGTAGCGTCTCTTTTTTAAAAATGCAGAGCCACCACTCTGGTGACAATGGATGCAAGATCCACTTGGGTGTAGTAAAAGAGGATAAGAGCTCATTTGGTCTTAATCCAGTCCAGCTAGAGAAAGAAGTACAATGAAATCAAGCATTTCAAAACATAATTATGGCAGAGACAAACTGTGCCCAAAGGACAAATTCTAGACCAAAATTTCAAACCCTGTCTGTTTATGTGCACTCAGGAATGATTTCACATTAAAGCAAATCTACTATTTAATGGCTGAATCAGAAGACAGTGGGATTTTCTCTGTAGAGAGCTGTACGGATTTTTCTCTGGAGAAGCAAGGCCTTGCATGATTGGCATCAAGTGGAAACCAGGAGAGCTGCATGACCAAGGGTCATAAGAAGTGGGATTTCTTCTCCAGATGAGCCTGATTGTGCTGAAAAGTACTAACAGGCTGTAGCAGAGCAGTGGGCTAAAAACCAAATTTCCCGTTACAGCTTTTGCAGGGCTGCAACAGGTAGCTCCCACCCTGATAGAGTGAAATTAAAGGGCATGTTTCAGACTTTGGGGATGTAAACAGAGCTTGATGAGCTGCATTTTACAAATTCTCTGTTTCCTTCAGATGTGTGAGTAACTAGGCTGACATCTTCAAGCCATTAAGAGCCCCAGACTGGTCTGTGGGCCATGGGTAAGGTCCTTTGCCCTTTGCTAGCAGCTTAGTCTCAGTTTCATATGACTGCAAAGACACTGCAGTTTGAAAAATCTTAATGAACTCGTTCCTTGAACTGGAATATCCACTACCCAGTCTAGTTTCCTAATAACTAATGACCCTCTTATCTGGATTACTTTCCTAAGACAAATTTTCAAATGCAAACTTATCATTGTTTTTTCTGCTTCTGTTGATTCGCTCAGCCCTGCTCACAGGCCTGCAGGGTTACAGACCCTCTCTGATCATATGCTAATGAGTCATTAATACTGACTGTCTCTTAATGTGAATAAAGCACCCCTTCTTAGTCAGCCTTTGTCCAAATAAAGAAGTCTATTCTGATAACAAAAATGTTAAAACCAGCCAAGAATCAGGGAGATAAAATTAGAACAGCTCTTCTTCAGGGCTGCCAGGAGCAGGACTCAGATCACTTTGCTGCAGCCTGGTTGGTCCTCCCTGCCACTGGCCCTTGTCTCATTTAAGCCTACATTTTCACTAAATTACACTTTGAGTCTAAGATGGGGTAACTGTGTTCAGTCAGATTTTAGTGTCTTTAGATGGCCAAGAACAAAAGGTCAACACTGTTACTAGCTGTGCGGCTTTCCTGACGTGACTTTTCACCATAAACTTGGCACAAGGTCATTTTAAGATGTCTTTTGCACTTTTGTTAGCAAAGGGGAATTACCCATTCACTTCTAGACAAGATTAAATAGCTGACAACAGCTACAGGTTAAATATTAAGCCATTGGTCCTTCATTTCAAGTAAGAAATTGCAGCTGTCTTCAAAAACACTTGAAAGTTCGGGCCACATCTTGGAACTGGTACAAGGAAGGGCCACTTCTAATTAGCACAGGAGAACTGTAGGGATTTTGAGTCAGACTCTGTTGTTCAGGACCTTAATACAACTTTGCAAGACTAATAAAGGCCATATTTGAAAAAGCTATCTTTTTCAAGAACAACCAGTGTTTGCTTGTATTATATTCAGCAGGTCTGAAGATAAAATCAAATGAGATGGCCGAGCTGACTTCTCAGCTTGCTATTCTAAAAAATAATTCTCTCACTTTTTTTTTTTTCCTGTGTTAATTTCTACCACTTCCATGAGATGAGCTGCACCTTGAACGATAGCACCAAGGGAGCCCAGGGAAGTGCTGGGGACCAGTGGGGTAAGAGTAAGAAGGAGGATGCCAGTGACAAAAAAGGAGGAGGAAAAGATGGAGAAAGACTGCTCCTTTTAGGAGGAAGAAGAGGGAGAAGGACTGATGGGTTAGTTCTGCCTATTTGGTCTGACTGGACCCCTGGGATCCTACAACAGATTTGCAATAGATTCGCAATACCCTAAAGGTTCCACAGTCCAAGCATTTAGACATAGGTTTAATAAAATGTTTAGGCTCATGTATTTTTTTCCTAAACTTGTAATTTCCCTTTTTATTTGCTTTTCAAATAGTTTGATAATAGCTAGGATCTATATCTCATTGTGTTTGGATCTGTGGAATTATGATAGCAGTGATAATTTTGAAAGTACGAACCAAGTTCAAGTCCCCAGTTTGCTCACAACTTGCAGTAATAGCTACCACAGGGGGTAAAAAGCTGCCTTCATTTCAGACAGGAACTGTGTGCCTCCAGAGTGCACAATTTTGGCATCTTTTCCAGAATGTTACTGAATTTGATATTTGTACTCTAAAATGCACCAGCTCGTTACATTTGGCCACCATCCATTTCTCATTACTTTGGATGGTCAGGACATGCTTGCAGCTCAGTTTTCCTTCCTGGTTTTCCTCACATGGTTTTCAAGGCTGCCTGAATTATGGCGCATGATGCCTGAACTGCTAAACCTTTACCTAAATAAAAGCACATGCCCTCATTTACTATCCAGCCATAGTGTGCTCTAGCTTAGCTCTTGAAAACTGCTTGAGGATGTGGTTCAGAGTAGAGGCAAGAGCAGCCCACATTTCTAAAGGTGGTCATGACCCATGTTCTACATGCTGTGTGGCTTGAATAAATCAGGGAGAAACAGAGGCTAAAAGCTGGCAGTCTATAGCTTCATAGAAATAAGGATTTATTTTTTAATTGCACCAAACATGTGATGGTTCCTAATTCACAAAGCTTCAAAGTAAAACACATCACCTTATTAGAGTTGAGTTTAAAATTGTCTTGAAAGGAACTGGAAAAGCTTAAGTGTCCTAGGATGGTCAAGAAACCATTAAAGAAGGTGAAATGCCTCAGCTCATTTTTGTGTTCTCCTCCCAAAACACAGGTTGACTGTGTGAGTCCTTCTAGTTCCCTTCAGTTCAAACTAAAAAAGATGCTTTCCACATACCTACTTAAACTTGCTCTAAGATGAGGAGGGAACTTCACAGAGAGGAGATGCCTATATAATGGTCACTTAAAAGCTTTTCCTTTCTGCAACTCAGCTGCTAGTTGCTCCTGCCTGGCTGAACAGTACACAGTTGTATGACGGGGTGGTAAGGGCAACAGTGGGTCAGGCCTGGAAGAAAGGTCTGTGCTAAAGGTCAGATGTAGGTGTGTTTCAGTGGTGCTGCAGGCTTAGTGCAGTGGGCAAAAACTAAATTCTCACTACTCTAGTGTTTTATAAGCAGTATCTTGTGCTGCTTTGCTTTCGATAGCAGGTACTTGGCTATTAATGTGAAGTTTCTATGAGGCCTCTCTTCTGTTGCATTTTGTAGACACCAGTGCAAGTCTGATTAACTGTGACACATGATTGCAGATTCAGTCCTCTTCCCAAATGCTGAGAAGTGTCCTGTAATATTTGCTGGTCACATTTGCCTAGGTTTGGGGTTGGTGATCACAGCTCTGGGACCGCTTTTTTTGTAAGTAATACTCTAATTCATTTAATAATGCAAATGTGGTCCCAGCAGTGCAGTTTTACTGCATAATGACTAATCTCTGTCACAGCAGGATGCCGAGAATGAGTTTCTCTGGGAAGCTGTGGGTATGCATAATGAACAACTATCCCTAATAAAGTCTTTTTAATCAGGACTGTTTCTCAGATCAACTGAGTTAAATGAGTTTGCACTTTGTAAACACAAGGATTGAAGTCTCCGACTCGGACAAAACACCACATCTACTCTGAACTCAGTGAACATTCAAACACATTGACATCCTGCCCCTAAGAGCTAACTCTTATGCTCATATGTGGACAGAAAAGTCCATGTCACACTATACTGCCTCCAGTTAATGTACGCAGAGTACCTGATGCTGCTTTTTGTGTACGCATTTCAGTTTCCTTCTAACAATCTATGAATACAAGTCACAGCCAAGGACTCCGTCAGAATATTTCAAGTAAATTTGAAAAAAAAAAGACATATCTTTCAAAGATGCAAGTTTCCTGGGCATTTGAAGGAAGTTGGTGAGAAAGGAAAGAGATATAACTTCAGGAAAGCTACATCATGAATTCATATCTTATCAGATGCCAGGGAGCCCAGTTTTCCATCAGTGTGTCCGCATTGATTGCATCTCAGCAGGGAGATCCCTCTGAAAGCAAGTAGGACTCCTAAGGTCTGCTGTTCACAGGACTACGCGTTTAATAGAAACAGCTCTGCTTCCAGTTTGGGATTCATACAAATATGACCATGAGAAAAATCTGTCTTGGGAGTCTGGACCATTGCAATTCTTATTAAGTAATTAAAAATCACTTCAGCAACACATTTTGTGTTTTGGAGGCTATATTCCCTCAAGGACTTGCATTTGAATGTCACAGCATAATAATTAGACATGAGAATAAGTAAGTAAAATGCCAACTTTGCCCTTGATGGCCATCTTGTGTATAATCTTTATAAATACCTACATACTTGTATTATACTTAAAGTATAAGTATAATACAGGTCTAACAGACTGATCTTTTATTCATAGGATCACGACCAAGGAAATTAATCTGTGCTTCTTAATATGACTATTGACTCAACAAGATTTTGCAGGCTTACCCCAAATTCAGGTACATCTTTTCCTTATTTCTTTTGTTAAAGAGAAGGCAAGTCTACCTTATGCTCCACTAAGAATGCTAATCTAAATTCTCAGTACAGACAGACTCAGGAGAGTAAGATACTCTTTTTGCTTTACTGTTTCTTTGTTGACTACAGAGGTCAAAGCAGCCAGTCATAAAAATTCAGAGGTTATTGTGGTTAAAATCACTTTGTAAAAGAGGCTGGAAACATCTTCTTAAGTTTTTCTTATGCTTTTAAGCCTTTTTTTTTTTTTTTACTACATACCTAATGAAGAAAAAAGAGAAGTTATTTTCTTTTCAAAGATGCAAAGTAGATATGCTAATAATTTCTGCTTATTTCTAGCATCATTTGCAAATACTGTCCCCCTAGAATTTCACACCAAAGAGGTTTTGTAAAAATCTAAGCCTCTAAATTTCATATCTTAATTTTTTATCACATGCAATGTATCTGGCAGAAGGAAAGCCCATAGCCCAGCCAGGATGTCACACCAACTGCAGTTTTACTATATAAGCACAGGAGCTGCTGCTCCACTTTGTGGTGGAAACCCCAGTCTTCTCATGGAAATCTAGCATAGAAAATCTATTTCTTCTGTTAAAAGCAGGAGTTTGCTTTTATTTTCTGGATATGATAATATGATTAATTTTTCCTTACATACTTGTCCAGTTAAAATTGTAACTATTACAAATCCATATCTGGCTTCTGTGCTTTTAGAGTTTCACAAGTCAAGTCATCACTACGATGGGAAACTTGGGATGATTCTGTTGAAGGGCTGATAAAAAAGTGTCTAAATGTTGTTACACACAAGGTCATAAATTAAAACTAAGGGTTTGAGGTTCTTCCTTCTAATGTTTCGTGGGAAGTGTAAGCCTGAGGACTGTTTCAGAAGGCCAGACCTTTATGCTTGGCTTTTTGACCAAGTGTTCTGCACCTTGATCTCCTTCCTGTCATTCTATGTGACAGCGTATATGAGAACTACAGCAATGTCTCACCTAATATGATGTTCTGTCAGCAAGCAACAAGGAAATCTGGGAGGGACTACAAAGTAAGGCTGAGAAAAAAATTCATTATAGATTAAAATCCTAGGTGTTTTGGCTTGTTGGAAAATTTGAAGTGGAATGTTCATGAGAGGAAAATTTAGCTCATGAGTAGTATTTGATTTTTTCTATTTAAGCGGAACCACTATCCATTTATTTAAATGTTAAAAAAGGAAAGAAAAAGAGACAAAGACATTATTTCCAGTTGCCCCATTCAAACTTTTCTCTTATCTGATCTGAGACCTTCAAGGGAAAATGGATTTAAAACAACTCTTTTGTGAAAGTAATTGGTAAACTGGTCTGAATTTCACAGCTGTTCTCAGGAGCTCTCTGAACACTGTCTGAAAATGAAATTGGATGTTAAGGATATTGCCTATAAAGGAATCATCTGAATTTTGTCACTGGACTTATGTGACTTAATTAATTTTTTTGGCAAGGTGTTAGCTGATGTAGAATCATTTGTAATGTTGATGTTTTTGTTTTCACAAGCCTATAAAAACCTACAATCCAGGTAGCTTAAATCGCTTAAATCAAAGGCATTAGGCATCCCCTTCTGAGGATGGTGTGTATGTTAAATGTCTATACTCATACACTAGATCAAATTTCATAATTAGCAAGATCCAATATGTTTTGGGAAATATACTCACTTAGAAGGGTGTACAGAAGCTTGCAAAAATATATTCCTTGTCTATATGTTTAAAGACTGCCACAGTGAGCAAAAAACTCCAAATATGGAAGTTTAAAGGAAATCCTGTCTCTACTCTTCCCTGTTAAGACCAGCCTGTTCACAGTATGGCCAGAACAGCCAGCATGCCTGAGGTGGCTGATGTTCACAGGTGAGTGTCACTGGCAGGAAACCTTCAGGTGAACAGGGATACTTGAGCCCCACTCTTGATGTGAGGAGGGACCCAAGTACTCCAATTACTACTGTTGAGAGAAAAAATAGGGTACAACAAACAGCATTTCGCTGGTCCCTGAGGGGTGCTCCTTGCAAGGATATTCTCAATTCTTATTGATGTCTTCATAAAGCTGATGTCTTTATAATGCTTCAGGAGTCTCAGAGGATGTTGGGAAAATTGCCTTGCTTCCACTTTCTGGAACTGGTAACACTGTATTCCTTGGCAAAAAGCATTTTTATTTCTTTTCTTCTTTTTTTAATCTCTTATGGACAGAAACAAATGCTCATATGAGATCCTAGGGAATCACAGCCCTTAACATCTATAATTTCTGTGGATTGCTAACACTGTTTACACTTACAACAAGGATGGGAATTTTGGAGAGAAGGCTCAGCTAGCACCATGCAAGAGCAGCAAAAAATTATACAAATCTGCTCTGCGAGCGTCCTGTAAAGCACTAAGAGTTGTTGATACTAAGAGCCTTGCTGACTGCTGGCTCCAGGACACTCAGCTCTGCCTTTGTGCAACATGGCTCTTTTTGGTGTAGTTGCTGGTGTTTTTTCATTTGGGCTTTTTTATTTTCTCAGGATAGATTCTTTCCCAAGTTCTCTAAAATAATTTCTTCTAGCTCTCTAAAATGGTCTGAAAAGCACTAGCCAAAGACAGTGTAAAGAAGACAGTGGAAGCACAGTAGTTCTGCATGCTGTTTAGTAAAATGAGGAAAGACAGCTCTGTTGCTAGAGTGCTCACAGCATTTGAAAAAGTCTTCTCAAAGTACCTTAGTCTCAAGAGATATACCCCTAGGCTACTGTGAACTAGTACCGTACCTGATCCACCTTTATCATGGATCTCTGTATTACAGACATGAATATTTTAAAATTGTCGCTCCTCAAGAAATTGAGCACAGCCTGTCCCAGCGTTTATCAGATCACAGCAATAGCATGTGTTTGCTGGATGCAATATAATTCTAGGTTTTAAATTAAGTATACCCACTGTGGGAGATAACCCATAGCAACAACAGCTTTTGATAGGGAATGGTGTTTGCCTTTGGAAAATTACAGACTTTGTTCAGCTTTTTTTCAAATCACATTGTGAAAATAGTAAACATTCCCATTTAAAAATACCTTCACTCCTTTACTGCCTAACTCATTCTCACTGTACTCTTTTTTGTTGGATATCGATTGTATACTTTATATAGAAAGCTGTGCTCTTCAGGAGAGGAAGCAATTTGCAATTACATATTCGTCATAAGAAAAATATTAGAGTGATAATGGTTCCTATATTTAAATTGTGAAATAATTTGTTTGTGAGATTAAAAAAATCCCCATAACAATGCCAAAGGCAGAACATTTCCAAAGAATCTCTCTAATAACCCGACTGTAAAACTGAGGGATGCTAACACTTGACAGTTATCGTTATCTCAGGCTGGGTGTATAGAACCTTGGTTAACTATAAGGAATAACGACAACTCCAAACATGTGCGCTCTCTTTCCAATTCTCTCCATGCTGTTGAGGGTTGAATATTTGTAGTGAGACTCTTTCCCTTTCTCATATAGTTACACTTAAAATACTCCAGGACACAGTTTGGAACGTGTAACATTTCAGAACCTGCATTTGCCTTGTGCAGTGGGCAGTGGTGGTGCTACAGGCTCAACCCCAATCACATCCCACACTGTCTTCTGCTGCCAGAGAACCAAAGTTTTCTCTCATGTCTCTAGAGAACTATGTTGCCTTCTTTATTCTTCCATCAAGTGCACTGTTTCTTACAAAAATGCAACATCTATTTTGGATAACAATATTAAAAATGAATAAAGATATAGCATTTGAAGTTCTTCTGGTTTTCCCAGCATTAATAGTAGCAGATGGTGGAAATCAATTTGTTATTAATTTACTTTCATGTCAAACACTCAATATAATTAAGCAAAGTGTCATCTAAATTCTGATTACTTACTTTCAAATTAAAATGATATGTAAAACAGACTCCTAATTATCACGCTAATACCTATGAAATGCTGTTTTCAGTTTCCAAGCTTCATAGGCCTTTTAGTATAAGACTTCAAAGTCTCCTGGGAGGAATTATGGGTAGGAAGGTCAGGACTTAAAGCTAGATTTGTTTAATACTATCCTTCATGTGGGAGTGCTCATTTCAGTTGTTAATTCCCTTTGCTAAATTTCACACATGCAACAAAGCATGACTATCAGTGTTATATTTGGGTACCATTTGCTCCAGCTGCATACACATAAAAAAAAAAGTGGTATTCTCCCTGATACTTATAGAAATTACCCAAGTGCATCACAAACGTGATTTAAAACCTTAACACAGTACATATCTCTACTTATATTTAGAAAAAAACTTACTTGTGTTAGTGTTAATTAAAGCCAAATTAGAAGAAGAGAAAAACAAATCTGACTGAGGAAAACATCATCATGCATGCCATTTGCTTTGTAATTGTGCACATACCTAATTACCCTTCCATAGAGATGAAACATCAGAGAGGACTCTCAAGCCCTTTTCCTTATTATCTATTTAGTACAACAGTTTTCCTCTACAAGCTATCGCATCCAACCTTGTTTTCAATGTTTCAAGTTACTCAAAATTCCTCTTCTTTTTTTCCCCCTGGGGAAAACTCTGTTTAATCTTTTGCAGACTGACCATGAAAATGTTTCCAGATACTCACCCAGCCTTTTTCACTCCTACAAGTCATCCAGTCCCTCCTATGTCTGCTGCAGGACTTCAAAATAGGATTATTATATGTGGTTTACAGCCTGCAAACTGGATATAGGATTAGCCATTTTAGCTTGATCCTACCCGATAAACTGTGAAATAGTAACAGGAGAAGAAACCTTTTTCCAAGCTTTAATTTTCCACATAAGAAATGTACCTTTAGAAATATTGTTGCCTCAAGTAACAGGAGAAAATCACAATTGCTGTGAGTGGGAGGGAGGATGATCCATGCAAAAATTCTTTCTCGTTAACATTTCTCACAAAGGTTTGAAAATCAGCCTCAGATGAAGAACAAGGAAGAAAATCAAGGATCAGTGCAAGGATCAGCAAGGCTATCACTATACTTCATTAGCAGAAAATACATGTGCTTCTGTAGCATAGCAAAAAGCAACCCACAGGCAGAAGCTCTTTTCAACAAGAGGAAGAAATAAGGAGATGCCACGTTTTAAGAAAACCAACCATATAGGGCTTTGACCTGCCTGCAGTGGGAGGCTGAGAGCAACCTATGTAGATGGTACAGAAGCAGCTCTGGAAAAATTTTCTCGAATATCTCACACAGTGTTGGGTGATTTGCTTTTATACAGCTGGTACCTGGGACTCCTGACAGTCCTACATTCAAAAAAATCAAAAGAACTTAGCTTCTACTTTGGAGATTAAATAATTTCATTTTTGTCATTAGCAAAGTTACAACCTCAGTGTACTGTGGTAAAAGCTATGCCGGAGGCTACCAAGAGTCCACCACACATCCTGTATATTGTAGTGCAGCTTATACAGGGGCAGATCAGCAGATGGAAGGCTCAGAGCACATCACATCCAGGCATCTTCGCTATCTCCTTCCAGGCTTTTATAAATGACTCTCAGCAAAACAAACCAAGTTTATTTTAAACCAATCTATAGTCAAACAAAAATAAAACAGAGCCTGCATTTCTTCAGTACCATGAAAATGATTCACATAAGGACAATGCTTTTTATTAGAGATGTTAACATTAAATATAAAAAATATATGATGGACTCGGGAATGGGACCAAAATACCTCTCTGTCAGAGCAATAGATTTCTAGGCAATGAAGACCAGTATTACATCTCCAACTTGCCTTTGTTTGGGAAGGCACTTGCACAAAGAGATCAAACTGATCACAGTACTCAGAAGTGGAGAAGAACATCAGGTCAAAGGTATTACTTAAATGACATAGAATGACTGAAATCAATGACTACTTGAAATCAAATGACATTGAAAAGATGGATATGCTTTTGAGAGCTAGATGTGGTTGTGCAAATTCACGTTATGTGTGAGAAGCTGTATAAGTATTGTGATACAGTGGCCCTGCCAACCCATGAATGGTTCTCAAATATCTGACCATTGAATACAAACTGGATGAAAATACAATATATATTCTTCACGTCCACTGTTTGTCAACAAGATAGAAATGGAAACAGACATATGACATCATACTTTAATTGAAAACATAACGGTACTTGCCTTGAAGGAACTCTGTTGTTTAGTAAATATAGGAATATCTCAATATCTTGTGATAAAAGTTCCATTATGTAGCTGCTGAAAAAGAAAACATGACAGAAAAAAATAATGTCTCTGTGAGATAAGAAGCATCCTTGTTTGTTCATGTTGTCTTTTGTCTGTACCATTCATTCTAGGGGTTGAGGAGATTGATAAAAAAATCCAGGCAAAACTTGTTGTAGCAATTTAGGAAATAACAAAATGTGCTAGTCCACTCTGTGCTTTGGCTGTGCTAACAGCTCTCTAGCACAAAGCTGGTAGGACAGAAGTGTTTGCTCAGAAATTCAGTGCAAAACCGGTCATCTTAAGCTGAGTTCTGGATACTAAACTTCGCCTTCGGTCTTGTGGGTTAATATGTATCCCTGGCTCCACAGTAGGGCTGGACTGACGTGGTGGGGGAAGATGGAAAGAAGAAATAAGTCACCTTCCACTGCATTCCTCTTTCTACAGAAAGAAGGGGATGAGAAGGATGAATGGTGGCCCAAAATACAGATAACTGAAGCACCAGAACTTAGAACTGCAAATGACCAAACTTGATCAGATTTGCAGGATTGTCAGCAAGTGTCACGCATTGAGGCATGGTCTTAAACACATATTTGCTCAGACATAAAAATCTTTCATTGTCTGGAATAAATTATTGTCTGTGAAGAAAGAAAAATGCGAAATCTCATTATAGAAACATAATAATGTAAATCTCTAAGTAGGGCAGGAGCAGGGGAAATAATACACCATAGGAAAAATGGGGGAATAATATATGAAGAAAAGGTCATGGTCAAGGTTTTATTCAGTGTCTTGCCTTTTAAAATTATGAATGGAATTTAAAATTATTTATAAGCATACACAGTTTTGTTGAAAGGGTTTAAGGAGAAAACAGGTTTGAGGAAAAAATTTGGGGGAAGAAAATTAGAAGGAATGTGTGATAAGAGAAGACATGTCACAAGTAACAGAGAGCAGACAGGGCAAAACATGAGGATTTCAGTGGGATAATATTACGAGTGAGAGCAACTCATGTCCACACCAACTGGGATTCAGCACCTTTGCAAGGTATGCCACCTCTGGTTTACAACGCTTAACCTGAATTCATAGGCCAAAGAAATGAAAACTTTATCAGATACCTTCTTGTCAAATGAGATATAAATCAATGGAGCCTTCCCAAAATGTAAACACTAAACCAGATTATCTCTGGCTCCAATGTTCAAGAGGATTTTTGCGCTTTAATATGATTCTCCTTTTATGGCTATTATGGATATAAGTACTAAATGATTGCCATATTATTAAATTCTGTCAGTTAATCTATTTTGTAGCTGTGTATAATATTTTGTTTACTACTAAATCTTATTTAGAATTCAGTCATATTTAGAAAGAAGCAGATCACTTAGCAAAACAACAGCTAAAATATTTATGTCTCTTAGACACAAAAATAATTTCTAAAGTTTTGAAAGGACAAAATATATACAAGCTAAAAGCAGAAGGATGTCTGTGTACTGAAAAGTAAAATATTCATGTAATAATGTGCTTGTAAGAATCAAGGTAAAACTTAAAGTAACTGAAAAGAAATGAAAGAAAGGGAACTACTATATGAGAAAATTATTTGAATAAACCAATAGGCTGTTAATACAGATAGCATCCTAAAATATAGGCTGATGTTTTCACTTGGACATGAACAGTGACGTGAAATAGCAGTAAAAACCCTATTAGTCATTTTTATGTTTATCAGAGCTTCTTCCAACATATTGTCAAATTGCATCTAATGATCTCTTTTGAAAAAGGAATAGTTCTGGACAAATAGAAATAACAGAATGTGGAATGATATCGATGAAGAAAACAGAAAAAAATCCCCACCAGGTATTTTACAAAGATACATGAAGATGAGCTATTTTTAATATCTGGAAAGATTTGGATGCAATTATCTATGATAAAATAGAGAAGGTATATCCTATTTCTATGCCATAAAAACAAACCCACAAATACAACAGAAAGGGAAAAATCTGCCTAAGAGGCCTGGGATCCTTTTTTGTCTATTTCATCGACACCCACCTAAAATTTATTCAAGTTGTTTTTAAGCTGCAGTCCTGAAAAAGGTTGAACAAATTTCCAACATTCAGAAGATGATTTTTATAATGTATTAGGGCTACAATAAATTGATTCATGTCACAGTTTACTGGGCATAGTGAACAGTTTGTAAAGTAAAGAATAAAATTCCACTTTCTTTATCACAGTTCAGAAGAGCAAACCCTGAGAAGATGCAGACAATCAAAGATTTGCTCCAAGAGAAGTATAACAATTTATATCAGCCTTGGACAACTCTTGTAATGCTTTTCATGTCTTGAGAGAGGTTATATTTATTCTAGGAATTCTCTGAATCCCTGGGAGTGTTCAAGGCCAAGTTGGATGGGGCTCTGAGCAACCTGGTCTAGTGCAAGTTGTCCCTGCCCATGGCAGGGGGTTTGGAACTGGATGATCTTTAATGTCCTTCCAAACCTAAGCCATTCTATGATTCTGTGATTAAATTAAAGAAAATATAATTTTCCTGTATGAGATGGAAATAGCAAGAAGGAAAACATATTCTATTCACAGATCTCAGGGAAAAAAAGGATCGTGTTTAAAAAAAAGATAATGTTTAAAACATTTTCTTAGCATTTTCTAGAACATCAACATCTTTTATACAGTACAAGAAAATCTGTGTTTACTTCCTAACAGATGTTACATATTCAAAAGAGAATCAGAAAATATTGTTTTGATATTAATTTTTATACAGAAAGTTACAAATATACAAGAGAAATCATAACTCTATTTCTATTCATATTGATGACTTTTATCAGGAATTTGGAAAAGGTTGTGATAAAAATTCCATTGGTGTACGTCTGGAAAAATACAACAGAATTATTAGAGATTATATCATTTAAATATGACCAGAAGCTGGCTCTATGGTTTTAGAGCTTACCTGCTAATATTGTAGTTAGTTTTTTACTGTCTTATAAAGTAGGAATGTTGGTTTATTATAATTAAATTAGTAATTCCTTCTACTAAAAACTCTATAAAGATTACTAATGTTTGATGCAGGCTGTAATAAAGTCCAAGTAAATAACACTTTTTTTTTTGGCTCCAACATGAATGCATCTTTTTTAGTTTTCCCCAAGGCTAAAGGTTTATCCTTTTTTTGCCATCCTTATTATTACACCCTGGTGTTCAAAAGGTAGAACAGTCCTCAGGGTAATACCACCACCTATTAAGTTCATGGCATGTGCAGACTGGTACAGACCCTCCCCCAGGGCTCATGCTTTTCCCTGATACTCATCTAAGGTTGTCCTGCCGCAGTGACCTTGGGCTCACTGCAGGCTCAGGGAGGGAGAACTCCCTCGCTGGAGACTGTGGTGGAAAAACTTCTCATTAAGAATAAAGTTTTGCCATCTGTCACAAGCCTCGTGTAAACAGCTGAACAAAATGCCTTGGCTTCTCCAGATCTTAAGCACTTCCAGTACAAGTCAGGTAATGACTAATGACAGTCAGGGAAAAAAATAGGCAAAGGCCCATGGAAAATGGAATAATTTAAAGCCAGTCTTACAAAGAGCTAAACAAAAACCAAAAAAGTGTGCAAGCAGAAGTCATGTCAGCAGCTCCCCTTTTCCTTGCTTTCTTGCTATATATATTTTTGGGTGACTTGGTAGCATTATCAAGCACATGTGCTGTACCATGTATAGACTGGGAATAATACACAGTTTCCAAGCTCCCTGTAGCTGGTTTCTGCATGAGGCATGTGTGCAACTCTTCAGTGCACATCTGTCAATTTCTGTAGCACTCATTTTTTCTTTCCTTTTTTTTTGTTTGTTTTTGTTTGTTTTTTGTTTGTTTGTTTTAGTAAAAACAGAACTAATTTATACAATTTAAGGAACATGTTAGAGTTTGAGAAATGTAAATGTAGTGCAAACACGCTCAGGTAGGTGACAGAGTCATTTGGCCCCCGGTACCTGGACTGTACGCTGTTTCCTGAGCACCTCAAAGTCTTTCTATGGGCTGGCTCTCAGGGCTGGCTCTCAGGTGGGAAGTGAGCTAATGGTGCAGAGACACAGTGGGCCAAGGGGGCAGGGTTACAGCACCCTAGGGCACCTGGAGTGGGGAAAAGGCAGAGGAGGTTGTACTGCACTGGGCAGGGGGTGAGGTGAAGGGGGAGAGGGACGGAGCAGGGCTCATTATGGATATCAACAAGAAAGGCCATAAACTAAAGAGCTTAATAAAATAGCAGATTTTGTAAGATAAGAAAAGAAGAGGAATAAATATAGTGAGTACACCTCATATCCCTTCAGATGCTGGGCATTCTTGTGCTTGTGCAGCATTGGATGGATTTCCCCAAGGAACCCTGTCCATGGAGAGACATTCTCCCACTCTCCCCCTTTTGATAATTTGAGCTAATATAGGAGTTTCTCATGAGAAAATTACTCTATTCCCAGAGGACTCTCACAGAACTTTTTGCTGTTAGATAAAGGCAAGGCCACGTAGGAGGCAAAATTTGCAGTACAGTGTGGGAACTGCCCACAGATAGCTCTGTGACCGTGATGCAGCTGAGGTGGCTCCACAGCCAGGGGACCTGTGCAGCCTGGCACAGCCCAAGGACCCTTCTGGGCAGGCAGCCCAGCACCCACCTGCGCCTGCCTGGGGTAACAGTGACAGGGGTCACTCGCTCCTCCAAAGGCAGCTCTCTCCCAGGCAGGAGAGCTGTGCTCCACTCCCTGATCCAAACAGAAGTTACCCTTCTCAACCATTTTGTAAGTTACAGATTATCTGGTGTGGCTGTGTGTGGGACAGCAAGCTCCCTCCTAATGCAGCTCCTCACACTAAAAAATGGGCTGCTCAAGCCCTGTGCATAAGGCCCAGCAGAACAGGGATATTCAGGATTGCTGGCTCCTTGAACACTGCAGAAGTTAAGGCAACAGGGAAGTGAATAGGAAAGTGGAAAAGGAGGTGAGAAGGAGAAAAGTTTCTGGTATGTAACGAGAGACTAGAAAAAGGATCATAAAATATCTCAAGTTGGAAGAGACCCATAAGGTTCATTTAGTCCAACTCTCTGCTCTTCGCATGACTACCTAAAATTACACATATGACTAAGAGCATCGTCCAGATGCTCCTTGAACTCTTACAGGCTTAGTACTGTACCACTTCCTTGGGGAGCCTGTTCCAATGACCAGTCACCATCACAGTGAAGAATCTGAACTTCCCCTGACACAGCTTCATTCCATTTCCTCATGTTCCATCTCTAGTCGCCAGAGAGAAGAGATCAGCACCTTCCCCTCCATTGCCACCTTTGAGGAGGTTGTAGACTACAATGAAGCCACCCCTCAGCCTTCTTTTCACAGAACTGAGCAAAGCAAGTGATCTCAGCCACTCCTTGAAGGCTTGCCATCAAGACCTTTCATCATCTTGGTTGCCCTAGTTGGACACACTCTAATAGTCTGATGTCCTTCTTACATTGTAGCACCCAAAGCTGCACACAGGACTTGAGTGAGGCTGCACAAGTGCAGAGCAGAGCAGGACAAACACCTCCCTTGACTAGCTGGTGATGCTTTGCCTGATGCACCCTGGGACAATGTTGGCTCTCCTGGCTAGGACCCCAGTGGCCAGGGCACAGTGTTGACTCACATTCAACTTGCCATCAACCAAAATTAACAGATCTCTTTCTGTGTGGCTGCTCTCCAGCCTGTCTGCCCCACAATTTGTTTGTATAACAAGGATTACACTGTTCCAGATGAAGAATCTGGCACGTGCTCTTTTTAAAATTCATACAGTTGGTTGCCCAGTTCTCTAGTCCATCCAGATCTCTCTATAAGGCATCTCTGCTCTTGAAGGATTCAACTTCAGCAAGCTTACTTAGTTTACATTTGGTTCCTGTAGCAATAAACAGCACTGGCCCTAAAACTGAGCCCTGGGGAACTCCACTGGTGACTGGCCACCAGCCTGATGTAACACCATTTAGTACAACTCTTTGAGCCTGATCCATCAGCCAATTGCTCACTCAATGTGTTACAGACTTGTCCACATTTTGTACAGAAGGAGAAGAAGAGTTGAATAGACTCAGAATTCAATGTCTGTTGAAAATATGATCACCTGTTCGAGCAAATATGCAACTTACGCTATGGTTTAGGCTGGATGGAGTCTCTGAAGGTCCAGCTCCTGCTACTGAAAGAAACACTACTGAAAGGATAAATTGCAAAAGCAGGAAAACATTTCATAAAGGAGGTGACTGAGGGAGCAAATGGATGCAGCAGTTTGTTTAACAGTTTGTGCAGAAGGACACAGCAACTCTGCTCCGAACCACATCCATGTCCTCAGCAATGGTGGTGATGCATGGCAGGATATAGTCCCCAGCAGACACTGGAGCAATTTCCCTGTAACAGATCCATAGAATCACAGAACAGCTGAGTTTGGAAGGGACATCTGAAATTTGTCTTGTCCAACCTTGTAAGCAGGGCCAGAGGCCACGACCCAGAAAGAGCTCCAGGAGGATGCAGCTCTCCACATCTTGGCCTGTAGGGAATGTCTAGGGCCTCTCACTGAGGCTGGGGCAGCAGGAGACGGTCTTCTAGCCTGTAGTAGATGTGTCCTCATTGAAGATCTGTGTCACCAAGTTAAGAAGCTGCAGGAGTAGGTCAGCACACTGCAGCACCAGGGGTGATGAGAAAGAGAGGGACTGGATCTTCTCGGAGACACTGGAGCTTCAAGAGTCTGAAGTAAGACACGAGGTCAAGAGTCTGAAGTAAGACACGTGGAAGAGTGTGGGACTGAAAGTGGGTGGATGAAAGTTTCTTCACCTGTTTCTCTGATGCACAATACAAGTTTTGCTGTAGCTGATAATAGGGATGAAGGACTATTTGGATGGAAGAAATGGGAGAGTTGGGGAAGGAACTATGAAGAAAGTTGCAATTTACCTTGCCAATATTCCTTTGTGAAATGAGATTTTTTCATGCCCTCAAAATGATGTAAAAATTCACTCTAGTCCTGTGCAAGTTTGGTTTTGTTGACAGTTTATGCAGCATGAAAGGTAAGCATCTATTGTCTGAGTATTATTATTGCTGAGTGTGCAGAAGTTTGATTCTCATGAGTGAATTTCAGTGTGCACTGCAGGCTTTTGGTAGGTGCCCCTTCTGCCTGGTTCTTTCATGCAAAGCTATTTGCAGAATGTCCTGTAAGGCTCACTGGTGCAGAGATTGCTTTTGCCCTCATTCTCTAGACATGCTTGCTTCAGTATTTTACTTCTTTAAATGTTCTGTTTATGACTGGAAACAAATAAAAATTAAAACAAAATAACTTGTCTTAAAACACTTTAGCACATGAGAGTTAAAACTCATGTGCTTGGAAATGCCAGATTGAGTTATGTTGTATATGTTTTTCCAAATGGTTAAACTAATGTAGCTTTTCATATTTTCTCCATTTCATGGTGTTTTCCTTATGCAAACTAATTTTAATTTTTTTCCATTTTATCCACTATGTCAATTTTAACTATCAAAATACTAACTCAAAGTCCAAAGAGCATGTTTTTTAGAATTGTTATTTAGAAGAAGGAAGTTGAACTCTAGATTTAGGTGCAAAGCAGCTCTCACTACCTTAAATCTGAAGAGGTATTACAAGTTCCTGTTCAGTACACTGCAATTTCCTAATCTGGAATACTTTGATTGATTTACCTTTGGGATTTTTTTTTGCTTGTGTTCAGTCAATTTTTTTACTTTCTGAATTTCTTTCCCATCAACTATTATTCAGCCTTATATCTCTGTAGGAAACATCTTTCTTATTAACAATGTTTTCTTAATGGTAGTGTGGTATGAAGTCTTCTTCTGAGCCGCTTATATAAGCTGAGTCATATTAAACAGAAAGCATATTTCCCCCTTTCAAAATAAAGTTGTTTTTATTTCTCCTCTGTCGCCTGTGGCATTTGTCCAAGTTGTGTCCTGCTGTGGGTGACAGGGGAAAAACAATAGAGTCACCTGTGATGCCAGCTCCAACTTAAATGGCACAGGGCGCTTTGTGGCCACTGCATCAGGACGGGTTCAAGCCTTTCTTACAACGTCATCTATAACCTGTGGTAAAGCAGTTTATCAAATACTCCAGAGAAGTTGTTGTCTACTAAGGAAACTTGATACACCAATACACACCAATAGCAAAAGGAAAAAAAAACACACACCCCTCCTCCCCCAAATTTTTTAAAAAGCCCTGTATTTTGACAGAAATTAGAGAGTTTTTTGTTACCTTTCCTAGAAGAGGAAGTATGACCCAACACAAGCAGGTTGCTGTATGAGTATTGAATATGCTGTGGCATGTTCCTCTTTCCCCTGCAGCTCTGAGACTCAGCAGATGTTTGTCTTTGAGAACCTAGCACTGGAAATGGGGATTTCCTCATACAAATTTGTAATGCTGTTTGTGCTTTCTCCTAGCTGAAACCCATGACAGCTCCAGATGGGAAGGTTAGAAGGTTATTAATTTTCCTACCTGTGCTCACCAAGGTACCAGGTGTGAGACAGTGAAAAAGAACAGGGAAATGTGGCATTATCATACAGTTAAAAAAAGTTGCCAGATCCCTGACTCACAGCCTCATCTAATACTGGGAATCTGTTTGACTGCTGAAGGCTTTGGATCAGGCTTATCCTTCCGGAGATTACTAAATATCATATAATTTGTGGAACAACCTTTCATGATCAAATCCATTATAAATATATATGCAGTGGATGTGGTTCCATACATACATATATATGTGTCTGTGTGTATATATATGTGTGTGTGTACAAATAAAATAATCCATTGACCATAATTCAACATGTTAAGCTTGGGTTTTTAAAAATGAAGAAATGTGTCAGGAGATTATTACCCAATTTATTTTTGGGTTTGGAAGATATTATTCTGTGGTATGAAACAATATCCTATAGAAGCCATACCAAATCTACATACAGAATGCAAGTGTAAAATATGATTTTAAGTATTCCAGATGGCATTTCCACATACTCTTTCTTTTGTGTGTGTGTGTGTTTATACACGTACGCCCTCTGGAATGAATGCCTATTATCATGTCTCTTTTTAGAGCTTCTGCTTCAAAAACATAATGCATAATCAATTGGATTATGTGACAAGCTGTTTCATCCTTTTTCTCTCTTTTTTTTTTTTCCCTAAGCAATTTTCTAGGTCATGTTTGCGTTAGGTCTTCCTTTTAAAAAAAAAAAAAAGAAAATCAGAGAGATTTTCTGTGGAATTTCTTTCAGCCAGCAATTACAGTCATTGTTTGGAGAACTAATTTTGAATGATATTTCTAAATAATTAATTTATTTTTTCTTTAGAAAATCAGAAACCCATTTTGGCAGTGGGGATGTAAGCTATTCATAAAATAATTAGAACACAGCCTTCAAGAAAAATGGAAATAGCTATAGTTAAGATTTGTTCAGTTCAACTTCTTTCACCAGCATCATTCAGATTTCGGTCTTCAGTGAGATGAATTAAAGGAGAACTTGTTTCTAAAAACTTATTCTAAACATTTTAAATTAAACCTATTCAAGTGACAATATCTGCTTTTTTCATCCCAGCGAGCCCATAAGTATTCCTCATGCACTGAAATGCCTTCCAAAGAAGATCTCACAGCTGGCAAAAAGGAAGAGGCTGGATCTGTACTCAAGATGTCAAAGGCAAGAGAGTTGTTCCTAGCCTCTCTATGTTGTATGGGGTATCCTCTGTGAAGCTTGGAAGTAATTTAAACTCTATGGGTTTGGTCACTATTGTTTATTATTTATTTTCACAGTGCTCCTGCTCTGATCCCACAGATGAAACCTTGGCCCCAAGCAAGCCATCAGAAGTGCCCCAGTGCTGGAATCTGATTTCCAAGTTTCAATTCAAGCCTCTCAATCCAAGCTGGAGGCAATGGATGCTGTGGGTGGTTTGCCCCTCTCCTGGCTGCTATTCTTTGTCTTCCACAACAGGCACTTCATCACTGAAGATATATGGTGCTTGAGAGATTTGGGGTTGTTCCGCCTGGAGAAGAGATGTCTCTGGGTTCACCTTAGAGCAGCCTCCCTGTACCTAAAGGGGGATTTCTACAGAAAAGAGAGGGAGGGACTATGTATCAAGGAGTGTAGGACGAGGGGCAATGGCTTCAAACTGAAAGAGAGTAGGTTTAGGTTAGATATTAGGAAGAAATTCTTTACTGTGATGGTGGTGAGGTACAGAAACAGGTTTCCCTGAGAAGCTGTGGCTGCCCCATCCCTGTAAATGTTCAAATCCTGGTTGGATGGGGCCCTGACCAACCCGGTCTAGTGAAAGGTGTCCCTGACCATGGGTATTGGAAGTAGATGAGTTTTAAAGTCCCTTCCAACCCAAACCATTGTATGAGTCTGTGATTTTATTATGAATTCTGGTCTATGAAAAAATTGTCACCCAGAAAATGAATATAATAATACCCCTCTGCCTAACAGTTATCTTATAAAGAAAAACGTAACTCGTAAATTTTTTCCTGAGACCTTCAGGTTCTGTGGCCGTAGAAGAAGACTACTAGGAAAAAGATAATTCTGGGCTAAGACTACTATACCGCCATGATATAACTAATGAGGAGAAATTAAAATACTGAATAGCTGTCTCTTTCTCCAGACACTATTTGTCCAGGTTGATATTGGAGGCAAGCAACCTACAGTAAAAATAGCAAGCAGTAACTTGTATATGAGGCAACTGCATTAGGAATTACTTCATAAGGCAAGTATACAATGAAGACACATAAAGATAGGCTAAGGTCAAAAACTTACAAGAACAAGGCCTCCCAACCTTTGAGTACTTGGCTTTGCTCATTTAGCAACTTTTGAACATTCTTCTATAGAATAAACCTCCATATAACTTTAAACCTAACATGCGATTGCTGCTTTTCATAGTATCATGTATGATGACTCCTGTCTATTAATATATGTTCCTCTACATCAAGACCCACCCAATAACAGAAAGCATAAAACTTTGATTTGACCTTGCAAAGACTAGAGTTCTTCTCAACATGTATTCAATTAACAATACATGCAATATATATCCAATACCATATTTTCCTCAGAAAACAAGAAAAGAAAGATGAGGCTAAACATGCTGTACAATAATTTGGAAACATTCTGCAGGAAAAGAAAACACATTTGCAACGTTATTATATTTTCATCTCAATGTTTAGACATAAATAAATACATTAAATACTATATATAACTTTTTGACTGGTGTATTTTTTCAGTCTCTATCATAAAGCTGTAAGCATAACTGAGTTGAGTAAGGAGCATGTGAAGAGCACTAAGCCACCTCTGCCTGCAAAACCTGTCTCGCAGAGATGAGTTTGCCATCAAAATTACTATTTTGCTACTATTTTACTATTAGAACAAACTTATTCCAATAATGGAATAACTGAAGTTACTCCAACATCTAACTAACTGGCAAATTTATTTTAAGTTCAAGAAACCTTTTGTCAGTGTAAGTACAAACTCCCTTATGGGAGTTTGTTGATGTAACTCCATTGGCAGAACCAAACTGGGACATGTAAAAGATGTGAATAAAGCTATGGAGTGACTTTTGAAGTCTGCTTAGGCACCACAGCAACTATTTCTGATGTTCAATGAACTGAGCTCTTCCTATGCCTCAAAAATTACACCAAAGGTGGCAAAAAGCAGATTATTTTTACGAATATTTCTGAAAAGTGAAGAAGTTATTTTCTAGGACTATGAAGGAAAACAGCAAGGACAGATTTTAATTCAGTAAGGACATTAGCTATGAATGAAGACTGGCTGTTGCTGACTAGTCCTTTTTCATCCTTGTAACATCACTGACCATCACCATTAATTCCTTATAAAGCACATTTCTAAAAGGCATATTGGTTCTGTTATAATTATCCAATATTCTGAACTTCTCATATACTATCCTCAAGATATTTCAGTTTTCAAGAGAATTCACAAAAAAACTTTCTTGGGTTAGACCCAAGGCTCAGGGTCTCAGTCTTGGTCAGACTTGGTCAAGGAGGACTTGGTCAGACATAATACTTACAAAAAGTAAGAAATGAGGCTTGTCTGGGCTGATCTGTCCTGACACAAATCCAGCTTCCTGTGCTTTTTGGCCATGCTGCCATGGTGCTGTTGCAGCACTCCTCATGGTACTTTCAAGTCCATAATCCGTGTTGATTTATCCCAGTTCTCGCAGTGCTGGGCAGTATTGGAGTGACACAAGGTTGTAGTGACAGACCTTTATTTGGAGAAAGGAGGCAATCAGTGGCAATACTTGGCACTAGCAACCCTCTACAAAGTGCTCTCTCAAATTGGCTGGGAAAGCACCATCCTCGAGGTGGTGGCCTAAGAATGAGAGGACCAGCTCCACAAAACCCTGCAGGATGGAGGCACAGTGCCCTTGCATCCTCCGGCATAATGTGCACCTCAAACCTCTCCAACAGGACAGCAGCAGCAGTGTGTTATCTATCAGTTGAGTTTAACTTTTTGTATCACAGAGGAATCCCTCACTCAATCCATCTCGGAAAAGCCTACACTTATGCCTACAATCACAGTCAGAGCCAGCTTTGTTCCCATAGCAACAGAGGCAACTCCTCTAACATGACCCAGCTTTTTGGCAGTGCCCTACCTCCTTCTGCCGGAGCCCTGACTCCAACCTTGGCAGGGCATGCTGAGAAGAGGGTTGCTGTGCAACCTGACTGCTGTACAGCCATCCTTGGCACCTCAGGACAGCACTCCTCAGTTAAAGCATGCTTTGATTACTAGATTCATGCATTTTTCTGGAAGGAGTCATTTGTTCCCTTAGCAGCTAACATTTCTGGCTGTATCTTGTGTGTGATCAGGCACAGCTTCCTTCCTCTCATACCCTCTGGAAAAAACTGTGCCTAGCTGGAACATTTTTGTGTCAGGTTACAGTGCTGCTGACAGCCAGCATTCAAGAACACACAGGCACATGGGGAGATGAAGGCCTGGCAGGAAAGTTTCAGGGCCCAAAATGTTCCCTATGATATGCAGAGTGTTTCCTCTGGACGCCTGCTTGTTTTCTGCTTTGTCTTTCTGATCCCTGCCTCATTCCCTACACAGCCCCGTAGAGCTGACTTCTACCTCTAGCCCAGGCTTTCCAGCTTTTCAGTTCAGTTTCAATTATTTCAGGATATCCCAGGTGCGATTTGCGGACGGGAAGCACATCTCTGTTTCTCTGCCTTTCCACACTTTCATTGCAGAGTTCTCCATTTATACGTCTGCCTGGCCTCTACTCCAGGGCCCTCTGCATGTGTGGCACAGAGCATCTGGAGGCAGAGTGGAGGTCTTGAAGGTCCTACTGAGACTCCTACGCAGCCTGTGGGGCAGCAGGTTGCACCTGTAGCTACTGAGAACTGGCAAAACCCTTGAGCCTATGAAGCCAAATGGCTGATGCAGTTCAAGCACATCCTTTCTTGAAAAACAGAGGCATTGAAACATATTCAGATCACCTCGTCTGGGCCCTGGCCATTGCTCAGTTGCAAATTCTCCTGCTTTCTGTGACACTAATTTTAGGACATCATATACATGGTAATAAACACACCCCGAGGTCAGTGACTTAATTTAAGCATGACTCCTTATCAGAAGGTGGCTTCACAGGTGACTGAAACAGTCTAGAAATGGCTAACAACTACATGATCTCTGATACTCAGCTCAGCTCTTTCCTAGTACCTGTGGAATCAACTTGGTGAATGGTCTAGAGGCTAAGTCCTGTGAGGGGCACCTGCGGGAACTAGGGTTGTTTAGTCTGGAGGAGACTCAGGGGTGCCTTTATCACTTTCTACAACTACCTGAAAGGAGGTTGTAGGAGGTGGAGATTGGCCTCTTCTCCCAGGCAACTAGTGACAGGATGAGAGGACACAGTCTTAAGCTGTGCCAGGAGAGGTTCAGGTTGGATATCAGGAGGAATTTCTTCACAGAGTGATTATATATTGGAATGAGCTAGCCAGGGAAGTGGTGGAGTCATCATCCCTGGAGGTGTTTAAGGAAAGACTGGACATGGCACTTAGTCCCATGGTCTAGTTGACAAGGTGGTGTTCGGTCACAGGTTGGACTCCATGGCCTCGGTCTTTTCCATCCCGATTCTGTGATTCTGCAACTTCTATACACACAAACACAATCCCCCTCCCTCCAGCCAAACAGAAAAGTTTTAAACCTTTTACACCTCTGAGCGCTTGGCAAAAGGTGCAATAAAGATTAAAACTAAGACCTCCCCCCAAAACACGCCAAGCATCCCACACTGATCCGCCCGGAGCTGCTCAGGCCGCTCCTCCCCCGGGCCCGCCCCTCGCGGGGTCGTTGCCAAGGGAGCCGCGCGGGGTCGCGCACGCGGCGGTGGCCAAGATGGCGGCGCCCGTGTCGCTCTGTCATGTCGCCTGCTGCGCCAACCGGGCAGGTGGCGGGGCCCTGTCTTGGGGCCGTGGCGGCCTCTTCGCCTTCGGCAGCTGCCACGACGTCGTCCTCTACGACCCAGCGGTTAGTTGATGGGGCTGTGGAGCGAGTGGGGCCGGGGTCGGGGCCGGGGCCGTGCCCGGTTTCAGTCGCTCACGTCGGTGCTCTCTGTGTCTCGTAGGCGAGGCGGGTGGCCGCCACCCTCCGGGGCCACGCCGGCAGGGTGAACTGCGTGCGCTGGGTCCGCCGGCGGGACCACAGTGAGTAGCCCTCGTCCCTTCGGGTGTGGGATGCCGCGGGCGGCTCGGAGCTGGTTCCCCTCGGGGCCGGGCAGCTGCTGTCCTCGTAGAGGAGGGTCGGGCCGGCAACAGAGGGGCTGCGCTGTAAACTGAAGGAAATGGGGAGTTGCAGCGCATCCTCTCGCCTTAAACTAGGCTTTTCAGTAGGTATTTCACAGAATAACAAAGTCAGTTAGGTTGGAGGAGACCTTTCAGATCACTGAGTCCAACCTATGACCAAACACTATCATGTCAGTGAGACCATGGCACTGAGTGCCATGTCCAGTCTTTCATTAAACACCTCCAGGAACGGTGACTCCACCATCTCCCTGGGCAGCCCATTCCAATGTCTAATCACCCTTTCTGTGAGAAATTCTTCCTAATGCCCAACCTAAACCTCCCCTGATGCAGCTTAACACTGTATCCTCTCATCCTGCACTAGCTGCCTGGGAGAAGAGACTGATCCCCACCTGGCTACAGTCTTCTTTCAGGTGGTTGCAGAGAGAGCTAAGGTCCCTCCTGAGCCTTCTCTTCTCCAGGCTAAAAAATCCGAACCCCAGCTCCCTCAGCTGCTCCTCATAAAGTTGTGCTCCAGATCCTTCACCAGCTCCATTGCCCTTCTCTGGACTTGCTCCAGCACCTCAATGTCCTTCTGGAATTGAGGGACATAGAAGTGGACATAGTACTCGAGGTGTGGCCTCAGTTTGACATCATTCCTCACAGGAATGTGACTTGCCAAACCCAGGTGAGCTTCCCAGTGAGTGTGGGGATTCGGTTGGGCTGTCTGCTTCCAGCCTCACAGCCAAGGGGATGATTGCCCAGGGCTGCGGTGTTCCTGAGAGATTGGTGGCTGTGCTGCTTGAGCTGCCACCAGGCTCTTTAGTAAGGATTTGGAATCTTGCCTGTTTTAACTTTGTAAACTGATTCTCAATGGCTTATGAGCAATCTCTGACTATACAGCTCTAAGTTGCATAGAGTTCATATCCACGAAAAACTATGATCTTTAGATGGATAGGAGTCTTTGAGACACTTAGGAGGCTTTTGTTTGATAGTAATTCCAAGATTTAGCGTTGCTTAGTACAGACTGTTCAAAGGCACTTATTCTTGCCCTTAGGCATTTATGGAAAATTACTGACAAAGAGAAATGGGGCCATTGATTAGACTGTTAATGTAATGTGCAGGTTGCCTTTTTGGAGGAGATGTACTGAGGTGAAAACATTAGTGTTTAATGGTGATAAGACCTGCCATCCTTCAACTGATTGCACTAAAACACATTCTTCTTAAAACTGATTAAAAAAAATTATTTTCAGGGAATGTGGGAGTTAAATTTTCATGTGGGACCTTTGAATTCTGTTTGATTAGATTTCTCTTGCTGTATTTTCCTATCCTCCAAAAAGACCAAACAAAAGCCCAAAATATTAATTTACAGTGTTGGATCTGAGATTCTTTTGGAAAGATATTTTTATCACATTCATCCAGAACTTTAAATATTCCTGTGACTTTTCTCTTTATGCTGTGTTAGGTAATGTATTTGCTCTTAAGCTGTTCTGCCCAGTGCAATTCCTATTAGCCATACTTTATTTTGATGGAAACTTTGGTTACCAGTGATATTTTCTGACTTGTAACAAATGTAACTGCTTATGTTTGTTGTCTGTTGTTACAAAGGTAAGGGTTCTCAAAACTTACCAAAACGTATTTTTTAGCTTCTGAAACAGAGTTAATTTCTGGTGGATCTGATAAACAACTTATTCTTTGGGATTGGAATGGTGTAGAAACATGGAATAATCAGGTAAGCTAGAATAACCCCTTTTCAAAGCTCCCTCTTCACTAGTTTCTCACATATCTCAATTTATCTGTTTTGTCTGTATTTCTGGTTCATACCTCATTGTTTTACTTTGACTGTTGAATCCCGTGTGTGTATCCTTGTAATTGTTGGTATTATGTCGTGCTATGTTTTACTATAAATGTTGTTTCCTCTTTTCTATAGTTCATCTTTTTCCAGTCAGAAAATTAAGTGACTAATCAGTCATCAGGTGGATTTGTTTAGCATGTCTGAAAGATCTTGATTGTCTCTTCTTTACTCATCAGCTTTTCTGATGTCATGTGGCTCTTTTTTTTAAACCACCTTAAAATCTTCAAACTATGAGATCCATTCTGAGTTGACATTTTCTGTACCCTCCTTCCTCATTTCCTTATATCCATTTCTAGTGATTTCCAGTCAATCTGTGCAACAGTGTAATGTTTGTTTGTAGGTAGTCTTAGAAGGATGGTATACAAGTTGGGGTAGGTGCTTAACAAAAATAAAATTAAAAAATGCATGGAACAATTGAGTTTTGTCAGAGAAATTGAGAAAAGAAAGGAGACATGCTAACTTATTATTCATACTGTAAAATAAAAGGCAAAAGATGGAGTATTGTGTAATAGAGCCTTCAGAATGAACTGAAATTTAGATTAAAAAAACCCTCTATGGTCTAACTTTTAAAATCCTGGTTATTAGGCATTGTTTTGTGAATGGCTGTGTAGGTAACTCGTTTCACTGGCTGTCTCAAACTAGATTAGGCTTGGCACTTTAAAGTGCATGAGAATGCATAGTAGGAGGAAATGCATAGTAGGGAGAATGTAATTGATGTGGGAATGTTCTTGGAAGTAGGTTATTTCTGATCCTGATCCATTGTAACTATTTATGCATTTATTTAAGATAACATACAGACTTCTTTATTAACTTTTTATGCTGATGTGGTGCACAGCCTTATGGCAATCATTGCAAAAGAATATGGCTAAATATACACATTTTAAGGACAGTTCTAGACTAGTGTAAACTCTTAAAAACAGACAAAATTCTATATCAGACCGATCAAAAATTCTTGCTGGGGCCTACCAAGCTATATTTTGGAAAGAGATGTCAGATATGTTTGTGATAAAATTTGTATAAATGCTGGATGATTGCTAGTTGCAGAATTAAAGTCATTTTGGTCTTTATCAGGAACAGATTGCAAATTGAATCACCTGTATTTATTCATTTAGAAAGTAGATGCTTAAGTCTAGACTTAGAGGTTTTGTTTTTCATGTTGTCATTTTGAAGGAATAAAAAGCTGTTTTGATTTGTGAGAACACACTAAACATTGCTGCTAGAGCTGCTGTATTGCTACTATTTCATTATGTTCTCTGTTCTCCTTCACCAAGGTTCTCCAGACTTTTGTGAGATGTTCCTTAGGGTAAGGGACAATAGAAGTAGAAAAAGGAAGGAAAACTGCTCTTCCTAACTTCTGTGCTGTTTCAAACTTTCCTCAAGGAGTGATGATGCTTTTATAGTGTACACAGCAACATTTAATTCTGTTCAGCTTTGAGCAAAATCAAGTTAATGTTCATTATGTTCTGTATCCTTTCTCTGGGTTTCTTAGAATATGCTATAGCTTAAGCATAGTTTGCAGATGCTCTGCCATTGCAGATACACAACTCATTTTCAGTATTAAATTCTCTCAGATAAGTTACTGGAATTTAAAAATTTGTAAAATTTTCTTCTCTTCAGCCTATCAAAAGCATTCCCCTCAAAGGCCACACGGAAGCCGTTTGTGCTGTGGATGCTGTCTACCAGTCAGATGAACCTGACCTAAACCTGCTAATAGCTTCTGCAGCTTCTGACTCCACTGTGAGAATCTGGTCTCGGCATGGTTCAGAAGGTAACATTTTTGTAACATTAGGGACAACATACTGGCTGAATAAAAGTGATGAATGCTTATCCATTTAAGTAATAGACTAAATACTAACATCTTTTAATGCAACTATGTTGATTTCTCTTAGACTTTGGTACATCAAAGCACTGTATTGCTATTTTAAAGCCTTGGATCAGATTTCTTCTGCAGAATGATTTACCTTTATTTTTCATCAGTTGGCTAAATACTTTTTTTTAATATGTATTCAGAATCTGATGATATGAGCTGTATGTGCATGTGAAGTAAAATTATGTAGTACAATTATTAATGCTGGCATTTAGAAAGGTGTTACTTGTTTGTTACTATTGAATTGAGTCCAATGAAGTTTGGAATAACAGGATCTTGACCTTTTTGTGAACTAGACTCTTGCATGGACACATGGGAAAAGAGCTTTTTAAAATACATAAGAAATAATTAGGGTAGATAATTTAGATTTAAAGTGTTATTTGCTAGTTGAGTTGTAGTGACTGCATCTCTTAAGGTACTTTCTTTCTTATCTGGTGTATTTGAAGATTTCGCATTCCCTTACCTGCGTAAGAGAGATAGGTGGGAGGTGCCAATCTTCAGTCCCATGTACTAGAAGACATTTCTCATGTTCCCAGAAAACACTGTGAAATCCTGTCCTTTCCATTTTGTATTGCTGTTTTGGGTTCCAGAGATGGAGGGACAATTCTTTGGCTGTAGAGAGGTTCTTTTGCTATCCTGTTGTTTATTTTGATCTGGATGGCTTACCAGTTTAGCCATTTCTAGATCTCAGAGGTGTTTGCAGGTTTTTCTTCTAGCTGCTCTTCTAGCAAATGGATTCAGTTGTAGCTGCCTGTGTAGTGAATGTTGTTGCCACAGGATATATTTTGCAATATTTATTGCTTCTGATGTGTTATCACAGTGAAGCTGTATAGATCTAATATGCAGTGGAGAATAGTGACTTATCTTCTAACTGATTCTGGATGTATTTCTATGGCCCCACAGAAGATAATGTTATTATTTAGGCTTCTAAAAAGTGTAGAAAATTTTTAGCTCCTTAAAAGAAAAATGGATGGGAAATTTTAACTATATAATGTATTAGGAAAGGACAGTGCAGCTGTAATACTTACAGTGAATAAGATCAACACTGTCTGTTCCTGTTTTCTAGCTAAATGCATTGAAATTCTGCAGTTTGGAAATGGATTTGTTATGGATGTCTGCTTATCCTTCTTGCCTGGCAGCAATGGTAAGTACAGCTGCACATCTTGAATATCAATGCAGGAAACATAAAATCTAAGAAATCCCCCAAACAAATTTTCACTTGACTGACTCCAGACTCTTATGCCGCAGTTTTTGTTTTCTATGGAATAACCTAAGCTGATGTTTGTATTTAAAGATTTTTCAATGAACTCTTCTTAGTAATTAGAAAAACACTGACTGATTACAGTGTCTTCAAAATGACACTGAAATGGAGTTTTTAGTTGAACTGTTGAAACGGAGAGCTTTAAAGGAGGTAACGATGCTGTATGTGAATAGGATAGGATGATCATAGAATATGCTGAGTTGGAAGGGACCCATCAGGATCATTAAGTCCAGCTCCTGGCCCTGCACAGGACCATTCCCAAGAGTCACGCCATGTGCCTGAGAGTGTTGTGCGAACGCTTCTTGAACTCTGTCAGTCTTGGTGCTGTGACCACTTCTTAGGGGAGCCTGTTCCAGTTGTCAACCATCCTCTGAGAGAGAAACCTTTTCCCAGTATTCAACCTAAACCTCCCCGACTCAGCTTCGTGCCATTTCCTCGAGTCCTGTCACTGGTCGCGAGAGCGAAGAGATCAGTGTCTGCCCCTTCTCTTCCCCTCACAAGGAAGTTGTAGACTGCAATGAAGTCTCCCCTCAGTCTTCTCTTCTCCAGGCTGAACAGACCAAGTGACTTCAGCCACTTCTCGTATGGCTTCCCCTCTGGACCCTTCACCATCTTTGTTGCCCTCCTTTGGATGCTCTCTAAAAGTTTAATGTCTTTTTTGTATTGTGGTGCCCAAAACTGCACATAGGACTCAAGGTGAGGCTGCACCAGTAGTTGCACTTACTCCTTATGGTGCTACTGTGTGTGTTTGTTCTTGAATTGAAGGGCAAGAGCCAGAAAAAGAACTCTCAGGCCTGCATTGAAAATTACAGATTAACAAGCAGTGCTTATCACCTGTTCAGTCTTAAATGTAAAAAACCCTGAGATGCTGAACTAGTTTAACCTGACTGTTCAGTATGGTTTATATAGTTTTCTATTAACATAAATGCCCAGATTTTGTAGCCTGCCACAGGCACATTCTTATGTTGCAAATATGTAGAAGCTTTTTTTTTTTTTTTTTAAGCTACATGTATCCTCAAGCCAGATACACAAGTTAAGTTTTTGTTTAAGTATCATTACCGTCTTTCATGTGGATGGAGATGTGCTGGGGTCCCAAGAGAAAAAGTACTAAATTTTCTTACTGTATCTAGAGTTTTCAACTATTTGCTGAATGCATTTCACACTGATATGTTGTTTTGATAATATGCCTCCAGAGTAGTTATTGACCAGCTTATTTTATTCTTTGACTTGTGATAATTCTGGGAGATATGAAAGCTCTATCAAGATATGTTGTCCCATTTGAAAATACCATTCTCTGTTTTCAGGGTGTGTCTGATACCAAAAGCATCGTCTGCACCAGTAAAGAGCTTTTAAACCTCACTCTCTTTTTCTCCTGTGAATGTGCTAACAGATGGTTCTTGAAATGAAGTTAAAAGGCTTGAGGATAAATTCAAATCATTACCTCCAATATGAATTTTGTTAGAAGTGAAGCATCTGTGGTGCCAGCTTAATGAGTATATCATTCATATTGCAAAGCAATGGATTATGTCTTCATTTATGATACTGTACAGATAAGAAATAGTCACTAACACTCTAGAGTAGTGCATCTGTTTAATGTTGTATATAAGAGAAGTGACTATTCACTTTGGAAACACCTTAAATTAAGATTTATCATATTAATTCTTAAAACTAAATGCTTTTGAAACTGAAATTGCATAGGGTACTTGGAGCTTCTTTAAATGGTGGAATAGTAAGCATTTTCTTTTGCTGTGAAAAGCTCTCAGAGTCCCCCAAACACAATTCTGCTGAAAGTTATGTTAAGAGCTTGATGGTCCTTTACTATGGACTCTTTCCATCCCCATTCAAATTAGTTATCCTAAGTAACACAGTGCTCATAACATGAGAAAGAGTACTTTACTTTTCTGAAGAACTGAAATTATTTTTGAATGAGAAGTTATTTGCATAGGTTTTGTATGGAATTAGAAAAAAAATTCCTATACTTTGGTGTTTTTCGTGCCAATGAACTGTGTTGCTGTAATTGTCACAGAATAGTTTAGATTTGGAACCACAAATGTACTATTAGAAATGTTTCTTGGAGAAATCTATAGAGGGGCTTTTCATACAGCATAGCCATGTTCTCTGTTTTCTCCCTAAACCTGACATAATCATCCATATAACAGAACTGCTTTTATTCAGAGGAGTATGTTAATTCTGAAATCTAAATAAAGTAGCTTAAAATATGTTATTAAAAATATCTCTACTGATCATTTTCTCAGAAATGTTAATCTGTAGTGGCAATTTGGAATTTTTATGAACTTCAGGGAAAAACGATCTATGAAAACTTCAGGAGTTGCTCTGAAATCTTTATGAAGGCTGTGTTGTCAACTGTATTAAGATGTAAAAAAATCTTTTCTCTTGAGGAAAATCTTCATTTCTTAAGTCAGGAATTAAATACAGAATTATTTTTCTGAAAATCGTAAACTACACTTCTAAACTGGAAGCATTTGCAGTAACCTCTAATTTCACCAAGCAAAGAAATTTAAAGCTTACATTGAAATTTGATTCGTCCACAATGGATGCTTTAGCTTTCAGAAGGCATTGATGTTCATGATGCCTAGTATTTTAACTGATTGTCCTCAAAAATAAATTATTAAAAAAAAATTGACCCATTTTTGTGAAGAAGTCAAATGGGGAAAGCTGATAGACTTCTCATGAAAATCTGACCAGTCATTTGCAGCTGGAATACAGCTTAAGCACTTTACTGGCAGCCTCTTAGTTGAGTTTCTGTGCATTTGTTTCTGAGTCTTGAAGAAGAGCTTTGTGCTGTTTTGGTTGGTTGTCTGCAGAACTCTGCTTCTAAAATGCTGGGAATAGGATTTACTATTTTACAAATCTTGATCAGCTCTTTTGTCATGTTCTGTGTTTCTTCCTACCACTTGGATAAGTGCCATGATGTAGCTTGGCCTTTGACAGTAAATAATTGTCTCCTCAGAACTGAATTACAACAGGTGGAAAAAAGAGCAAGTGAACTTGAAAAAGCTTTGCTGATCCAACTTACTTTTCTTATTTCCTTTGTAGGACTTTTATCTCAGTCAGATTCTAATAACCTAGAACATTTATATAAGAAACTGTATTCTGGTCTGTTTTTACCAGTTACACATTTCCTGATAGAACTTTTTGAGTGAAACTATTTGCATTTGTCTGCTACAGCAACTAGATCATAACTCTGTCCTTGTTTTTATTAAAGTTTCATTCCATGGAGTAAATATATGGTTAGAGTAATGGACTGTTTCCAAGAACATCCATTGTATTGTATTTTGCGGAAGAAAACCTCATTCTTGCCCAATTTCTGTGGACCCGACAACCAGGTCTTCTTTCACAACAGCTCATTGCCTCCAGTTCAAAGGGGGATTTTTTTTTAGCCCTATGTAAAATGAGAGGGAGATGGAGGTAAAATGAGAGTTAGATGTTGGAAAAAAGCAGCAAATGATGGAGGTACAAGAATGTGAAATGCAACTTAAAAGTGCAAGAGGAACAGCAAATAACTAGGCACAGGTTTGGTACAAGCAGAAAGAGGAAATTAGCATACAGCATAAAAGTATTACGAATATTCAAGTTGATTTTGGTCTATCCACAGTAAAGGAAATAGTTGATTTTAGTGAAATTTAGTATGTTGTTTTCTACCCCGTCTTGAGAAATGCGAATGTCTAGCCCTGAGAACTTATTTCTTCATAATTTTATAAAGAATTCATTTTCTTTTGCTATTTCAGTCCCTAGCAGTAGTACTTCATCCTTAGGTCCTAAAAAAAAAGTAGAGTAAGGATTACCTGTTTTCCCCCATCATCTTCTATGGGAGAGATGAACTAATACACTGCCTAACTTCTCTTCTTTTACCCTTAGACGTAACTTTGCCTGGTGTGATTCAATAGACTTATGGGGTTTATGCATTTTCTAGGATAGCTGGTGGAAGTAAACTACTACTCAAGACTTGAGTATGTTTATAATAATGTTCTTTGCTTTCATATTCTTGGTTACAGATAGTGGTGATCTGTCTTCCTTTTTTGGTGTGTCTTTTTATTTGGTATATAATAATTGTACTAATTTCATCTAAACTTACCTCAGTTGATTTAGGAACTTGAACTGCACTAGTTTTGAGTCATTTTGTTTTGCTCCTTGCTTCCTCTTTATTTAGAGCAAATACCTGTTGATATCAATAAAATATAATTAATTAAAAACCTTGAACTTCCTACAGATATGGGAGCGTGAGGCGAACTACTCTTTTTGGCATCTTAAGTATTTGCAAGATATTATTTGCATGCTGAAATAACTTCTGAGTTTTGTGTTCTTGAGATACTAGCCTATTTCAAATAGTGTTAGGCATGTAGTGTAAAAAACATTAAAAAATGGTATCACACTTGCCTGTCTGTACATGGTAATATATTTCTTAATACTATATTAATTTTTAAATTAGCTTTATATTTTTTTCATATCTTAGAATATTAGATTTTATAAAAAATGAAGACTTTCTTTTCCTTTCCAGTACCAGTTCTGGCTTGCGGTGGTGACGACTGCAAAATAAGTTTGTTCATTCAGCAGAATGATCAGGTAATTGCAGTTTTTGTCTCTTGCTCAGAACATTACTTATTTCTTCTGCTTCTTTTAATATGTGCTATAGATTAAGTTCTTCATTAAGTACTATCTGTGTCTAGATAGCCCTCACATACAACTGCCCCTTTTCAAATAGTTCATCCATTTTTCTAGGTAATGGTGAAATGCACATACAGAATATTGAAGTTGGATTCAGTGTATGAAAGTGTTAGGTTTTCTTGACTTTTTTTCCCTGTGTGAAGATAGCCTGTGTTTCTATTCCCACTGATACAAAATAGCTGCAACTGTCCTTCTATATTAAGTATCCATGCATTGAGTGGTTCATATGGAAATGATATTACTTTCAGTCTATAAATTCTTATAATAAAACTGTTATTATTTATATCTGAGGAATTTTGTGGGTTTTTTTGTTAAGTATTTTATGCTAAGTATAATTTTATGCTAAATATGCTCTTGATGATTGAATGCGTTTGAACATCAAAAACCTTATTTTTAGGAGTATCTGATCTTCTAAAAGCACACAAATTTTTCATGTATTATTTGGAAGCTGGCAACTTTAATTTTTCATACAGATGAATGTTCCTTTGGAGCAGTAGAAAAACATTATGTCCTCCCTTGCATCTGTTAGATTCTAAAGCATGTGTTGAATGACTGTTTTCCAAAACAGAAGTCAATGTCACTTTTTTTTTCTCTCTCACTCCTTTAAAAAACCCCTCAAACCACAAGCACTGCCCCAATGCACCAGGGAAGCTAAGAAACCCCCATTGAAACTGGCATGTGTAGTCTTCTGGATCTGTGCAGGCCCAGTCCCCTTGGAGATTAAAGAATAGACACTCCTTTTTTCTTTTTTTTTTTTTTTTGAGAAAGATTAAAGCTACTTTATAGATAATTTTGCCAGCTCGTGTTGCCATATACAACAATAAGATATTTTGGTTACTGTTTTTATCAATAAAATAAGTACTTCCTTGTTTGTCTGCTATGTTCAGTGATTTCGTGACTGCTAAGCGGAAAAGAAGGGTGCTGTCTAAGATTTTAATTTATTTTTTTTTTTCTTATTTAGCTCGTGAGTTAATTTAGTGAATCTGTGGGAATTAGCAATGGCAGAATGCCACATGATTCTCAGTGTGCTAAAGAAAGACTTATCTCAGGGGCTGTGCAGTTGATTTTTCTCATTCAGAGTCTGTAACTTGTTTTCTTGTATGATTCAGATTAACAAATTGTATAGATTTGACTGCCAAAAATGTTCAGAGATACATGACTTATTTTGCCAATTGTTGGCCAAACTTTTGAGTACAGCAACAGTCTTAGCCATTCTTAAATGCAGTCAGTCTGTGGAGGATAAAGAAAGGTAACTTGTTTATTCAAGTTTCATCTTCATCTTCATGAGCAAGTTTGTGGTGTTTTCTTTTTTTTGGAAGTAGAAAACTTTATTTATACAAGGGATGAGCAATTTTGTCTTATTTTACATGTGTTATTTTTCACACCTTCAATTTTAGAAAGTGTTTTCACCAGCTGTTCTGGCAGAGTTGGTGTTCAGAGTATCTCTTGAATGAGGTGGGACTTCTTGTTGGTGCCTGTCTTAACTTTCCAGAACATCTCTTTTAACTAAGTGGACTGTGTAGGTCTCAAAGAGAAGAGACTAAATCTGATTCCTTGTAAAAGTGCTTGTGTGGTGCATTGCCAACAGAATTAAAACATCCTCGCATGTTTTAATTCTCTGACATAAATTCCTTCCTAGCTGCTAAAGGCAGGTTCTCCTCTTTAGTTAGATTCTCTCAGATCTGCTAGCACCTTTTTATATGGCTTCTGTAGTAGTCTTAAAGGTATTTGAAGGAAGTGTTACCATTGTCCTGCCATTTTTTACTAGAACTTAGCATAGGAGAGTCATTAGAATCTAAACTCTGTTACTCTGTCAGTGTTAAGGATCTGTGGCTCTGTCCTGTTAATTATGACTCTTGTAAACCAGTTACTTTAGTTAACACCCTAGAAAAAATTGCATGAATCCAGAGGTAGAATGTACATTCATGACGGGGCATTCTAATGAAACTTAAAGGGCACTGTTAGGTGCTGAGGGAGGATGAGGCATCTTCAGGTAGCTAATTCAGGCTACCTTTTGGTAAACTCATTAATTTTACAGTTGAAACATATTTATTCATTAACAACTGCTTGATTTTTGAAGTTGAATGGACAGGCTTTAAATCTTTTTAAGATTCCCTACCCATAGATTCCTTCCTGTGTTAAGTAGTAGAGAGAAAAATAAACTATTTACTTTTCTGACTTGTTGAAAGAGGGTATTGATTTATGAAAGTATGCCGGGAAAAATCTTTCAGAAACCATTATATGTCTTCCTGCTTGAGGTATAACATCTATGGATGTGGCCTATGGAGGGGAAATAAGTAAACCAGGGGATCAAAATAGAGCTTTAAACCCAAACATTTCTATATTCAGCTTGGTTTCTCCAAGAAGATGGTGCAGTGCATGTTTGACTAGGTTTCACCCAAATAATTTGACCTAATTGAAAAGTGGAGTAAGAGACTCAAAGACAATTTAGGCTCTTTCTAATCTGATGAGATATACAGATGCAAGAGGGATATCACATTTAGCATCTGCTGCAGAAAAAATGAGAAGACTTGAACCTCTGTTGCCAAATTTGTCAAACAGTGCTACTAGCCTGGTCCTGAAGAAGATGTACCCCAAGTGGGGGCAGAATTAGTTGTTCAGAGTGTGCTGAGCATGTCCACAGACAAACTGGCTTCATTAGTTTTGCTACCTACAGAACAGCTTTATTCTTTGCTTAAAAGAAAAGAGAACAGATTGTTGCTTAGCAGCAATGTTCAGAGATTAGTTAAGAGGCATGGAAAAGCCTGTGAAGTAGGTGAGTCAGACCATGAGGTTTTGTTAAATTTAACTGTTGGTACTCTAACTTCTTATGTAACCAGTGAAGACCAAGTGGAAAACTGAAATAGAGGAGAAATAGAAACAAAATCTGTAAAAAAGAGAAGAGTGACAGCTCAAAATACTGGTAAATATAACCTAGACAATAATAAAAACTTTGACTGAGTCACTTAAAAATAATGACCACAGGCATTTGCAAGGAACTTTATATTGGTTCGGTTTTAGAACAGAATACATCTGACAAACTGAATATGTGATACTAAGAAACACAGTCTTCAAAGAAAAGGGCAAAGACAATACAAGAAACCGTAGCAGAAGGCATAACAGCAACACTACTGGTTACTCAGATTCAGTGGACAATTTTTATTTTTATGGGAAGCAATATCTTGAAAACTTTGGGTGATTCATAGAATATCTCAAATTGGAAGGGACCCATAAGGATCATTAAGTCCATCTCCTTGCTCCTCACAAGACTACCTAAAATTAAATTGTATGAATTGGAATGGTCACAGTCATGCTTCGTGGCGTCTTCCTTCTGTACACGGTACAGGACCTTGTGTTCACTGCTGTTTTCCAACCACTGTACTGACGCTGTTCAGATAGGTGCAAAGTTGAGGATGATGTGATAGGAATGGGAAAGACAGCATCATGAGTTTTTCATTTAAGGGAGTGAACGTATTTACAGAGGTATGGGGGTATCCCTCCTCAGCAATGGGACCACATACACAATCTGGTGCTAGTATTACTGCTGATGAGTGAATATGAGGTAATGAAATTCAGAAACCTCCACCTTAAACCAGGTGAATTGCCACCAAGTTCAAGGGGACTCTGCAGTGTAAGCATGTAAAAATAAAAATTAATAGGCTTATAGCTGACTGGTTAAGAGTACTTGACTTAAAGCTAAGTAGTGCATAAAAGCCCATTTGGGAAATGACTTAGAAACCTGGGGTGGTATTAATAATCTCAAAGTAATTAGTTTTACTCTTTAAAGAAAGAACAAATGGCTGCTTTTTGTAATAGTTCTTTTTGATGTGAGATGATGAGGGTGATTAGAGAAAAAACATACCACAACACCTTGAAATTAAAAAAAAGGAAAATTATTAGATGTGTGTCTAGATTAATGTTAAAGTCAAGTTTTAGGAGATAGGCACACTGTTTAACATTAACAGAACCATAAAAGAGAAGTATTTTAGCAACAGTTCAGCCTGAACCAGTCTTTCATTTGGAAAAAACCTTACCAACTTACCTTGGTGAATATAAAATACAGAGCATTATGTCAAAGATGGTGTAAATGAATAAATAAATACATGTTTTATCTACTGTCTGAAATATGAATTGCTAAATTTTTTTTTTAATGTATTGTCAGAAACATGTAGTCTTGAGGAAAAATCTTAGGTTGCTGTTTGATCTTGCTTCCTGGGGTGTTCCTACCTTTACTTACACATAATATGTTGGGTGCTTAACATAAATATTGATCTGGAATGCCACATCCAGAAGTACCAGTGAGTCCAGAAGTGACTAGCTAAATGAGGCTTAGGTGGCTATGAGAACACATTCTTAAGACCAAAACTTTCTGATTTGGAAGTATCTGATCAGCTGTTCTAGCCTGGTATTTCATATATAGATTGTTCTGTAATTTTAGGGGCATTTTACAAAGGCATGTAGTGAAGGGCCAGTGGGTTTAAACCGAAAGAGGGTAGGTTTGGAGTAGATACTAGAAAGAAGTTCTTTGCTGTGAGGGTGGTGAGGCACTGGAGCAGATTGCCCAGAGTTGTGGATACCTCATCCCCGAAGTGTTCAAGGACAGGTTGGATGGGGCTTTCAGCAACCTGGTCTAATGGAAGGTGTCCCTGTCCATGGCAGGGGCTTTGGAACTAGATGATCTTTATTGTCTCTTCCAAAGCAAACCATTCTATGATTCTGTGGCTGCAAATGTAGAACAAGGAGAAGCCAATGACAATGATGGGAAGGTGATTTTGGAGAGTATCAGAAACTTTGGGTGAATGAGAGAGGCACCAATTTCTGAGTATGGTTTTTTCATACTGCAGATTTTTCCTTTGGCTGAGTTACTGTTGATTACCATCAACTCTGTAGCAGAAGAGAGAGTTTTTGAGAAAGAGCAGACATGCAATGAGAAAGGCTCTTGTTTTTGCTCCTAGATAGGGAGAAAGAGCTCAGTTGCAGAGTTGTGCTGATAGCAGAGGCTGTAATTTAATCTTAGCTCTTATTAGGCCTAGGTAAGGGATTTAGCAGAATATAAATGCCAGAAATAATGTGATATTTATTCATACTAAACTACACTAGTGTTTTAACAGTAAGGTTATTTCAGACATTTTAAGTCAACTTGAGATAAAAAAGTGTCATGAAAGTGTCAAAGAGCTGTTTCTGGGCAAAGAAAAATAGAAATGGTTTAAATGCTAAGTAAACAGTAAACACTTAATTGAATCAAAATAAAATGGTAACATTATAAGAGAAATTATTTGTCAGGTCATACTGGCATTATGTTATTCTTTGTGTACCACAGTAAACCTGATAAAGATAAAAAAAAAAATTTATCTTTATCATAGGGAGACTATAACCTCTTGAGGGTGTGCACCTTAAGTTCACATTCTTTCCTGCTCATGTATGGGTAATACCATAATGTAACGTGTTTATCTAATGGTGGCAAAACCAAAACGGCTTATGAGAATCTATCTGTAAACAAAAATGTTTAGTAGCAGCTGAATTTTTTCCAGTTTCAAGTAGTGGAGCTGTAAATATAAAAGACTTGAAAAACCAAAGCTTGTTGGTGATATGTGCATAGTAATTAAGTGCATTTCTGTGATATAACAAGAATTCTTGTTCAGTTTCAGAAAACATTAATACTCCCTGGACATGAAGATTGGATAAGAGGTGTTGAGTGGGCAGTCTGTGGTTAGTATGAAAGATGAATAAAGTGGAATACTGGTTTAATGACAGTACTACTTGTATTACCCCTCCAGCAGATGACTTTGATGCATTGTAGCACCTCAGCTCTTGCAGTTGTGATGTTTGGTTTCCTGAGGTGGTGGTACTAATATTAAAAATCAAGATGGAACTTTGTGTCATGTGAAGATGTAAACATTTTTCTTGCTTGCTTCAAGTATGTTTACCTGACTGGTACCTAAATGCAAACAAATTGGAGTTTTAGCAGTAAACAGATATCTGTATCTGAGTGAGGAAGAGTTGGCTGCTTTTTCAGTGGGGAGAGTAGGGGGAAATAGTCCTTTTCTCTTTTCTTCTCCTGCTTCCCCCTCTTTTTTTTTTTTTTTTTTTTTTTTTTTTTTTTTAAGAATAAGAAATTAAGAGGATAATGTTTTCAGACATTAACTAATCAAATAGCTGGCACAAATAAAATAGATGGAATTAGAGGAGCTCCAACCCTGAAGAAAAGAAAGGAGGAAAGGAGTTCTTGACAAGTATTGGGACTGATTGATAGAATTCCAACAGCAACAGCCATAAGTAGTAGGGAAGCATATGTAGAACAATATATGTACAGTATTTACCATGTTTTCCACATTTTGTAAGCAGGGACATGTTCCTAGTCAGTGTGTTATAAATTCATAGAGAGTTTGAAATTAGAAAGTGACTTGATGTTGAAATAAAACAACAACTTGTCATGTGTTGTATGATATTGTATGATGTTGTATGTTGTATGATATTGTACACAATATGTTTTGTATGATATTGTGTACAGTAGGAAAATTTGGATAACGCTGTAGGTGCGTTTTTGGAAAGAGGGTGGGTTAATCATGGCAGTGACTGAATGAAAAAGCAATGAGAATGTGGGTCTAATTTTTTCTTTGAAAACAAATAGGGGAAGACCTTTTTTTAGCAAGCTGTGCTCAGGATTGTTTGATAAGAATTTGGAAAGTGTGTACGAAATCAAAGCAACTTCCAGAAACTGAAGATGATTCCATAAGATTGAAAGAGAATGTTTTTACTGTCAAAGGTAGGTAACAGCTGTAAAATTCTCTTGCACAACTTTTCACTTGTGTATCTCTTCATGGTTTTACACGAGCTAACAAGGTGGTTGCCATCTAATTTGGTTTGTTTCTTGTATAAAAAGACTGTGAGATGGATTTGACTGCCTTATTTTTAGCTGTTAGAAAAAGCAGAGTTACAGTTTTAAAACCATGACTATGTAAAGTTAATGATGTGTTACAAGCAATGGTGAAGCAGTGTGAGAGCTTAATATTAACATGCACTGTTATGCGTATTCCAAATGCTGTATGTAGGACATGTGTTTGTCTGTGGGAAGTAAGCTGTTGTGCAGTTCTCCTCCAGTTTAATAGCATATCTTTAGTTTTGTTTCAAATGCAATTAATTAAAAGGTGCTTCTGTTACTTAAACTCTAGAAACATACTGGAGAGAACAGATAAGTATGTGCAAGCTTACTTTATGGTTGTTTAACGTACTGTTTGAGCACTGTAACACCAGAGGTTCACGTTGCTGCTAATTGTGGGATAAATCATCAGGCAACATAGGTAATGTAATGAAGTGTGTGTGATGTTATGTGTAAAAAATGCTCCTGCTACTTCCTGCAAATCCTGATTCATTGTCAGAAGTATCTTAATGCTTGTATTTTGAGTCATTTGGAGATGCAAATATACTTAAGACTATGGGTAGAGCAGGGTCAGAGCATTTATTTCAAAATTGCAGGAGAGTTCTCCAGGAATTCTGTGATACTGAGGCAATACACTGACCTCTTCAACCTGGTACTCAGGACTTGTAGCAAAGTAGGTTTTCAAGGAGCTGTTCAATGTCAATAAGCTGTTGAGATACTGGAAGATGTTGAAAGCAGTTGATTATTCTCACTGAAGATACCAGAAATGACCTGGTTTTGTCGTGGCTTTTAGAAAGCAATGTGCTTTTCTCTGATTTCTGGTAGATACTGACACATCATATGCAATTACTTTGGAGTCGGTATTGGCTGGTCATGAAAACTGGGTGTATGCAGTTCACTGGCAGCCTTCATTTTCCAAAGGTAAAAAGATACCGAAAACTTAGCAACTGTGTTAAGTGTTGTATACACAGTCACATGTCTTTGTATTGTGTTTGCATGTTCACTTGTTACTGTAGACTATGAAAACCTTTTAATTCTGCAAATAAGGTTTTATGAGTAAATGGATGTTGCCTTTTACTCAGGTTTTCTTTAAAAAATGTTATAAAATAACTGAGCTGTAATGACTTTACTGTAATTGATTTATTGGTTATGGTGTACAAATTAATTAATCAGTATGAATTAATAGCTCTAATAGTTTATTTTTATATATGTATTTGAAATGTCTGTTCTTCAGAAGGTAAACATTACCTCAAAAGCACTCCTTTCTTTTTTGTGGAGTAGAAAGAAAAAAATAGCAACATTCAGAAGATTAATCTTCAGTCTTCCATGCATTAAGATAACATGCCAAGGGTTCCTGGAGTATTGATTTTCTCTAGCCATAAAGCATTAGTGCAGATTCTCATTGAAAAAGTGTTATTTTAAATTGAATTTTGTATTTTATTCTAGTATTTATCTTTCTTTTAAAATCCTTACATTTTGACAGCCTGGTTTGCAGTACCGATTTGCTGTTAGGTGTCTACCTGGTGTATAACAGAAGGAGATTCTTGATTTGACATGCTTGCACAATCTGAATGGCCTTGTTTATTTGTACTAGCAAAGTTGCCTTTTTTTCTGATATATTTTAGAGTTACTGATGGCAGGTGACTGCAGTGGTATGAACAACATCTTTATTGGTGTATATGCAACACTTGAACAGCAGAGTGCCATTAGAATGCCAAAATAACTGTAGTGAAAGACACAGGACTTGCTTTAAAAATTTTGGCTTAGTTATCTGCTCCTTGAACTTTTCTTTTTTTTTTTTTTTTCTTTTTTTTTAATTAGGCACTAGTAAAAGATTTTTCCTCTTAGAGCACAATATAGGCCTGTCAGTCTTGTGCTGCAATTTGAAAACTGTCCTGTCAGACCTCCAGGTGTCTTACATCACGCTTCTGCATACGTGCAGCTGCTTACATTCTGTGGCCTGCCCAATCTTGGGTTCCCCAAAACACATTGTCAGTAGAGGCAGACTGATCTGAGAGACATATTCTCAGTGCTGAAGGTAAGAGGTCTGGTGCTGGCATAAGATATCACCTCATTATGAGATGCCCACCAACATCTCTATTATCAAGAAAAGTTCCGCAGTGGTTCTCCTACAGGTTTTGCAGTTCCATCTCCCCCATTCTGGTTGTGTTCAGCATTTTTCTGGAGTGTTTCACTGTATTTTGGGAAGCAGTCCTGACTGCTTTATGTATTACAAGGTGCTACAGTGTATTGAAATCTGTAATGAATCTAACAGTTTGAAAAAAACCACCAGGGAATACTAGGAGATTATTTTGTTTTAAACTGTAAACCTCTCAGTAAAAAATTACTTAAGGAATGGAACTGAGAACTGCTATGCATTCTCTTTGTGAAGCTCCAGCTTATCCTCCAAATTATATTTAATTCAATATCAGTTTGGAGTGAGTAAACTGTGGAATACGGTTGTTCTCATGTACATGTTTTGCATTTTCTTTGGGCGATTATGACTGAAAAATAGGATACCTCCTAATGAATGCCTGGCAAGAATGCAATGGCTTTAAGTCTGGCATGTAGGTACTGCATTGCACATCTCTGATGCTGAGCAATTTTCTTATCGTGTTTGGATTACAGTATGACCAAATTTTTTTAGTAAGTATTCTCCTAGGTTGTAGGGTAATAATTTTCCTTGTACTGTAGATGGCAGCATGCAACAACCAATGAGGATATTGTCTGCATCAATGGACAAAACTGTGATCATCTGGGAGCCTGATAAGGAATCTGGAGTCTGGCTAGAACAGGCAAGTGTTCTCACAATCTTTCTCACAATATGTACTGTATTCAAGTTGTGTTTTCAGTATAGTGTGTGTACTGTAGGGAACAAAAGCTTTATAAAATTCTGGCAGAGAAAGGCAAAAGCGGTTTCATGCAAAAATACTCACTCTGATGCTGTGTTACAAGTAAAACCGTATTTAAAAAAAAGTAAAATACAAAATGATTTTTATTGCTTCTTTGCTTTCTTATTACTGTATTGAAGAGTTTATAAGGTGTATTTGTGCTCAACTGTCATTTGTAGTAGAGCAAAACAGGTGCTGCATAGTTACACATGCTCTGCAGTCCTAGTAAGAGGAGGAAGAAACTTTCCTGAACTATTTGCAGTTAATCCCTGTGGGAATGTGACCCAAGCAGTTACTACAGAGCAGCTGACACAAAATTCACAAGCTTGGTTTTACTCACAATAACTTGTTCATGGGCTGTGTCATTAGGTTTTTCTTCCATTTGAGCTGAATACTTATGTCACCGGAGTATTTTGAAAGTTGTTCTAATGTGGAGCATCTGACAAGATTTCTCTAGTGCTTTAATTGATGTCTTTGTTTTCAGTTGACCTGCTTTTCCAAATTGCAGTAGTTCAGCTGAAATTGTTTCTGTTGGGTTATGCCAACCATTGTTTGTGATCTTTCCTGTCACAAAGGAAGTTCTAATCCTCTCTTGGGTGAAAAAGAGAAAATTACAGTAGTGTATTTATTTTTCCTCTATTTCACTGAAAAGTTCTTGTGCCTTTGTACTGAAGTAGAAATTAGTTCATAATCAAGTGATCACATGGAGATGCCATTTAATGTCCTTAGTTGTAATGCTTAGTTGTGGCTAAATTTACAGGCTTCTAAAAATGAATTGTGCAGTAAAGCTTGTTGCAAGTTGTTATTCTTTTATTCTTTCATTCTTTCATTTTATATTCTGTTTCCATTGGTTTGACCACAGGTGTGCAGCTTGAAGTTCAGATCAGTTCTTTACATTTAAAGAATATTTTAATTGCAAAGTTTTTGTGTGCATAATGTGAACTTCTGTCTATAGGTAAATTTTCATCTCATGAAATAAGAATGATTTCCTATGAGTGGAAGACCATTTTCATAGATATTTCACTTCTGTTCATTAATTCAGGTACGGGTAGGTGAAGTGGGTGGCAATACTCTTGGATTTTTTGACTGCCACTTTAGTCCAGATGGTTCAATGATCGTTGCTCATGCTTTTCATGGAGCTCTACACCTTTGGAAACAGGCTACGATTAATAAGGTATGTTGGTTTTTTATTAGTAGTATTACTTAAAAGAATTATGCTTTTATGTCACTTGAGGTAAGTTTCTGTTATTAATAGAAAAGTGTAACGGTACAATTTAAAATTAATGGTTGAAATAGTCCTTCTCTGAACATAATATTATAGGAATCTCACTCCTGCACAGAAGGGAGGTTGAAATCTCCCACGCTCTAAAACCTGTTTCTTACCTGTGGGAATCATGAAGTCAGTTGAATAGACTGACCTCATTTGTGGTTGTGCTTTGTTTACAACTGAACCAATAACACAAGTTTCTCTTAGATTGGAGCAATAAATCAGTATTTGTATCTCTTTAGTCACTCTTGAGTTCTAATAATTTGCTGTTTTCAAATGTCTTTTTCTTGCTTTCTTAGAAAGTACATCAATTCTTTTATTTTGGTTAGAATATGCCAATCAGTCAAGGGAAAACTCCTTGCTTCTTTGGGTGACTTTTTTAATAGAAAGAATGGACTCCAGAAGTTGTGATTTCAGGACATTTTAACAGTGTAGAGGATGTAAAGTGGGATCCAGAAGGAGAGTTTATCATCAGTGTGGGCTCTGATCAAACTACTAGACTCTTTGCTCCATGGAAAAGAAAAGAAGAGACACAGGTATGATCTTCAAAGATTTTGTGAGTTTGGTTAAGAGGGCTTGTCTGTCCTGAGTTTGGAACAAGTTGCCTGAATATAACTCAAACCTTAGATTTCCACAAGAGGCGATCTGTTCAAAATTGCTTAGTTTGACCATTCGATGTGTCCTGTTTTCACTGTAAAAATATTAAATGGCAGAGTTTTTGCAATCACATATGACTGCTGTTTAATCCTGAGTTCACCTCCAGATTACCTTCAGTTAGTCTTCTCCCAGGGTCTTGGAAAAGGCTCTGCAGTATTTCAGAAGGAGGAATATATGGCTCAACTTTGGTTGTGGTTGTTTTTACACAAGCTTAATCTAAAAAAAGTTCTCACTATGTTTTTTTTTACACTAGTTTGTTTATGACTGACTGTTTTACTAGAATGATTATCTGAACTACATGAGTGCAGTCAGAAACTAAGGACCACAAAGGTGCTTGCTCATGCCTCCTGCACTGGGCTGGGGGAAACCCTGTCTAGGAGTGCAGAAGTGTTGTGTTGTAGGAAGGGCATTTCCAGTTTCCTTCTCTGCTTTTTTCCCTAATCTCCAATGTGGAGGGTACAGCAGCTTTGCGAAAAAGATAGTACGTTGGATTTGACATAGTGAAACAAAGTCCAGGACTAGGGCATGATGTAAGTTGGCAGCCTTCAAGAATTGTCAGTATCACTTTCCCTGTGACCTACTGAAGTACCACTCTTTGTTATGTATGCTGCTTGCTAAATTTTAATCCTATTTCTGAAAGAACTGAGCTTTGTATGATTTACCTGATCAGCTCTCCCTGAAACTGTTGAATCAATTGATTTAGCAGACAGATTGTGATCTTCATATCTAAATCTGGTGTGGACTGAATTCTTATACTTTCTGTTCTGACACAGAGCAGCCACCTGGCTAATTCGACCAGGTGTAAATCCAAGTAGTGTCAGCATTTGTTGCTGCATGGGGTATGGGAGAAAGCTATAGTATTCTTTTGGTGAGATGAAGTGGAGGGTTGACATAGAAATGGGTCATTTGAAGGAGTCTGTTCAGGACTTCTGAACCCTAAAAACCAGGCATTTAGTTTTGCTGCTTATGAACTTGGGTAACACAGTCCTTTAAAATGCCTTAGTTTTTTTACTGAGTTTAGTATCTGAGAAATTAAAACAGGTGACATCTGATATTTATCTTAACAAGACACAATGAATGGTTCATATATCTATGAAGAGTTAGTATTACAGCTCAATATTCATGTTTTTCTTTATAAAAAGGAAGCTAAGTGTTAAATGCAGATAATTATCCCTTCTTAAAGTCTCAGTTCTGATAACAGAATATCAGAAATGAGGGATAATGGTCAGCTTCAATTTGTCATGCAAATTTGCATCCTGATTTTTCTGGAAGAAGCTTATTGTGTGACTTATGCAGCTGTCTCTTTCTTTTGGGGTTTGAGTTTTTTGTTGGTTTTTTGGTTTTTTTTCATTCCCGTTATGTGCTGTGATCTAAAGTATGTAAAGGATAAGAAGGGCTTACTGTACTGCTTGATTTTATTTTTTGTTTAAGAATGAATGCTTTTTCTTGCATTGGGAAGTAATCAAGCCCTTGTGAAATCATGAGGTTTTGTAGGATGTCTCAGATTCCCATTTAGGTCCTATTAGAAACTTGAGCATTCAAAACTCAATTGAATTTTTAGAGTGAGGCAGTTTACAGTCAATAACATGTCTTCGTTTATATTCATATGGTATCTAGTACAATGTAGATTCTGTCTTGGCTACAGGCATTGTAATACTGAAGTAGTCTAAATTAATTTTAATTGATGAAATTAATTCTAGTTCTGTTAGCTGTTAACTCTAAAGTGCACACTGTATTTTTCCAATTAAAGTATCATATAGGAGCAGTAGCAAATGACACTTCAGAAAAATCTCTTCATGAAAGTGTATTTGCTAGAAAACAAAGATGTTTTTTGAAAAAAAAATTTTCTCATGTGTAGAATAAATCAGAATTTTAAAAAAGCAATTTAAATAATTTAATATATTTTTTACTAATATTCTTTGTTTAGTATGACTATAAAACTGCCTTGTCTATCTGTTTTGGTTAGCTGTTAATTCTTGTTTTTTTGTGTTAAAACTTGAAGAGTGGATACGAATATAGAAAAGTAGGAAAAACTAATACTTCAAATGAAAACACTTCTATAATTTTCCAGATGTTTTTTCTACAAGAAACTATTTTGGTTTTGACAGTTTTTTTTCAGAACTTATATTAAATGGTCTCACTAAAATCAAGTATTTAAAGAAAAGAGGGAAGTAGGAACCTTTATCCTGATAACAGCAGTGCTGCTGTGCTTTGTGAAAGACAGATGAAGGAAGCGAGGTAATTATCACTACCTTTCTTAGGTCTTTCAGAGCTACAGTTTCTAAAGTAGTAGCATAAAATCCTCGTTTTGCTTAGGCAATTTATGTTCTATTCCTGACTGTCTAGCATAAAGAAGTCACAGTAAGTGCCTTAAACACATCTGTGCAGGGACACAGTTTACTAATTACAGGAATTGTGTGGTGGAAAACTAGTATTCAGCTAATGTTATGTGATCATACATCAGTTCTACAAACATCAGTAGAAGGCTGCTTTATGTTAATGAAGTTAGCAAGTAAAGGATTAGTACTTTTTTCAAACTTGAAATCTTGCTGCTTCTCTGGTTAAGGATTGTGTTTTAACTTTGTGTCTGTTCATTTAGGTAACCTGGCATGAAATTGCAAGGCCTCAAGTACATGGATACGACATGCGTTGTCTGGCAATGGTTGGCCGGTTTCAGTTTGTGTCAGGAGCAGATGAAAAAGTGCTTCGAGTTTTTCGTGCTCCCAGGAATTTTATAGAAAATTTCAGTAACATCACTGGTATTTCAATGGAGAAACTGTGCTCCCATGTAAGTGTGCTAAAGCAGTGCTAAATGAAGATGACCGTCTTAGATGTAAATAAAGTTAATGCTTTAGAAAATTTCAGATTGCACTAAACTCCGTAAAATTCCTTTAATCATTCTGAAACCTTAACCTTGTTTTTCCTTTCCCTTCTGCTTACTTCCATGTGTGTTGTTGCATATGTATTTTTGTGGTGGTGTCATATGAAACAGGTTCTATTTGAAACCAAGCAAGACCTAGTGTCAAAAGATTGTAAAGAGTGTGGGTGAATTTTAAATAAGTCAGATCATGTAGACCACTGTACACACTTGGGGATTAAGCAAACAATAAAGCTTGGGAATGTGCTTCTCCTTAATTTACGGGTGTAGTAGTCCTGGCTGGATATAATTATTGTTGTGTGGTTATGTGTTGGTATTATTAGTTGGGTTTTTTTTAATTGTATGCTTGGAAATTGCATAAAGCTTTCAGCGCTGTTGTTAGTTCTTATATATAAATATTTATAAAGATGCACTTGCTCATACTTAATTTCCTCTTGGCACTGAAAATTTTCTTGAGGCCTCTACATTCCAGTTCTTAGTTGTTGGTACCTATGCTGTCCTGTTTTGCTGTCCTTTCTTTCCTCTCCATTTGCATTAAGATCTTATTCTGGTTTTCCCTGCATTTTGTAGAGCAGACCTTGTTCAAGACAGATGCCTCTGTACAGTGCCTTGCATTCTCTTTGGATTTCTTGCTCAAAAGCAGTGTTTTCTGTGCAGTGTCTCAGAGATGGATTGGCCTTTCAATTTAATTTAACAATTGAAATATCTGAGAAACAAGTATAATGATTTTTGATACCAAGAAGTCACACAAGTAGCTGTTTAGTGCTTTAGTTCCACAAGACTTTGTAAGCATTTGCATTAATGACCGTTGTACAAAAAACTCTGTGCTTTTATAATGCTGGCAGATACCATTATTTTACTTTTATGTAGACTTTTCTTATCAGCTCTTCGTCTGAGTGCTGTTTTCTGATTCATGATATCACAAAGTGTTCACATGGGCTTTGGTTAAAGAGGAAGGCTTTGTGAGCTCTAATGATACAGCTACTCTTAAGTAGCTTTATTGAAATTGTTTTCTGTGAAAGCTTTTTATCGTTAAAGTGGGTAAGCTTTTTTTGTAATTTGGCTCACATGCCTTCCCCCAAAAAGTACTTAAAACCAACAAAGCCACCTTTATGTTCAAAAAGGGTTGAATAGGATTATATTCAGTTCAAATCCATTGGATTGTATTATACTTAGGGTTGTAATGAAGAACCATTTTTGTTTTAGGGGCCTTAGACTTGTATGTGTCTCTCATATGTTTTCTCATCTAATTATGAACATATAAATAAGCTTTAAGCTGTCACCTAAATTATTGATTTAATTCTGTAAAACAGTCTTTGAATTTTTCAGACACTGTAAGGAAGGGATTTTACAGCTATTAAATCTCTTTCATCTCTGCACAAAGGTCCACAAGTTCACTTACCCTTTCTAAATTTTTACTTTTTTCCCTATACCATTATAAAAGTATTTTCTGACTGATGATTTGTCTTTCCCCTGTGCTGCTTTAAACAGGCACCTATTCCAACCACATCTCTGTGCTATTTACTGAGTTGTGTTTGAAGTTGTGATCACAGGCACTCAACTCCCCCTCTCTTTTCCAAAATGCTGCTTTATTATTTCACCTCAGAACAACTATTCCGAGTTCTATTGTGTTAAAATCTGCAGTGCTCTCAGTTAATAGATTAATTGTCATGTATGTGCTAGAATAAATAAAATTGTCCAAGAAAACCTGTAATTAGGGATGAAGAAAACTCTTGACCTGAGGCCTAAGAAAAGGTATGTGGGGATTTTTTTGGTTGGTTGGTTGGTTTTGTTTGTTTGTTTGTTTTTTCCTTTTTTTTCTGTTGGAGTACTGGTCTTTGTTTTGTCCAGGGTTGGAAGTTTTTCAAAGTTTCCCCCTTCACTTCTCTAGGAAAGTAACTCTCAGATATTTCTTAAACTGTGGCCTTTGAAATCCAAACCTACATAACAATCTGTGTGTAACCTTTTTTTTTTTAATTCAGCAGTCATGTGATCTTCCAGAAGGTGCAACTGTGCCAGCGTTGGGATTATCCAATAAAGCTGTTTTTGAAGGTATGGCAGTGAGAAATAATAGTTATGATGTTTCATCTGGAAACATTTTTAAGTGCTTGTTTTAGTGTACATATTTTTTGTAGGTCTGTAAGTGCAGGCGTTACTGCAAGTTCAGAGTCTAGAAATAAAATTGTGCAAAGTGTTTAGTTCTCTGGTAGCACCTAAATATGGTGCTTAAAAATAAAAGCACAAGTGTGAGGATCTTTTCTCCCTTTCTCTGCCTTTGTTTTTTCCCCCTAAACATTCCCAAATGTCTTGTGCAAGCCCAAAATGCTTTCTCCGCTCTCCATACTGTGTCCTGCACCTCTGTAGGAATTAGCCCCACTCAGTCTGAACAGGGCTCCTGAGAGCCTCATTGCTCTTCTGTGATGCGTCTGGGAGTAGCCAGGGCAGGATACTATAAGAATTCCCCACCTGCCATTTTTCTTCTTTTTTCCATGCTCACTACCCCCCCCACCTCCCTGCCCTAAGAAGACTAATGACTTCTAGTCAAAAAATTAGTATTGAATAGCGTACTGTGAAAATTAGGTTCAGAGTTATTAAAGCAAGACTACCTGTTACTGCTTGCAGTTGCTCTGTAAAATACCTACCTAGCTACGTTCTCGAGTCCTTTTCACACTCTCCTCAAATGTTATCACCTTTGTAGAAGCTTACAGAAGTAATGCTTCTTTGAGGGGAATCAGTCAGATTTTCTCTCACAGTGGAAATAGCCATTTCTCCAGGTAAATGATGCTTTGTAGAAAGTATTGGAAAGGAAGAATTAGTTAGCCAACAGCAGGTAATGTTGTGTCTGTAAAGACTGGTGGAGCACCAGGTGAATTTCTTGGAGAGGCATTGGAAATTACATTGTGGGGTCACAAGGAAGGAGGGACAAGCACCTATGTAGGGTGATAAAAAATATTTTCTTGAGAGTGAGGATGAGACTGGTAGTCTGGTTTTTGATAAAGTCTCTGGTAAAAATGCACTATAGTGGAATCTACAAATTAGGTCAGACCTGTTTTTTCTCTGCTTAAAGCTTTTTCAGAAGGTGTGATCTAAAAAAGGAAGCATTTTAATAAGCTTTGTCTCCAGGGTCTCTGGTGGCAATAAGCCAAATTTTCCTAAGCCATTTGTGAGAGAAAAACCAGCTTTGTTGTACTTGAAATACAACTCATACTTGAAATAACTCGTAAAATATATTTTGGCAAAGGTTTTTTTCCCATGCTTTCTAATGAGTTCTTCTGCTGAGAGAGGAGAAAAACCCCTCCTTGACTATCGTCTCACAGAGAATAACTAATATCCATTGATTTCACATGACCCACCCAGAAGCAGCCCTATGAATAGAATTTTCCTGCCTTGTCCACCATTGCTCACCCAATGCTGTGAGCACTAATGGCCTGGGGTAAAGCACCACAGACCTCTGTTCTCACACTGCAGAGGAATCTTCGTGGTGACTGATGATCAGATAGTGGTCTCAGATAAATGTTGCTCATTTCATTTTCGAGGAGAAAGAAGACAGTAGGAAAGAGAAAATAATCTTTTTTTTTTTTTTGCTTTTTCTATACCTACTTTTTGAAACTGCTGTATTTGAGATGTACATTTGGCAAAAAGGTAGTTTGTGTCTGAGAGAAACTGTTGCTCAGCTCTGTACCTTTTTCTTAATACTGTCAGAGTGAAGGACAGAGTTGAATTTTAACTTAAAATTAACTACTTTCAATTACTTCTGGTACTTTTGCCTAAAGTTAAGGACTGAACCTTCAGCAGTTTTGCCGAAGTTTGCAAGGTGTAGATACTCTTGCTCAAGCATGGCTTTTCATTTAGTGATCTACATTAAATTTAGGAACTCATCACTTTTGTCAGAGATTTTTGTCTTAAACATTTTCAAATACAGAAGGAAAGGTTTAACAATGAGGAAACACAGGTTGAACTCCTGGTGACTACTTTGTTCAGTCAAATCAAATTTTCTTTAAGAATATCTAAAAGAATCTGTGCTGATAGAGAGAAGTCATTCTCGAAGGTTAGATTTTATCTTTTTTAGAAATCTCATTCTCACATGCATCAGAATAACTAGCTTCTAATAATCATTTTAGCTCTGCAAGCAGGGAAACCTGGTTTCAGGTACTTGTATTGTAAAAACAATACATGTTTTTTATGCGTATAATAAGTCCTCATGTTTTCCCTCCTTTCAAGTGTGTTCTCTAGCTAATGGAGTCCTTACTTTGAATAGGAGATATGGCTCTTCAACCAGCAGAGGATGAAGAATCATTTAATACAATTTCGAATCAGTATCCTGAGATTTATTTTCAACCCATGATCCTTACAGGTATGAGATTCATTTCTGTTGTAGGAAATAGAGAATGAGGTTCATTGGATATAAACTTGAAGCATTATTTAGCTGATTTTTAGATTATTTAGTACCAAATTTGAATACACTGTACAAATGTTTTTTAGAACCTCCATCAGAGGATCACTTGCTGCAGAATACCTTATGGCCTGAAATTCAGAAGTTGTAAGTTTTTTCCTTATTGAAATTACAAAATTTCCAGAACGCTATTGTAACATATTAATGTAGTATGGTCTTGTAACTCTTCCTATTTACTATCTGATTTGCCATGTCTTTACAAATACTTGTAAAATAAATAAATTATATGTGTATAAAAATTAGAAAATATAAAATACATACATGTATGCATGTTATTTTATGTATATAAAACATATATGTTATTATGTGTATATAAAATTAGGAAATTATATATAAAACTTAGGAAACAGTGTCACAAATGGCATTTAGAACTGATGTGTCACAATTTTATTTTACTAGTGGTTTCTTCTTAAAACCTTGCCTATGCTTAGAGTCTCTTCTCTGTAAGGAGTTTTGTGCTTTCTTTCCACTTCATGGCACAGGCTTGCAGATAAAGTTTGTCTTTCTGGTATGGAAGTAAAGGCTGAGGCATCAATAGAGGAGCTTTCCCCTAAAGCCTAACAGAGTTATAAGGTGAGATAGATGGAAGCAGCAGCTAAAATAGGATGTGCCTAGCGGTAGAGCAAAGTGATGAATGTTGAGTAAAATGGTTACAAACCCAGTTTGGGTACTAAATGCTGACAGGGTGGTTGTGGATTGCAGATATTGGACTTATATGGTCATAATAATTGTTTTGTGGTTAGAGAGTTTTAGAATTCTTCAGCTATGTTTTCTTCCTTTTCTGAAATTCTCAACTTGCAGATGAAGGTTGTCACCTAATTTGTTTCCTAAGGATCCGGGTAACATGAGGCTATCCTTTCACAGTCTTCAAAGCTTTAGTATAAATCTTAAAACTACAACATGAAGAAATGAATAATCTCAATCTCTTATGAGTTTTTTTTTATCTGAATCTCCTAAAAGAGTGGTCTCAGGCAGGAACAAGAAGAATGTTGGGCCTTTGCTGATGATTACAGCTACCTTTATACGTTACCAGTTTTGTGACTTCAGTTGGGGGTCAGGAAATAAAAAGCTTTGGAAAAACACTTTGCAGCTTGCTTTCATTTGACTGAGGGGGAAGTTCTGTGGGAGCTCATCTTTACCTTCAACTGGGCAGTAAATCTCCTTTGATTACTTCTAAGCTCTTTTACTATGTTTGTACTCAAAGGAGGGTTTCCTGAGAGGAAAGCCGGTGGATGTTAGACAATATCTGCACACTTTGTAATTCTAACTGTTACATTAACTGCTTCTTCTGTGCGTGCTATGGCTGCTAATGCACTCACATAAGAAGTTTGATAAGGGATGTTTAAGTAGTGAAGCGGAGCCAAGGGCAAGATTTTTCTTCATTTGCCTTTGACATTTTGCCAAGTCTAGTGGGACATTAATATTTGATACTCTGCTACGGGAGTACTGCCTATCTTCCTTTATATCCTGCATTCATTAAAATAATTCCATTTTATGGTGGTCTTCAGATGACTTATTTGAGAATTTTTTTCTGTTTTCAGAGACACAGCTAATGATAGGGATTATTTTATGCAAGAGTAACAAGATGTAAAGCATTCATAGACTTTGAGGTTTTTTGCTCAGAATAATCTTGAAAGGAGTAACATGAAAACTCATAATGTAGATTTCAAGTTGCCATAGCAGCAGAAAACCAGTGTGAGGCATTGACTTGCTAAAAATAGCTTGTTTGTAATTGACATTTGTGTGTTCCTAGTTCTGACTTGACACCAAATTTTGAAGGATTAATGTTGAGTTTTGCAAAGTGTTTGCTTGAGGAGGTTTCAGTATGAAGAACTTGCTGAATTTTTTACATAATCTAATAACTTAAAAATATGGTGAATCTTGTGAGAATGTGCTAATCTTTATCCTCTTCGAAAATTACTGTAGAGAGTTTGTAGGCATCCTACTGAGATTAAAGTGTGAGTGTTGACATAAATATATGTGTTTATCTGTATATGTATGTACATTTCATGTAATACGCTTGAAAATCTAAGAGATCCTTTTTGACACTAGAAAATTACTGTATTCATTTGTCTGGACACTTTGAAGGTCCAGTCAGTTTACCAGTGCCTAAAAAAATGCTATGAACTGCACAATGCTAAGGCAAAATGGTTTGTGGTTGAAAATATCATTTCATTATTCTTTCATGCAGTTACTTCTCTCTATTGTGAACCTTTATTTGGTGGTGTACTACATAATGAAGAAATCAAACTGTGTGTATGGGATCAGGGAAAAGAGTGGTACTAGAGCTCCTAGACTGGCAAGGTGTATACACTCATGTAGACAGCATCTCCTATTGCTGCTATCTTAATTTGCTTTACTGGAGACAGCACTGGCCTGTACAGGCAGCCAGTCTGACCTAAGACAGTCCTGCTCATGTGACTTTGCCATAGACAATATTTTATGTTTTCTGTTAATTTAACAAGAAATGTTACATTTTGGAGCTTCCATTTAGCAAAAACAAAGTTGCATGCAGAAGCTTGAAGTCTTTCTGTCAAGTCCTCTTCAGTACTACTTTTAGGAGATAAAACCAAAACAACCGAGGACTTGTTTCATGACTTGTTCCACAGGTTATTTTTCCTTCAGGGAATTTCAGGAAATTTATACTTTTGATGGAATAAATATTTTTTAGTTTTAGAAAATTGACTTTCAGTGGTTTCCACTACAAAATAGTCTCCAGGAATGTGCTTTAAAGTTAAGCATTATGCTGAAATTCCTGCTAGTCGCAAGTTAAGAGTAAGCCATGCAGTACTACTTTCATCATGTTTTCCTTTTCCAACATGATTCTTGTCCTTTAGTTCAAAAATCTTTCAGTATTTCACAGAACAGACTGGGTATTTCTGGTATATTTCTTCAATGGTATTCAGATATATGGCTTCTGATTTTTATTGGTAGCATTAAAATTGTTTTTCAAGAAAATCAGGGTACATTAAATGCTGCTTTAGTTTGCTTTGTTAATCATTAGTGTAGCTTCTGCAGGACTATGGAATGGACTGGAGAGATTTTTCTGTAGTCAGTTTCTAATTCTGAAAGAATTTATGCAGATGTTTAAACTGAATGCTGAACATTATTAGGAATTATTTGGGATGTAATACTGAAAATGACTATGATGCGTTAAATATCTTTTCACATGTATTTCAGATATGGACATGGATATGAAATATTTTGTGTTGCTTGCAATAATTCAAACACTGTAATTGCTTCAGCATGTAAGGTAAGAAAAGATTCTAGCACCATCTAGTGAAAAGTGCCCACCAGATTTCTAGGGCTAACAGAGCAAGAATCAGAATTCAGTTTTGGCTGAATTCTGTTCTTTCACATAAATGTGAAAGATTTTTTATAGATGGCAGTTGCCTTACAAAGGTGAGAGCGAATGCAAATAAATTATTCCTAAATTATATATGATTCATTTGAAGATACTAGTAAGATAAATTCTAACAAATATAGGTCTGAAATATTTTCTTGCTGATATATTGTCAATATTAGTAAAAAATAGTGAAATAATCTTGAAAATTCCCAGAGGAAAGCTGGATCTTACTTGATTGCAAGCCTTAAAACAAGTCCCCTAACATCTTAGTATTTTGAAATGTGTGATTTTTATATTTGCTTTCATTAATTCTCACTGATATTTTTTTTTCCATCTATACAGGCTTCCAAAAAAGAACATGCAGCAATTATTTTGTGGAACACTACTTCTTGGAAAAAACTGCAGAGTTTGTCTTTTCACAATCTGACTGTTACTCAGCTGGCATTTTCTCCTAATGACAGATTTTTACTAGCAGTTTCTAGAGACAGGAATTGGTCACTGTGGAGGAAAGAAGACTCCTCAGAGTCAGGTAAGATATGCAAAGTGACTATACACATTTGAAGACTTTGCAGTTTGTTCAATATTTTTGGCTGCAAAATATTTGAAAGAGAATTGATGTAATATTTTAACAGACATTTTCCTTACAACTTTGAAGAATTAATTGTTGTAGACTCTTGTAGTTTTAAGAAATTCAATTAATAATGTATGGCAAGGTAGAAATTAAATTAAAATGCAGAGAAGAATATAATCAGGCTTTAAATGCTGTTTTTCTGATGGATGTAATGAAGTCTACTATTCTGCCTTCTGCATGTGATTGTATGTTTGACTTATTGAAATCAAGTATACAAGCTGGCGTGTAATGCCTGAACTTCCAGTTGGCATTCTGTCAAGAAACGCCTTCATCACGGTGTTCTGTGCAGGCATAGCTGGAAGGTTCATTGCTACACGCATATCCTGCATAGAGCTGCCTTGTCCCTGTTTGCAGGGCATGGCACTTTGAGACTCTTGACAGGATTAATCTCTGTCTTTGGTGTGGCTTTCTGATAATCCTACACAATTGATTAATTTGACTAGGACTGTCTCTGTCTGGAAAAAATGCTGATAGTAAGGATTCAGTTGACTCTCTCATTAAGACTTTGAGCCTTGCAAAATCATGAGGAGATTGCTGTTGAACACTTTAATGGAATCCTAGACCAGATGCTTGTGCTGAAAGTGATTATCGTTGCACTGTTGGCTTAATAGCATATAAACACTGCTGGGCTCTATAGAATGTTCCTAGAGACTTGGCAGTGAGTTTTGGCCCCTTCAGACACTGTCCAGTTGTATCCTGGCTTGAATTTCTGTTCTATTCAGACTTCTATTCTAAAGCCTGGCATATTGTCCACAGTAGTTACACAATGTTTCAGAATAAGGATCATGAATACTCACAGCAAGTAGAGGAAATCCTCTTTTCATCTCTTCATCAATAACCCTTCTGTCTACAAATAACATCATTATCAGTGTAAAGAAAAAGTGCTGGTATTGGCATCCCAAGAAGTGGTTATTCAAAGTCTGTGCTCCAAAATGACAACCTTTCCTACTTAGGAAAAGCAGTTCCATTTAATGATCTGCTGATCAGATTTAGTTCTTAATTGTATACATGCTGAAATGGCAGCCTGTCTCTTTGGGAACACATGAATCTTTACAATTAGACCATTATAATTTCAGCTCTTGGGGCTTTACTGGTAAATAAGAACTGTGGTGAAATTACTGGGAATACGTGAACACATGGTAAATGTTGCACTATTCAAAAACTTCTGAAGTCAGTGTTCTCACAAAAAACTTGATAGAAATAACCTGAAGGTGTTATACTTGGACTTAAATTCTTCTGAAACAGAAGTGTATGTAAAAGATTGAACTGTTCCTAATGTTTTAGGGCTATAAGGGCTGACTGATACTGTCCTGAACAGCTACTCGTTATCACTAGTAGTAGTAAGTATTGCAAAAAATACCCATATGGTCTTAAGTATTCCCAGTTGCTTTAAAGAGGAATGGAATAATATCCAAGTATTCCTGCAGTTCTTACATAGAGTTAGGTAAGAGTAACATTTACTTTTAATATGTAAAGTAGTTGAAGCAAGGGTTTTGCTCTGTATGTTTTATTCCAGGAGCAGTCTTCACTTGCTGTGCATACACAGACAAAAATACAGCTGTTCACAGTCGAATCATTTGGTCTTGTGATTGGACACCAGATAGCAAGTATTTTATTACTGGTAGTCGGGACAAAAAGGTAATTAATATTAAAGGTTTGGAAAGCCCAGAATTATTTTAATGTATTTTAGATTAGCAAATGCTTTGTTCTAATGAGCCCTTTTTCTATAAATACACAAAAGTCTTATTGTGTGTTTTAGCTCAGAAATCAGTGATACTTTCATAAGCTAAATAAAGTGCTTGAATATATATATACAAGACTGTGGGCTGCCAGTTGGACTTTCTCCCTTCTTCTTTCATGCAGTAAGACAAGCATATGTCGCATAATTCTGTGGGTCTCAAGTTTTTCTTCAACTTTCATAACAGAATCTGTTTTTGTTGTCGGTAACTTTAATGATATCAGACAGGCTGTCTACAAAGACAAATCTTTGCAGATAGAGATTTTTTACTATTTTCAAGGTCATCTACTTTGTTCTATGTCCTAGAATTCCTTTAGTTAAGTTATTCCTTATGTTTTGTAAGTGCATTTACAAGAAGTTCAGTGAAAATTTCTAGATGACTATTTTCTTACAGGTCGTTATCTGGGGCCAGTGTGATTTATCTGTGAATACTGAAGGGAATATGCTGGATTTAGTCAAGCCTTGTTCAACAGTACTGGATGCTGGGGATTCTGTAACTGCTGTTAGTATCAGCCGTGTGCTTACTCCTGATGGAAGGTATTGCTGGTTTTCTGTAGTGTCATTTTGTATTTAATTTGAAATTAATATTTTCATAGTCAACCAATGTTCTGTGGCTAAACAGCTCCCGAAATCTACCTGTCAATTATTTCAACCATTCTTTAACTGAATGACCTCTACTTTTTTTTCCTTCCTAGCCACCTTTTCAGCTGTATAGTGACTTCTCCAAACAGTGTAACAATAAAAAAAGGAAGTGGGAGCGGGAGGGAGAAAGGCATGAACACACCTGAAATGCATTAATTTTTCCAACAGTATTGACTGATCCGATGTTGTAATAAGCTCCTTACTTTTTCCTAACCAAATATATTTTGCAGGTTTCTGCTTTGCTGGTTTTTTTAATAAAGTAGCTTTGATTTAAATTGTGATGTATTAATTTTCGTGGAAAAGTAAATACTGATTTGAAGGGCAAGGTGCAAAACAGTACTTGAGTGCTACTTCTTTCTATCCTGCATTAGAACTGGCCTTGCTGAGCTGCCTACTGTAATTTCTGTTAACTAATGCTATTATTCTCTTGATAGATATATTGTTGCAGTAGGCTTAGAGAATGGGAAGATTGTCTTGTACGCATGGAAGCAAAGTGGACAAGAACTGGCAGTAGCTGACTGGACCACATGTGTTGAGATAGGTAACAGGTATGTCTTTTGAAGAAAGTTAGGAGCAATGAAATATTATTCTTGAGACTAATAGTGCTGGAGTTATGTTCTTGTAATATATAAAATGATATGAAACTGGTTTATTTGTATACCAAAATTGTTATCCTTTGATCCCTGAAAGTCTAAAGATACCTTAAAGCAAAATTCGGAAAAAAAAATATTGGTTATTTAGATGTATTAAAAAACCCACCCACGAATGTGAACAAAAAACAAGAGGGGGTTAACCCCCAAAATAAATACTTCATGCTATGCAAATGCTTTGAGAAGTATTTCTCTTTGTTGGCCCTACTTAAAAAGAAATAAAAATAAAAAAGTCATAAAATAAGATGATAGAAAACACTGAAGAGACGGGGGAAAGCATCCCTGTCTGTATACATAAGCAAAACATTTTGGAGTGGATGACAGCAAGCTTTCAAGAGCAGCTTCTACCAGAAACCAAAGGAATGACAAGATCTATGTGGTGCTGCTGCGGTGACAGCTAGAGAGACTCTGTAGAAAGACTTTGAATGTTTCACTTGAAGCACTCTCCTAGATTCTTCTGTCACATACCGGCATTGATGGTAACAGAAATGAAAGTTGATGGTGACTTTGGCCTATATGTGTGTGAAGTGAATTGGAAAGGGATACCAGATAACAGGAAATTGTGGGCTAAAAGCCAAAAATCTGTCATATCTCAGTAACTGAGATGCTAGACCTGTAGCTTAATGTGGTAAAACTGGAAATCAATAGCTGTTTGAATTATTGATGAGCGAGAGGATAAAATGTCATTAGTGTTAATGGCCCTACTTATTTTAAGAATTTAATACCTGCTGGTTGTCACAAATCAGTTTTTCCTCAGTTGGTAGTGTTAACTGAAGAGTACTAATTATATGAATGTTGATGTTTACAGTCACATGCCCAACTGTGTTTGACATTTTGCAGTTATGTGTGGATTTCTTTTTGTTGCAGCCAAAGTCATGCTCTTGCTGTGAAACGTTTATGTTGGAGACATCATGCAGGCAGAGCTGGACATAATGATCAGAACAGCAGCGAGTGGTTGCAGCTTGCAAGTTGTGGAGCTGATCACTGTGTTAAAGTATTCAATGTCAACAGATTTGCTCTTTAGCAAAGACAGCAGGCCTGTCTGTGCCAAACAGATTCACGATATTTTATGTCAACTTTTAGCCATTTTGATTGTTGAATTTTCTGTTTTCTGCTCTGGGAAGTGAAACATCTGACATGTAACTTATTAAAGCAACTTTGGTGGAAGTTTGAAATGTCAAATATTTTTATCATCTTGCAGTTCTGGGAATATGAAATATTTTATGTTTTGGTTGGTGGATATCCTGGAACTGAGGCATGGGAGGCAGGTAGGGTATAGGAGAAGGATAATGAGACAGCTTTAATCACTGGCTCCAAGGATGGGTGGGAAGCTGGCGACACTTGGGTTATGTGCTTGGGATTCCAAGTGGAGTACTGAATTTTTTTTAAACTCCTATTCCTATCAAACTTTTACTGTCAATTGGCTTGCCAGTGCTGACGTGTTTCAGGATGTGCAGTCAAACAGAGATCAGAGTTAAACGTACAGCTTTCTCTGATTGTCTTCTGAATGTGTATTACAGTCTTGTTCCAAGTCTTGGGCCACCTGACGTTAGAAGGAGTAGTTGTGTCTGTGTGCTTGGACAGGCCCGCATGTTTGATTTTATTCCTTTATTCTGCTGCGCAGAGTGCTGAGCTTGTGCTTCTTGGTCACTTGGGGCTTAAAGCCAAACTCACAGACCACTTAAATCTTCTGGTGTCTCCCCTGTGTACCAGTGAGCTCTCTCTGAAGAGGGTGCTATAGAAGAGCCACCTCATATCTCTTGGAGGGCTGTCCTCTACAGTTTGGACTCGAAAAACTTACAGATATCACTAGGCAGGAGCTAAAAGGAGGCAGCCATTCCTTACCACTGCCTTTGGACTCTTCCTGACTTTTGACGGCTCCTTATCAGTTCTGGTGAAAACAGATTAGCTTAGTTGTCCAGTAGTGTTGTAATTTAAGTAGAATGTTACTAAGACAGTGAGTACTTCAGAAAGAAGCCTTTACCTATGTATTCCAAAGTCTAATTCAGAAATTAGTTAAACTTTGAGAATGAAATTCTTGTTATTCCAGAAACACTTGCTACCCAGAACTGGTAGTGCAGAGGTAATTGGAATTGCATCTAACTTTTTGCTGTGTTGCATCTTCGAATTAAGAGTACAGTTCTTTCAGAGTGGGCCATGCTCTTTCCAGATAATAATAGTTTATGTTTTAAACAATTTTGTATTTTAGCTTTTCATTTTCAGTTTCATTTTTCAACAACTAAAAAATCAACTTTTAATGTGGGGGCAGGGGAATAAAAAATTACTTGTTAATAAAGGTGATTTGCTATATTTTACTTGTGCTTTACCCAGTGCTTTCCTTACATGTGTGCTTTAAGCATTTAAGCATTTGAGTAGTGTATTTTACTTGTCTGGGAATTTTTAAGCAGTTGTGTCCTGGCAAGCAAAAGATATCACTCATGAGGTTTCAAAAAGCTGCCAAAGGTGGAACTTCATTCTATGTCACAGTTGTCATTTGGTGTCTTACGATTTGATGATCGTACCAGATAATTCTTTCCAATACTAGTATGTCTTGCCACGTGGCCACTCTTACGTATAGTTTAAAGTGAAACATCATATTAGTTGTCCCTCTCTTTTTTTTACTGAAATACTGTCATTTAACAAGCATCAGCTGTTAGTTGATTTAGTAATCCTTTCCATTACCCCTGGGACTTTTGTGACTCAATCAAATTAAATACCTCGTTGTTCCAACTTTAAATACATCAGATTAGTCTGTTGGTCTCACAAGTCTAAATGTTTATAATAGACACTTTTAAATTTGATTAAGCTAGAGATTGTCAAGAGAGACCTTGACACATTATTAATATTTTATGTACGATATTATCTTTGCTTACATATATCTTTGCTAAGCATTTAGTGGGCATGACTTTTACATACACCTTTACCTTCTCAGTAAGTCCACTAAAGTGTTTTAAAACCAGCATGTAAATCAGCATTTTAAAAAACATTTAGAAATGAACTGCTGGCCATGTATGTGGCACTCAAATTCTCTGCTTGTTGTACAGTGCCATTGAAAGTAGAGTTGAGAAAACTGATGGGATAAACTAAAGTTTCGCATAGAATATTCTAATATCTTTTGATACGTTTGAGGTAAAACCACTCCATTAATCTTTTGGATGCACATTATCAAAAGTATTTTACTGGCTTTTTGCTTGTTCTGAGAAGACTTTGTGGCCAAGGATATGAACAAACTGTTTTATGTAGTCAGACTTAAAGGAGGAAGATTGTCTTGTCTTACAGGAGAGATATCTATGAAAAAGCAAGCAAGAAATGGCATGGATCTTGTTATTTATAATCTGAGATCTGTAACTAAAATCAAATGGTTATTGAGGTGATCCAAAGCAATCTTAAGTCTTTCAGTCCAGGATGTAGGCATCCTCAAGTCTGTGTTGGACCAAAAAGGCATGCAAACAGTGACTTTAGAGGTGAGGATGCTGTGGTGTCTACTGGATTAGAAGGACAAAATATGCTGTTTGTGTAAACTGGGAAGATGAGAGATACTGACATTCAGCTGTAGGAACTGCGTGGGCTCCACATGGCAGGCTCCCTACACACTGCTGCTATTGATTGTGTTAATTTTTTCTGTTATGAAATGGGAAAGAACAAGCAGGTTACACATCATGCTAAGCCTTAAAAAAAAAAAGTATCATTTTCTGCTGTTGTCAGTCTTGTGGGTTGGGACTTCAGAAGTAACTAGAAGCTGTTGAAAATTTCAAGGAAGTCAATTATTGAACTCTCAGCTATTGAAAACATCACTTTGGTAACTCTGAGTAATCTCTGTTTTCCAAAATATTTAATGGGAAGAAATGAGAATGCTCTGAGGCTCACTGCCAACTGCAGCTAATGCAGAGATGAGGAAAGAGGAGGCAGCAGCTGTGTCCTCATTTAGAATCGAATCTTTAAAGAAGTGGCTGTTGCAAATAAGGAAACTTTAAAATAACTGAAATGGGAAGCAAAAATATTACTTGCTCTGTTTTAGGGAGCATCTGGAGCTGTACAAAAGATGAGACAAAATCACTGACAGGACAGAAATCAGAATTTGCCTTTAGTGCCTTAGGAAGCTGGTGGAGGTGGGAGTTGTTGAGCACATTTTAATGATGCTCTACTACTGCTATTTTAGCAGCAGTACTGTATCAGGATTTATAGTGATAGTTTTGAGATGGCAGGGTAGTGTGTTTACCCCATGACTTTCCCAGCCCTTGACCCTCCAACCATTCCTGGTTTTGCCCTGTGTACTGGCACATCCTCAGAGAGTTGTGGGACATCCCTTCATACCCTTCTTTTCCCCAGCCAGGGGCTGCCTTTTTGCCCATGCCAACCATCCAGTTTTCCTATCCTGCTTCTGCTTTTGCTGGTAGAGAGCCTGGAAGGCTGTGGGCTCCCTTTGCCAGCTCCTGAGACTCTCACTCAAGCACGGCTCCTGCTCTCACCTTGTGCGACCAGCTCTAGTGATGGTATGCAAGCAGTTTGTCCTCAATGGCACATACAAACTTTGTTAGCAGGATCACTTTATTTTCTGCAGTAACTGATCTATGCTGTAATGCAATAATAAAATAATAAATAATGCAATAATAAAACTAGAAATGATCACTTGCTCTTTCTGGAGGGAAAAGGGTAGACCATGTGACAAAACCCGATGCTGTACCATAATAATGGGGTTAGCTCCAGTACCCTGGGGTAACTATGCCAACCACATGTGCCCTGGACTTGACCTCTAAGAAAGCTGCACCATGTAAATGGTGTTTGCATGATTCAGCCAACATTACTGCTGCACAGATAGAGGAGGTGCTATGCTCAAGGTAATCACCATGTTACGATAGACTTCAGCATAGACTCCAGCAGATCCCAACTGAAATAATGAGGGATGCAGCAAAGAGATTTTTTTACTGCAGAGGAGCTATTCCCCTTGAATCAAGAGCTTGTGCAAACACAGATCTTCTTGTCTTGCCTCATTTTGTTTTTTTTTCTAAGCCTTTTCTCTCTTTTCTCTCACCTACCCTTCTTCTGAGGAGATGTTTTGCCTTCTTAGTCCCTTCTCCATTCTTGCTGGCCCCTAAATCCTCATTTAATCAATCCTTATTTTCTCAACAGCCTCGTCTCTCTTCCTATTGTTCTTGTAAAATAATCCTATCCTTTCTAATACATGATCCTAAGAGAATTCATGTATAGTATAACATCCTCTTGGTATTTTCTGTTCTGCCTTCTATGTCCCTGATTCTTCCTTTGCTATGTTTTGGGCTTTTGGTATTTACACAGTCTGTCCAGTCTCATTACCTTCTTTCTCCCTGATGGCAAATTGCTGGCATACGTGTGAGCAGCACGCTCTTCCTCCCTTGCTGAAGCATAAGCTATCTACCTGCCAGTGGGGAGAACTTTTCTCCTCCACAAAAATGAATTGACTGCAGTCCCCTCAAGGGAAGATTTCCAAGTGCTTTTCAAGTTGAAACAATAGATATGTTTGTCTTTCCATTTCATAATCTTGGAGAGTCTCCTTCCTATGAGTTATCATATAAAGATGTACTTCTGAGAGAATATCTGTACTGCATAGATGCACTTTTTAGAGCATGGGAGTTTTCTGCTGTTTAAGTTCTTTGCTTTGACATGACAGGCAGTTCTGTATTCATATTTCTGGATGCTACTAGTTTTCACCACTATTCACAGAGAGCACTGAGCTGTACCACACATTTCTCTTTCTCTGCAGAAGAGGTTCAGCCAGGGAGGTTGAAATAGCTGCAGTTCAGGGAAGTGCCTGAGATGCCTGTAGGTTGCTCTGTGTAGGTCTACAGGATGGGTCAGTCTGACCTACACAGTTGCTAAAGGTGCAATGTAGAAGCCTGCCAGAGATCCTTTGGTCAAACTTCTCCTTCTACGGTGTGTGCATACAGTCTCTTTATATCGCAAACATTGCTGTGCCTTCAGTGACAGTTCTGGTTCACTAAACCCAATGGGACTAGTTGAGGTGGGAGCCCCTTTACAGCTGGTGAGCATTGATTCAGGCTGGTGGACCTCCCCTATAGTTACAGGTACATGAAATGTAGTCTGTTAAAGCTAATAAAAAGGTATAAATGTTGGGTTTGCTTAGCTACTGCTAGACAAAGGCTTGCTTCAACTTTTTCTACCCATTGAAAAGAAGTCTGGTGTGTTTTTTTGTGTAAAAAGTATTGTCATAGCTCAAAACATAGCTCTGTGATGTGAAATTTTGCAATTCCTCTTAATTGCGCAAAAGTGCATTTCCACAGGTTAATAGTCCTGAAAATTTTTCGCTCAGACCTGAAATAAAAACAGATTGTGTTTCACAGAGCAATAGGATCACAGGATTATTAAAATTGGAACGGAGCTCAGGAAATCTGTAGTCCATGCTTCTGCTCCAGGCAGGTTGCTCTGAGCAACCTGTTTGACTGCTGACTGTCTTCATGGTGAAAACTGTTCTTCTCTCAGTTCTGAACCTCTCTTATTTCAGTTTATGCCCTCTCTTACCTTCCTTCAGCTCACCACTGTGTAGAGCTGAGCTCCATCATCTTCACAGTCTCCTCCTAAGTATTAAAAGGCTGCTAGAGGTGCCTACAAAGACCTCTCTTCCCCGGCTGAACCTGCCCTATTCTTCTACCTCCCCCTACAGGGCAAATACTCCCTGCTCCCTCCACCTTGGTGGCCCTCTGCCGCACTTGCGACAGTTTAACATCATCTTTCCTGTATTGGGAAACTCCAAGCTGGACAGGTACCCATGGTCTCATTACAATAGCGTCTTATTACAATGGTGTGTCTAAAGTCTGTTGTACAGTTTCCTCCCCTACGAAGTTCAAATCTATAACTCTCTCTTCTTTAAACTTATCATGTCCCTTTCCTACACTATTCCTTTGCATGCACTTGACTGTGTGTGGTGGTGATGCAATCCCATGACCAAGAGCAGCAGATTTTAACATTGTGTCTGCAGAGCTGGGGCCTTTCCTGTACCCACTGTGCAGTGTGCTCCAACATCTCTGCCGGATGTGAATTCAGACATTGCTCTGACCATGTGGCAACACAGCTTCTGGGAACAAAAGAGCCCCCGTCACACTATTGAGTGTCCTTACGCCACGTTTCCACCACTGGCAAGGTGGAAAGGGCAGAAGAAAGATAAGATATTTTGTGCGTGGCTGGAAGCTGTGCTTGTTTCCTGCCTCAATCTGAGCATGGGGAGTCTGCCAGTAGGGAGCAAGGCAACCAGCCCAAGTGTTTGTCCAGAGCCCACAGCAGAGCTCCAATCCTTATTAATTGTTTCCCTGTGACTTGGTGTGGCCAGAGCAGCCATGTGTTTAGATAATTAGGAGCTGACTGCACTACAGACAGGAGCTGTCGTGTTGGTTGTAAACCCAAACAGCCCCTCACCCCTACAAATTCTATATTAAAAAAATTACTTATTGTCTGTCTCAGAGGAGAAGAAATTGATGCTATTTTAAATGCCTAAACTGTGGTCATTTCACTGAAAAATCAGTGAGTTGATTGCTTCCACATGCCGAGGACCACCAGGTGGCAATATAAGAAAAAAGATGTGTGAATTTCCAGCAGCTGTCATATATACCCAAAAAATCAAAATAAATTAGAAATTTATCAATCAAACACAGGTATTTGGTCTCCTCTGAGATGTTTAAATGCAGTGGTTCAGTGATAAGCATTTCTCATGAAACACTGATTTTGAAAGCATTCTTTCTTCTGTTTTTGTCCTGCAGTCAGGAAACTGACTGTAAACTTCAGAAAATGATGAGCACCGCCTAATCACACAGGGTCTTATTGTCTGCTATAGATATTCTCCCTCACTGCAACGTATCAATTTGAAGAAGATTTTTAAAAATGATAATTTTCTTATTTTACCTTGTTTAAGTGTAAAATGGGACTTTTTTTCCTATGTGTGTTTTGTTGTTTGTGTTTTATGTTCTAAAAGGCTGCCTAACCATGTGGATGCCCCTGGGAAGGGTTTAAGCTAATGAAGTCTCATGCACTTCCTGAAGACAGCTGTGATTAGATTAGAGGGTAGATTTAGATGAGATATTAGGAAGAAATTCTTTACTTTGAGGGTGGTGAGGCTCTAGAACAGGTTGCCCATAGAAGTTGTGTGTGACCCATCCCTGGAAGTGTTCAAGGCCAGGTCAGATGGGGCTTTGAGGAGTGTGACCTGGTGAGAGGTGTCCCTGTGCGTGGCAGGGGGGTTGGAACTTGATGGTCTTTAAGGTCCCTTCCAAGTCAAACCATTCCATGATTCTTTAATTTGTAAGTTAAGAGTCACCACATTGGATCATATGATGAAACTCTCCTGGATTCCAGTGACTTATGTTTCAGGAACATTTTCAACCAGAGGAAGAGCCCTAGTGCCTATTAGCTGTTGAAGAATTTCCTTTTCCTTCCATATATTTGTCCAACTGCTTTTTGAATCCATGCAAACCCATAATTCCCTTAGTGATTAGTGAGAAATCCTCAGGGAAATTAGAGGGAAATCCTCAGTCTCTACTAATAAGAAGATGCATCTCTTGTTTGTTTTGAACATTTAATGCCTCCTTGTTTTTATACTAGAAAAGGATTAGTTGTTTTTCACTGTCTTCTTGTTATTCCTGATTTTATAGACCTTTAGTATATTTCCCATCCATAGATTTCTTTTCCAGTCTGAAGAGTCCTGCTGTAATTAAGTGCCCCTTTCATGGCAGCTGTACTCTTTCTTTCATTGAACTTATTTCCTCTTCCTCAGTGCTACAAAATTTCTACCAATAAAGAAGTATTTATTACTGATTTTGCACCTTTTTATTTATTCATGTTTGTCTGGGAGCCTAGTCAACAATACTGTTTGTGCTGGCAAATAATTTTCTTTTTTTTTTGTTCTGTTATGGTTTTTTTATTGAAACAAGTCAAAACTTTCTTATTTGAAGCATTTAAGGTGCATGATGCTGTCTTTTGGGTATTTGTGACAGTGTGTAGTATCTTATCTTTGGACTGTTTTGTTCTTACATCGTTTAAGTCATAAATTGATTTTTCTAGTATCATTCTGCTCTGCAGTGACAAGTTGCAGAGGCCTCAGAATCACAGCACGGTGTGGAACGATTAGCACTTGCTGCTAAAGGATAAACCTAATACTAAAATAACAGGGTAGCTGCAACCCAAGACTGAAGGTACTGGCAGCATATGTTTGGGACGTCTGTGCAGCAGCTGATATTATGCCTCCTGCGTCTTTGCAGCTCCATCAAAGAATCAGTCAATCACGGTGGTGAGAATTTCATTTATTGACTCAGTAAAAATAGAGGAGGCTGGTGAGTGACTTTCCAGCCACGTCAGGAAAGGGGTTTTCACACTGTGTGGAAGGCCTCCCAACAGACGTGGCAAATGCCAGAAACCTTTTCCAGCTGACCTTGCTAACAAAATTAGCAGAGAGGGAAAAGTCTCCATAGGATTTTACAGATTTAAAAACAAAGAAATAATTGATTGTTTTAAGTCTAGAGGAAAGTGCCGTTGCTGCTCAGCTTGTCCTTTTGCATAACATAGGAGGGAATTATTGTATCCTATTGAGTTACTGAGCATGCAGTGACTTGTGGTTAACCAGGTTATCCAAGAAGATCTTTAAAAAAGCAAAAGAATTTGGAAACATCTCCTTACTCCTCCACAACTCGCTCATTATAATGTGAGGCTAAAACTCAGTATAATGTGAGGCTAAAAGAGGTTCTCCAAAAGCAAGGAAGGGCTTGCAAGGTTGTGCTGTTGGTCTTAGAGTCTTGTTCTCTTACAGTGGTGGTGGGGTTAACTGATCATCTGTGAGACACCAAAATGAGGTCTATTAACCAATAAGAGAAGTCATGTAAAAGAGTACTATCCACTTTTCTCCATATGTATTGAGGAAACAAATCAAAATTTGGGTTTGATATTCCTCTAAGAGGAAACAAATGTCAGAAAAATTTTACCCAGACTTGCCCCTATCCCCTCCTCTGATGGCTGTTTGGTTGAGGGTTAGAACTGGTGCCCCAGACATAGGCAATGAGCCAGCCCAGAGCAGGCAAAAATGCCTGATTTCATCCCGAGCATAACTTCAGCATGGCAGAATTGCAACAAACAACGACACTAGAGAGTTTTGAGATTTGCCTAAGAGCGCAATGTTTGCAAAACCCCTGCCCCTCCTGGGAGCAGACTGTACTCTGCCATGGTGATGACGATGGTGTCTGCGTGGAGCCTGTTCTGCACCTTGTGCTTCTGCGTAGGTGTGGGAGAAAGGTGAACATATGCTTTTGAAGAAGCTGTCGTATCCCTGTTTCCTTCTGAAGGTGCCATATGTGGCTCTCTGAGTCACCAGGACGTAGTTTACCCTATGATAGGAGTAGCTCTTGACAGCGCTGCTGGTGCAGTGGGCTCTGAGGTCAATGTAGAGGCTGATGTGCTTTTGGATCTGAGATTCATATTCTACATCATCCCTTCAGCTAGCAGTGGTGACAAGCCTAGTCTTCCTACAGGTGAGCTGCAGGGGCTTGGGATCATTCCTCTTTGGGGTCTTTTTCTTACAGACATCTTCCCACTTTGTTCTGCAGCCTGGTGGAAGCCCTTTTTTAGGTATGTACAATATTTTCTCAACAGGGTGGCATCTGAAACTGGCCAGTTATGACTTTGGCTATGATGCCATTCCCATGTTCAAATCTCGAAGCTGTCTCATGGCAGTGTGTCGGCAGACAACCAATTCACCTCAGCTTCTGAAAGCACACCGTGTTCCAGGCGGACGTTCTCTTTTTTTGTCATCAGCTCTTGGCTAATATAAACAATATTCACTTCCCAAGTGGCACATATATGCAAATGAACCTTTCATAGGATAATGGCCATATGAAGCTTTGCTAGCAGGCATTCACGACATGTGGAGGCATGTTGGTGCCAGATGCTTGCAGGGTTTTGGCTGTGCTATTCTCTTTTCCCGTAGGATGGTCAGTACCAGGCTATTTTGGGAGATCCACTGCAGGCCCAGATCAATGATTGGTGCTTCTTTAACAGCTTTAGGCAAAAGCACTCTCCAGGTTGCCACAGGATTAGCTGGCCCCTACACAGTGTCGTTCTGCTTCCTAAAGCCCTTGGCTTGTCTAGCTGTTGTGGAGTCCTTTACAAATACCAAACCAATGTCATGTTGCAACATCTCTGAGATGTGACCCTTTTTCATGACACAAACAGAGTGGTTCATCATTCTTAGTGAAACCTTGTAGTGGATTAGAAGACAGAATGGGAGAGATATGTTGCCTGGAGAAGCATAAATGGAATCTAAATGGACTTGTCACTTACTGGACAATCCACCCACCAGAGTGAAAATTTTTCCCCAGTTTATTGTTGTGTGCTTATGAATTCTTGTGCACCCCAGTTTATTGTTAAATTTCATGAATTCTGCTATACCTCCATATTGTCCCCATTTCTCCCTCAGACTTTCCCTCCAAAAGTTGTTTGTCACCCTGTCTCCCCTACTTTACCGCTCCTGTGCCACTGACTGGTTGTCGTTTGCCACAGTGCAGGGAGAGCTACCGTTGGCCCATTCCCTCGGAGTCCCGGGAGTTCCACCCACCTTTCCCCTGTCCCCCTACCACATTTTTCCCTGAGCTGTCAATCTCTTGCGCCTCCCCGGTTTAGAATCCACCCCTCAAACCTAGTTTATTTAAACCCTTGTTCCCCCTGAATAAACGGCATTGCTGCACTAACCCTCAACTGTGCCAAGGACCCTTATTGCAGTGCTCGGTCCCACCCCCCTTTTCCACGCGGACCGTAGCAAAACCTCCTGGGGAATCATGTTGTGATGGGATGAAAAGTAACAAAATCATCAGATTCTTCTGTCTTTTCCAACTGGAGTTAAAACTTGTACCACTGTATACAGTCATCTACAATGATGTAAAAGCCACTCATACTGGTATACATGGAACTCTATAATTTTTGCTTCTTTGTTTGTCAGGTTAAAATACTGCGTGATATATTGAGGTCTGTTGCTTTGTCAGATAGAGGAGAACATCAATCTGCTTGCCCTTTTTCTTCTTTGAAGATTAAAGCTCACCTAAAATAGCTGAATTCAGTTTACAGCTTGGCTAGCAGCAGCAGTAAAATTGAGATGGGTCAGGGACTGACCCAAGTCAAATTCATAGCCTTTGCTTTCATTCACGTCAGTTCAGAAAATGACAGGCTTGCACCCTAACCATGGAAACCCAGCGCTTCCACTACAGGGCAGCAGCCATGACAGAACGAGACAGCTCATTGCTTTGGGAGACCAGAAACTGGAACTAAACTCAAATGTCCCCTTCACAGATGATCTCGTAATGCCCTGTGTTGTATAGTGGGAGGAAGAAAGCGGTAGCAATTGTAATGCACTGTGGTTCATATGGACTTCCTTGGAGTGGAGACACCTCCCAAGACGTGTGACTTTCAGGAAGTTTGTTGTCAGGAGGACAGGTTCCTTCTGACCCATTGTCTTACTATTTGAGTGGCCACAAATTACTTGACCTGGGTTTCGCCTTGGCATTCTGCTCTGAGCAAAATGGAATTACGAGAGGCAGCTGGAGCAGCAGGAGAGCCAAAATGCATTGTTGATGGCACAGTGGTTTTCAGTGTCCAAAGCTATCTGGAGCTTGGGACTCTTCTTCATTCTGCTCACCACAGAGATAACAGTTGCAGGCTAAAGCATCAAACTTTTTTCCTACACAGAGGAGATCTGTGCAACATCACTCTCTCACTGGGAAGATACATGTCCTAACCCCTCTGCCCATGGAGCTGGGTGCTTTGCCTCTTTGTATGTGTGATTTTTAGGGACAAAGAAGAGCCCTGACTGGTGTCTCCTCTGCCTGATCCCCTGCATGTCCTGCTGTTGGGCAGCCAGCCTGTTACTGCTTGTCCCATGGTGGGATTCTTCACAAGTGCTTGGCTAATACCAGCATTTTGTGATTACAGTTATTCATTTGTGCCTCACAGTGTTGCTTTTTACTAGATCATGTTTGCTCCATAGACATCTATTTTAAATAAGCCAGAGTTGATGGTAAGTAGACAGTATATTTGAAGGGCCTTTACTTGCATTTCTGACAATGCATGTAATTATTCTAGCACCAGCAAGACTGTTTTGTTTGCCAAATGCCGATCTGATTTATCGCTATAGCAGCTTGAAAAGTGGTATAGCTAATGACAGTCAGCTCCAACATCTTTTCCTGATTGCCTATTATTGTCCTGAACCAGTTTAATTTTCTATTTTCTTTGTTAAAAATGTAGAAGGGGAACAAGAGGTTGTTTTAGTCCTCAATATTGAAATATTGAGAATAGCCAGAATTTAATCTGCCATCAGGAAGGCAGAGCTACAGCCTTGCTTTTTGGTAGTGACTCACTACATAAATTAAGCAGGATGGTCTCCAAGGCTTATACTTCTCATGCACTCTGCTTCATGTTAGAAACATTAAAATATTAACGAACTTTGGTCCCAGGGCAGCTCAATGCTCACTCAGCTCTGTTTTCAAGCTAGAATGCACTCCTTCTTTGGAGTCTGTAGTAAACTTCAGAAAACTTAACCTGAAAGCCAGAGCATCATCATTCAGCAGCACCTAAACTCCCTTCAATTATTCAAAAGCCACTCTGAGAGACTCTTCGGAATCATGTTACAGATGTTTGGTGGTATTATCATATATTTCATTAAATGGCATATCTCTCTGGCCCTCACCCTTCTTGTGAATGAGATCATTACTATTTCTACACAACAATCTCACCTCCTCATTCTCCCTAACACCTTGAAACTATCAATGTTCTTCTTATGTTTATGTCACAAGGGTAAGACCTTAAATATCTTGAAGTCATTACTAGATAGCTAGTGCTCCTAACACAAGAAAACCACAGAGATCAAGTTTCAAGAAGCAAAAGAGAGGAGGCAGTTGAAGGAATATACCTTTTTCTTCACCTGAATATTTTAAGAGGAGCATTAGGTACTGGCCAGCTATCAAAATCTGGCTTTTTTTCTCACATGCACTCCTCCCTTACAGCCCTTCTTCCGGGAATCTCAGTGGTGGCTGTAGCAAAGAAGCTCCTGTGTGAGGAAGACAAAATTAAATCACTGACAGCTCTGCCTCCTCCACTGAGGTGCCAATTCAACGCTGATGATGTTTTCTTCACAGGCTCCTGCAGCTTTGTTGCGTAAGGCTATCATCCCAACCAGATCTAGAGGGCCAAGAAAACTGGATGCTTGCAATAGCAGCAGTCTTAGCATTCCTATTACCTGACAGGTGGGTAGTGAAAAGATAGAAAGCAAAGGGGGGGGTACTGGTCTGTGTTCCATTTTTTTTTAATTTTCCCCTTCTCTTCCCTCCACTCAAGGCTGATTGAGCTTTGCCTAAAGAAGTTCAGAGTATTTCCAAAACTTACTTTGTTTTGAAAAGGTCTTCTGAAAATTTTCTGCCAGTTAAGGCCGCGTGAAATCACACATCAGAAAGAGCTCCAGTGCTGCAAAATGACATGCCCGTCATCTCTACATTTCTCTCTGTGAATGTCTTCCAGCATTTCTCCTTTAAACTTCAGCAATGCCCTCACCTATTTTTAATTGTTACTTCTCTTTGATCTTTGCACAGCAAGTATTTTTCAGTCGGCTTCACCAGAAGAAGCTGAAGTATCACCTAAGGGTGATGGAAAAGGGGGAATAAGTGCACATCTGGAACAGGCACTTTAAGGAGGAAATAGCTCCTGTTGATGTTTGGGTGTCCTTGAGTGACCAATAGCTCTGGACTTTTAATCCCTTCTAAGTGATAGCTATTTTCACTCACTGGTGTGAGTTTCCAGATCATGAGACAGACATTAAGAAGCCCTTCTCACTCTGGGCTGACTGAACTGAATGAAAATTAAACAATAGTCAAAATAGGGAATTCTAAGTCTTTTGTTGTTCTTGGCAATTAGGTTACTAGCAAGTAGCTTTGGTGACCCTGAGACTGATAGCCACTGAAGCTGGGAAGATAATTGAAAAGGGAAGGACATGTAGAGGATAATACATGGAGACCTCTGGTAGGCTGAATTGAATACATATCACAACTTTGCTTTATTTGTCTTTTTTCCATCAGAAATTTTCAGCATGCCACTGAAATTCTGTTCCACAGTTTCCCTCAGACAGTTTCCCTGTTTCTCCATCAGATTTCTACCTCAGTAAAGGGACTAACTGATTGCAATTTCAAAGCACTTTATAAATTTATTTTCTAAATTATTATAAGATGCTTTACTGAAAACCTATGAGTTTTCCTTGCTGTTTTTCTTAGAAACAGACTGGATTGTATTTACAAAGGACAGCTCTAACTTGCAGAGGGGATGAACAAGCATGTTAAAACTGCCTGAATAAACCAAGTAACAATAATTAAAATATAAACCAGACCTTAGCAATTAGGCTAAGGAAAAAGCACCTGAAAGAATAAAATATCTTTCTTGCTGGTTAAGCCGCTAGTCTCCATTCAATTTCCAGTCATGTGAAAAAGTATATTTTCAAGGCTGGCTTGGTTTTATTAGTAACTAAAATCTAATCACAAAAACACAGGTGACAATGTCACGTTTCTGTCATGGGCAGAATAATGTTAATGGCAGCAGATGTATGAAAACAAAGGGACCTGGCCCAGATTGGCAGCAAACCTTGCTACATACACACCATAATTTGCTGACAAGGGTCCTTGACACGGAGGATAACTCCAGAAAGGGCCAGGTGTACGTGCCTGATGAATGAGTGGCATATAGAGCACGGCAGACATTTAAATGCAGCACCAGGGTGATCAAGAAAGGGATAAGGCTGTGATGCAGAACATTCATAAGGAAGGCTGTGGTTCGGGTGCTCAGCAGCCTGACTGCAAGGATGCCAAGTGCCACCTGACCAAGTGCCACCTGACCATGTTTGGCCAGCAGCCTACCTGCCCACCTGCCACCAACCTGCCTACCTAGGTGAAGAAAACCTGAGGATGACTCAGGTACCGAGCTGCAACCAGCAGGTCTGAGGATGCCTGGCTGTGGGGAGAGACAGACCGCACAGGAAAAAGAACAGACGTAGAGGCAGCAAAATCTGACATGTGGCTGAAACATCTTCCCCAGGCTCAGCTCTTCACAGAGCTGTCCCTACAGGGCCTCTCTCTCTAGTGAGGAGTAGTTGCTTCTGCTCCCCAGAGGATGGCAAGGTCTGTGGGCTGAGTGCACCTGCTGTGGAAATTCAGCTGTAATTATCTTGAAGTTCTACACAGAGTTGGATTACCTGGCTGCAGGGTGGCTGTGGAGGTGTTGCTTTCCTGGGAAGACTCTGGGGGCTGCAGTGGGCTTTGAAAGAGGAGAAGTCTTGTTTATCTACTGAGTAAAGCTACCAGAGGGTAGGTAAAAAGCTGTATGTTCATTACGAGCACAGGATGAGTAGGGTATTCTTGCTGAATGGTTTTCTGTGCCTAAGCATTGACTAGAAAGTCACTCGTGCATCTGAGAAACCCAATGGAAACTGTGAAATGAGATTTTGAAAAAAATATTGCAGCAATGAATTTGGACAATTCAGTGATTTTGAGAATGTCAGGAGTGGACAGAAGGAATACATCTTGACATTCTTATCTTATTTGTTCTAGAATTAGGATAGTTGTTAAAGTCCCTTCCTTATTGTATTAGGGATAGTTGTTAAAGCCCCTTCCTTATTGTATTAGGGAGGGTTTGAAACATACCAAATCTTGAAACCATGACACCGTTAAAAGCTTAAAAAAACCCCAATATTTATTACCAAGAGGTGGCCAACAAAAATGAACAAACCCAAAAGGGAGGAAGGAGGAGAGAAATAAGCCCCCAGCATGACCTCCCCAGTTACCCAGTTGTTGCCCATAAAGTTATCTTACCGACCTAGCATGCCTGTAATTACCCATAACAGAAGCTGCATCCTTGGAGAGTCAGTTAAGTTCACAAACTGGCAGGCGTCCCTGCCAAATGGCAACCTTGTCCTTGGTGTAAAGCTAGCTCCCCTCCAAGAAAGCACTATCTACCTTTATACAATTAACTGAGTGACCACAACCTCCCAGGTGTGGCCAGCACCACCCAGCCAGAGGCCCTCAGTCCCACCTCCCGGATATGTAAGTGTGCAGTTTATACAAGAAGCCCTCTTCAAGGGCAACTTTCCCGTTTGTCAGTGCTTGTTTTCCCATAACTTGGCAGGGAAAGAGCAAAACTTTCACAGGTGGTGAGGCCAAACACAGATCAAAAGTATCAGCATGATTAACCCCTGATGCACTTATGTAGACGGACAGACTGCAAAGATAACAGAAGTAGGTATGGGCGTTCATTGCCAAATTATTTGCAAGCCAATACAGTGCACCTTTCTAAAACATCTTTTATGGAAGGAGTGGCCCAAACTGTTTTTAAAAAATAAATCAGTGTAACTGCAAAATTAAGCAAAAAAGAAAATTTACTGCTAGGAGAGTGTTCTATTTTTGGTTGAAGGTTGGTGCACCCTGACTGCCGCTGCTGCTGTGTTTTAGCTGTCCCTCAAAACCAGCTGATGAATGATGAAACGGGGTACGTGTCAGTCTCTTCTCCCAGATAAAAAGCAACAGGACAGGTGTAAATGGCCTCAAGTTGCACCAGGAGAAGTTTAGAATGGATATTAGGAAGAATTTCTTCACTGAAGGGGTTTGTCAAGTGTTGGAACAAGCTGTCCAGGGAAGCAATGGAGTCACTATTTCTGGAGGTATTTGAGAGATGTATAGATGTAGCACTTAGGGACACAGCTTAGTGGTGGACTTTGCAGTGCTGGGTTAATGGCTGGACTTAGAGGTCTTTTCCAAACTTAATGATTTGATGGTTCTGTGAATGAGCATTTCTGGAAACGCTGTTAACTGACTGAGGAAAGAAGCTGAATATTGAGGTTATGAAACAGCTGATGCTCTTGTAGGAAAGTACAAAAAAGTGTTTCCATTTTAATAATGGAACAAGTACCTACATTTTATTTTACTTAAACAGAGGCATTGGGTGGGTGCTTGTAAGTCCTAGGCATGAAGCTGAAGTCCTGAGTGTGCAGGGTGAAAATCATCAGCTGCATTTCTACAGTGCTCAGGAAAGTTCTTTTTTGCTTCTTCCTTTCTGTTTAGAGAGAAGAGAAACGGCCCGGGATACCACTCTGGGAGAAAAGAGTAAGGAAAGGGAAATAAACCTGCCTCTTGCTGGGACAGCTGCTGACAAGAGAGAGAAGCCACAGGAGTGGCCGTGCACCAGGTACTCTGAGCAAGGGGGGAAGGTCTGGTAGAGGCAGAGGCTAATGACTGGTGGGGAACTGGCTGTGATCGTCTCTACAACTCTCCACTTGTGGTGGGATCAGAGCTGACAGAAATCAGCTCAAAGTGAGGACTTAAAGCACCCAAATCTGACCACAACAGGCTGATACAAAGCTGACCACAGACTCCCTGTCTGTAGTGGAAGCAGTGCGTTGAGGGATTAGGTCTAGGAAAAGTAACTGCAACCATTGCTTTTCAAAATAAGGGTTTCCTGACAAAATTTTGTTCTATGTAATTTAAATCCTGTACCCCAGTAACCCTCACGGTTATTGTGGATATACTGACTTTAACCATTAGCTGGTCTTGGGGACACCAGTAATGTCTCTATGCTTCACTACGTGTACGGCTGCCCAAGCACATGGCTAAGCAGAAGTGATGGATGCTATGTGGAACTGCTGTGCTATTAGGAATTCCCCCCTCCTAAGCAGTGCTTCCTGGCAATGAAATTGTCTTACTCTCTGACAACAAAATCGATCAGCAGGCTCCTCTCAGATCTCATCACCACCTTGCTGCTTACACTGTATAAACCAATTTTTAATATTCTTATTTCTTTATTCTGTTTCACTATGTTATATGTAGCAATTATGGTTATTATTATAAATAAAGAAGTAAGGAAGTAAGATGCTTTTACAGACCATCTAGACAGCTACAGAATTACCTATGACCGCACTTCTCCTCCAGTCAGCTCTGCCACAGTAAAAGTCCTTGATAATCAGTATGAAATTGCATCAGGATAATCATCCAGGTGGCAAATCTATACCCATTTAGGCAGGAACAAGAGTTTCCCTTAAAGATTATAGAAATGCAGATTAGAATCCTGTATCTGAATCACTTTACACCAAATTAATTGTTTTGCTTTTCTTTAAAAATATGTAAACAGACGAAGTACATGGGGAATTCTGCTTCCTTAATCTGTAGTTAGGGATTAGAATTGGTGATGGCTGTACCTTTGCTGGGAGTGACTGAGAAACGCAGTGGTTAAATTTTATTTGGGTCACTTGTGCATTTAATTTTCACAGCCAGTTTGGTTGGCAGAATATTTGATTATATATTTTTTTTGCATAATGAAGCAATGGAAATCCACAGCAGTCCTCCTTGATAAAAGACAGTGGGATTATACATATTTTAAAAGTCTGCATGAGCTTTCTTGTAAGCATGAGGCTCGGGAAGAGAGGCTTTTTCTCCTGTCAAAGCCAGTGGAGCAGAGCTAGGTCTTTTCAAAACTGTAACAGCCCTCTAAGGAAGGAGAGAGATGTAAGCTGCAGTGACGTGAGGGAGGCGGACACCTCACCCCCACCCACCCCCAATTGCAAGTGTGTAAATGCATGTGAGAGCTAGTCCTCTGAAACAGAGAGCTGGCAGGATCCACCTCTTCTGCCAGTGCAACAAGAATGGATTTACATCTCATTTGTGCGATCCTCCAGGGCAGGAATCAGAGCTAAACAAAGACATCTTTGGCAAGAGAGAGGAAATCCATGTATTTTATGTGACAGTTGAGGTTTACTCTTTGGTAAAGAAGACTTAACTACACTGTACCACCAGCCCACGTCACACTTGGTCCAGGCTGAGCAGCATCGGGGGAATGCAGGACCGATGCTGGTGACTGGGGTCAGCTGCCAGCAGCAGCTGAAAGCATCTTACTTGACTCTCTGAGCCTTTGGGGTGGGGGAAGCAGAAAGCAAGCAGGTTGTATAAATTCTCAGCAAAATGAGTGTACTAAATTTGCAGCACTTCTTCCTTCTGAGTGTGGGCATTAAAAAATACATTTTCAGTAGGCAGGGAGTGGGCGTGTGAGAGAGCAAAGTGTTTGCACTCCTTTCCCACCATCTCAAAAAGGGTGGATGTTTCAGGGGAAAGGATCCTGACAGCAGAGTTCATCTTTGATTAGTGCATCATAAAGAAGTCATGCAGAGTTGCCCAGTCCTAAGTGACTGCAGAACAGATTGTGGAAGGAATAATGAGTATTATCAGATCACCAGGACTGGAAGACATTCACTCAAGTCTCCTAAAGGAGAATGTAAGGAATGAAAGAGGTGATCTGCATGCAACAGCTTACAAACTCCTGTCTAAAACCAGTTTGATGTTATAAGATTGTTACAAGTATAACGGCAGTTTTTTAAAAAGGTTTCCAGGAAAGAGAGGAGAAAATGTAGGCTGGTAATTTTGACACTTCCATGGGAAAACTAATAGGAACTATAAAAGTAAGAGAATTAGTGGACAGGCAGTAAAAATGACAAACAGAAATGTTAGTGTGACTTTGTGCCTGAGTCCTGTCTCATAAATGTGTATCAGAGTGGTGGGTAAGGCTGGACTGCTCAATATAATCCTCTTGAATTCCCTAAAAATCTGTGAGGACCTCAGTTGCCTGGAAGCAAGGGTAACTTCACCTCTGGTTGCCTAGAACAGTTGGTAAGAGATGGAGGGGCTGAAGTGAGGATGCAGGTAGTAATGGAGAAGAGACAGTGCAGAGGTGCAAGTGGTAGGGTGTAGGGAGGAAAGTGTAGCAGAGCGGGGACAGGCATTGAGCAGGAATAATCCAGGTAAAATGACAGGGAAGGAGACTGGGGAAGGGAAAAATGGATGTGGTGAGGCACCTGTACACTGGCTTTTTTCTCTCTGTTTAAGAGAAGCTGAAAATGCAGGGGGACAGCAGGAGTGGCACTGATGGAGGCAGCCAACAGAATCTGCTTGGGGCCATGGGCAGGTGTTGCTCTGTATGATGCGGTCTCTTGTAGAGACTCAAAAAAGTACCTTTGACACAGCAGAGGCCTTGACTCAATGTAATCTCTGGAGGTAGGATGGTGGTTTCCAGTGGAAAGATGAAGGGCAATGGGCAGAAACTGAAATATTGAAAATTCCACTTATATGTCAGGAGAATCTTCTTTATGGTGAGGGTGGTCAAACATAGGCACAAGAGGACCCAGGGAGATTGTGGAATCTCTTTTCTTGGAGATATTCACAAGAGATCTGCATCTCCTCCTGGGTGAGTGGCTCTAGATGGCCCTAGTTGAGCAGGAAGGTTGGAGTAGATGACTTCCAGAGGTCACTTCCCACTTTGACTGTTTTATGAAGAGGAAGATGAGGCTACTGTTTGCTTGTGAAGTAGTAATGGGAAGAGGATAGCAATGGCTCTGGGTTTTAGGACTGATTCAGTTTTTCCATACCAATGTGTTGGCCCTCCTATTCTCTCTTTCTGATAGCTTAAAACTCATTTATAAAATGCCAATTCAGCTTTCTCTCGAGCCCCCAGAAAGCACATTTTAAATTCCAAATATCTAAGTGTAAACCTTTTGGTGAAGACCTCTTGGAATAGAGCCAGCCCTATTTCTGCCAACCAGTACCCAATATGAGAGCTTTAGTCTTTCTAAAAGCCATTACTTACCCTGTTTCTCCAAATGCACTGGTTTTCCTTGTGTGAATGAGCCCATCAGTAAAATTATGATTAACCCATCTTCTGCATTACATATTGACCTTGAGTTCACTTCTTGTTGTTGCAAATTGAAGTACTCCAGAAAGCAGTTAAAGTTCTCAAATATCTTAAAGGCCAACTTCCTCTTGAGTCATTTGGCAGCAGCTACAATTGCCTGAAGTATTAAAACTGGCAGCTTAGCTGAAGGAAGGTGAGACACATGGTATTTTGAACAGAAGAGACCTTGACCTTGAAAATGGCTTTTGTGCTTGTTCTCCAGGGTCTATACTTGTGCATCTGGAGGTTTTGCTGCAAAACTTCCTGGGTGAGAAGAGTGGGGTGGGTCATGAGAAGCCGATAGGTGAGACTTAGTGGGGTTCCTGAATGGGTGGTAATGGCTGACATTAGGATATGTGTGGTTGTTTCCTTTTACTGTATTTTACCTCTGAGCCCAAAGGCTATACCTATTTTTATGTGTAGTTTAAAAACAGATATCTTTGTCAGTGAGCCATTTAGCTAGAAACTCTCTTAACTCTGTAAAGACACCATGTGGTGACTTGTTATGAGCCTAAGCAGAGTTGATAAGAGCTAGGTGGGACTGCCAACATCTTCGTATAAAGAGAACTTATTTTCCTAAATTAGAAACCTATTTAGAGATGGCATGTCCTCCCTTTCTTGAGTGGAAGACCTCCTGCCTTAGGTTTTCAGAAATTCAATGATTTTAGACACCTCTGTTTTGCATGTCTGATTACAGACTACTTTGAGGGCCAAGTGGTTTTGAAAATGGAAATCCCTTAAATACTTTGATCAGTCAGCCCCTTCAACAGCTTTTCTCAAAGCTATTAGCTTTTGTCTTGTACTGAGTAATTCACTTGCTCCAGGAATGTGCTTGTTGCTAATTCTGTCTACTGGGGAATAGTCTACTTCTTACCTCAGGTTTCAAAAGTACCCTAAATAAAGACGACCTCTGTGATATTGCAAAAACTAGCCTGCTACTCCAGAATGCTACTTTTCTAAAGGCTCAAGAAACCTGCTGTGTACAGTCAGCAGTGAAGTAGCAGAGAAATGATCAAATGAAACAGCTCTAAGACCTGTTTACCTCTCCTCCTGGTATTGCTGCATCTTGCTCTGAGAATGTCTAGTGCTGCCAAAGCTGCCTCACGCATGTGTGCTCCAGCAGCATTGTAATTATGGGGAGAAAGTGTCAGCTGTGAAGACATCACCTGAGTATCTCCTGCTAGCTAACACTTCTTGATTTGATGGTGGGTTTGGTTGGGGGAGAAAATGTTATGAAAAACAAAGGGTACAAGGCACTAATTCATCTCTAAGTCTCTTTCCCACTTGGTCTTTCTTCTTCATTAGTTTCACTGGCCGTTTCTCATCCTCAGCAGAGTAGCTGGAGCCATTGCACTCTTCACCAGCAGATGCTAAAGGAATTAAAACATATATGCTGTTACATCCATTGCAGTAAGAGTTTTTTTAAAACACAACAGGAGAAGACATCTGGGCTCACATGTACCACAACAAACATGAATGGATGCCTAAGGAAAAACTATTCTAGTAATTCATTCAGCTTTCACTGAGCAGTCAGACTGTTTTGTGGGGTCTGCCGTCCTATAGAGACCTCCCATCTGGCTTATCCTTTTGGTGTAGACTTCTGCTCTCTGGATTTGGTCGCTCTAAGTATCTATAGTGACAGAAACTAAAACTGGTATTTTCATGTAATTTAGAAACCTTCCAGCTGTCTGACAGGTTGTTACAGAGGTGAGGATATGTTATAGACCAATAAATACACAGTACTCTTTGTAATAACAGCAGAAAACCTGTGTCAATTTTCTTCTCCCATTTGGCAAGACTCCAAGCATCTGCTGTCTAAGATTATCAACTTTTTGTAGCAAATTGGTACAGTGAAACAGAATAGGTCCAATTTTCTTATTCCTTTTGTAACTGGAATAAAAACTCCAAAGAATTGCTACCAGACAACAGAAGATAAAGTACTATGAGGTCAGATTTATGTTCCTTGTAACACTTCTCTGGTAATAATACAAACATCACATTAGATTTTATTTAAAAAAAACCAAAAACCAACCCTATTAATTTTTCCTTCTGTAATGTAAGTGAAAATTGGTACGGGCAGGGAACAGGTTGTCCACCTTGCATTTTGGGATATGTTTGTTTGCTGGGTTATTCACACACACTAGAGAAATTCGTTGTATCTGGTGTTGAGGATGGAAAGTGCTTGAGCTTCAAGGAAGGGAAGGTTTAAAACTCTTTGGGCAGACCTAGACACAGTCATCATCTAATCACCTGGCCTCTGGTCCTGAGGCAAGATACCTCCGCTTACTGCTGTCTCTCCAAATTTTCCTGTTGTTAGGAAGTAGGTAGGGATCTGTGCCCCACAAGTGAGGAGGAGGTCTGCTTTCCAGCCATCAGCATGGCAGGCAGAGGCAACGAAGAGGCAAGGGGCTCCCAGTGGTATGCTACTCTCTGGGTGTTACAGCAATTTTTTGAACTCATTGAAATGGTTTGCCAGAAGGCTTCAGCAGAGAAAGGAAAACAAATCAAGCCAGAAGCTGGCTAGTGGGGCAGAGGAGAAAAATGGGCAGAGGAACATAAATGATGCAATTCCTTCATATGGCAGCAGCTAAGTGGTTAAAAACAAAGAGTACCAAACCCATGTCTGGGTCCTTAAGCCATGCCTTTTTGAGACTGTATCTGAGGCCAATGATGTAGGTGAACACAAGGCTTCAGAAAGCAGACAGTAGCAACAGACATAAGTGCATCTGGATGTTGCTGTCTTGGGCGACAGACAGCTGCTGTCTGACCTTGGGGTAGCAGCAAGATGTTCTGTTAACCCTTCCTTGAGAAAATTATGTGGGAGGCTGTTTGCACCCTTTGGCTGCAAGCTGGTGAGAAAATTGTTAGGAGCTGCAATATCAGGCAGGCAGGCAGAGGTGAGGCTGCTGCAGCCCTGTGTCCCCTGCTACAGCCAGCAGCCAGGCTGAGCAGGTAGGCCCCACAGGCACACAGGGACATTGTAAGGACTTAAAGAGCAGAGTTGCCTGTCTTAAATACTGTTGAGGCCACAGAAGGAATTTGCTGTGAGGTAAGCACAGAATGGAGCGACAGGGTGGTGCTAAGTCCAGGCCCAGCACAGATAAGTCTGGTTAGCACATCCTGGGGAAGGCATCCAGACAAAAATCCACACTGTGGTAAACTATGTAAAGAAGCAACAGCTTGTACACATATCACTGGTCAAATAAATATCACCCCGAGTTACAGGACAGATGGCATCTAGAACCACCAACGACCCCTGAAGTCCCCCAAATATGCCTCCATGGATAAACTCCCACAGTGAGACATTGAGATAAGATGGTACTGCTGTCTGGGTGTTATATTAGACCTAGTGGGAGGTAAACAAAGCTGTGGGAGAAGAATATATCACTGAATATTCGCATGAAGAATGCAGAATTTACACACCACAGAGAAAGCCAACTCAGCAACTTTGCTGAAATCAGCTCTGGCTGGGTAAAAGGTAATTCTGGCAGAGGGAGATTGTGGCCACTGACTCATGGCCCACTGACCCAAGAAACCCACTGACTCAAAAGGAAAGAAAGAGTCAGCATGCAGAATAATTAGCATTAGAGAACTGTTTAGCCAATGAGCATTAATTCCTTTGTTTGCTAAAATGTATAAATAGTGAAAAGTCTTGAATGATCTTGAGACTCCCACGACTGAGAATCCCAGGGTGAAGAAGGAGCAATGGGATGGTGCTGGATCCATGGGTGATGGCTATCTTCCACTTGATCTCTCTCTCTCTCCCGCACCTCTTTTCTATTTCTTTCTATCTCTTTCGTTCACATTCATTGTTAAATAAAAGCCTTGTTATTGACTTCGGCGTATGGTCTTGTTTACACCTTAGTTTGGGCAGAGGCATATCTCAATAACCAGACCATAACAGGCATGTACAAACACAGCTGGCTGCACACATCAGCATGGGCAGAAAACACAACACTTGTAAAAACACAGAGTGTACCAGTGGCTTCATCCTATTTCCTCTTCCGGCTGATCAGGATGAAAGTGCTTTAGCGGAAAAAAACCCATATATATACGTGTGTATATATATATATATGTCTATAGACATACATATATATACATATGCACATAGACAACACGAACCCCTAAAGTAGCTGGACTTTGATACTCAGTGTCCCTGAACACTGAGGTCTGCTGACACCTGGACATCCAAGCCCCTGAGACCCCCATCCCCACTCCAGTTGCTATGACACACAGAGGCACATTGTAGGTCTCTTCAGCCACTGGCCTTAGACCCTCAGTCTACCCAGCAGATGGCCCCTGGATCCTCTGCTCTCCAATGCCTCAGGCACACAATATGCAAAGGTTTGTTTGAGCCAACCTCCAGATGCCAAAATCTCTCCAACAGGTGGTTTTGGGCTCCTGGTCCCTCCAGCAGCCAGCTCTCAGACCCTCCGGTCTCTGCTTCCCAGCCCATAGTTCTGGCTTCTACAATATCTGGCTCCCAGGACTCTCACCCTGCTCACTGGCTAGTGTGGCTCCATGTTTGCTAGTGATTACACAGCACTATGCACACCCATGCATGCCTCCACGTGTGCCAGTTTCTCCAGTTGCTGGCATCACAGAAAAAGGGGCTCTGTTACTCATGGTCCTCTAGCCTGAATGCTGATACTTGGACATCCATGCACACAGAGCAGAGAGCCCCTCAATCGTGAAAATAGAAATGGGGTTTAATGAGAAGACAGGACAGGCTATTGCAATCAGGCACATGGCGTGGACACAGAGATGTGCTAAGCAATGTTTACACACCATCAGTTACTTTTTTCCCATTTCTTGCCTTTTTTGCCATGCTTATTGCTCTGAAAACACATTAATCCCTCACTGTTCCTCCCTTACAACCTGTAGTAAGTCTCACAAAATCCTCGAGTGTTCTTCCCATGCATTCCTCAATGAATCCCACATCCCTTAAGGCAGTAACACACCCTCAGTCTGTAAGGCCATCCAGAGGGGATTTCCCACAAAAAGCTCATCTTGATGATGGGTTTCCCACCAGGACAGTGGACTGAGCATCCTCCTGTGATGCACCTAACAATAGCCAGGTCAAGGTGCTCCTCTCTGTCTGATTAGGATATTAGGCTTTGGCTGCTTGTCATCACTTCTCCATGCTTCTTTGTATTGGTGGAGATGTGTTTTGATAGCAAAAAAATTAAATCTAGATAAGAGAACTTGCGGAACTCTTGTAGGAAGGCTGCACATCCACAGTTGTCCTTGCAGTTAATGGGAGGTGAAGCTAATTAAAATTGCTTAGGGCTACTGCCAGCAAAATTATATGGAAGCACTGTATTCATTATTTAGTAAGCTTTGCACTCTAAACTTTACCACATAACCTCACTGCTATAAATCATATTACATTCAAAGAGCAGTTAAAAGTGCTTGGGTTTTGCCATATGCTCATTTCTCATTTGTTTTATTCTTGACTCATGAAGTTATTTTTGTTTCACACTCCTAAATTAAAACTAGATTGGCCCAAGGGTGTCAATTTAAAGTTAATGATTAAAAAACCCCAACAAAAACAAAGTAAGGAAAATGTACAAAGGCAGGGCAATGAAAGCTAATGATGAAGTTAGATATAAATCCTGGTACGATGCATAGTAGCAATACAGGAAATTGTAGCCACTTCCTGCCACTGTTCACCCCACATTTCTGTTTTACCAAAACAGCAATAATTTATAAAAAAATGTATAAGCCCAGAACCTCCTGTCAAAAATTTCTTACATGATAAATCAAAATAGTATAAATACTGCAAAATGTCTTATCAACTCAAGAATACAGGCGATTGAAACCTTAAACTTACTGGATGCCTAATGGAAACTGAACACAGCAGAGAGGAGGCAATCTAGGAGGTTCCTGGAGTGTGTGAAAGGTGACTTCCTGATACAGCTGATGAACCTGGAGTGGTACCCTGCTAGATCTGCTGTTTACAAATGGAGAAGGGCTGGTGGAAGGTTTTGTGGTCGGAGGCCGTCTTGGGCACAGCAACCACAAAATGATAGTTTTTGATTCTTGGTGAAGTAAGGAAGTCCATCAACAAAACCTCTACCTTTGACTTCTAGAGAGCAGACTTTGGGTTGCTCAGGACACTGGTTCAGAGAGTCCCTTGGGAAACACTTCTTAATAACAAAGGGGTCCAGGAAGGCTGGACATACTTTTGGAAGGAAATCTTAAAGGCGCAGAAGCATGCCATCCCTCTGTGCAGAAATGTAAGCTGGTGGGGAAGAAGACAAGCCTACTTGAACAGTGCGCTTTTGCTGGAACTCAGGAAAAACCTCAAAATTTATGACCTATGGAAGAAGGAGCACACAACTGAGGAAGAGTACAAGGATGTCATAAGGTCATGTAGAGAGAAAATTAGAAAGGTGAAAGCTCAGCTAGAACTCAATCTGAACACTGCGGTGGAAGATAATAAAAGGGGTTTTATAAATACATTAACAATAAATAGAAGGCCAAGGAAAATCTCCATCCTTTATTGGACACAGGGAGGAACGTTGTCACCAAGGATGGGGAAAAAGCTGAGGTACTTAATGCCTTCTTTGCTTTAGTCTTTAACAGAAAGACTGGTTATCCTCAGGGCAACCGGTCCCTGGTTTAGTAGGCAGGGATAGGGAGCAGAATAGACTCACTGCAACCCATGAGGAAGTAGTTAGTGACCTGATGACCTGCTGAGCCAATTAGACACACATAAGTCTATGGGACCATATGAGACTCATCTGAGGGTGCTGAAGAAGCTGCCAGAATTGCTTGCCAAGCCTTTCTGCGTAATTTATAGTCGGTCTTGGTTAAATGAGGAGGTCCCAGACAACTGGAGGTTAGTAAATGTCACATCCATCTGCAAGGGTTGGAAGCAGGATCTGAGGAAGTACAGGTCTGTCAGCCTGATCTCAGTGCTGGAGTAGGTTGTGGAACAGATCATCTTGAGTGTGATCACATGGCATGTACAGGAAAGCTACAGGATCAGATCTAACCAGCATGGGTTTAGGAAAGGCAGTTCCTGCTTGACCAAGCTGATCTCCTTTTATCACCAAGTGACCTGTCTGGTGGATAAGGGAAAGGCTGTGGGTGTAGTCTACCTGGACTTCAGTAAAACCTTCATTACTCAGCATACTTCTGGAAAAGCTGGCAGCCCATGGCTTGGACAGGCACACTCCCCATTGGATTAAGAACTGGCTGGGTGGCCAGGTCCAGAGAGTGGCAGTGAATGGTGCCACATCCAATGGGTGACCAGTCACTAGCGGGGATCTCCAAGGCTCAGTATTGTGGTGAGTCCTGTTTAATAACTTTATCAGAGATCTGGATGAGGAAATCAACTGCATCCTCAGTAAGTACAGATGACACCAAGGCTGACCTGCTGCATGGTAGGAAAGCTCTACAGAGGGATCTGGACAGGCTGGAGCAATGGGCCAAGGTCAGTGGTATGAGGTTCAACAAGGTCAAGTGCTGTGTCCTACACTTGGGTCACAACAATGCCATGCAGTGCTACAGGCTGGGGGAGGAGTGACTGGAGTGCGGCCCGTGGAAAAGGACCTGGGATTGCAGTCGGACATGAGCCAGCAGCGTGCCCAGGTGGCCAAGAAGGCCAATGCCATCCTGGCTTGTATAAAAAATAGCATGGCCATCAAGACTCAGGAAGTGATTGTCCTTCTGTACTTGGCACTGGTGAGGCCTCATCTTGAGTACTGTGTCCACTTCTGGGCCCTTCCATTCAGGAAGGACACTGAGGTGCTGGAGTGTGTCCAGAGAAGGGCAATGGAGCTGATGAAGGGTCTAGAGAGTAAGTAATACTCACCAATAAGAGGAGAAGCTGAGGGAGCTGGTGTTGTTTAATCTGGAGAAAAGGAGGCTCGGGGGTGGCCTTATTGCTCTCTACAACCACCTGAAAGGATGTTGTAAGCATGTGGAAGTCAGCCTCTTCTCCCAGCAACTTGTGACAGGACAAGAGGAAATGGCCTCAAGCTGCACCAGGGGAAGGTCAGGTTGGACATCAGGAAGAATTTCTTCACTGAAAGGGTGATTAAGCATTGGAGTGGACTGCCCAGGGAGGTGGTGGAGTCATCGGCCCTGGAGGCCTTCAAGAAATGACTCGATGTGGCACTTAGTGCTATGGTTTAGTTGACATGGTGGTGTGTTAGCTTAAAGGTTGGACTCAATGATCTTGGAGGTCTTTTCCAACCTTAATGATTCTGTGATTCTATGACTCCATATTAACTTTGTACGTAGGACTTCAATGTTCCAAATTTGGCAGCAGGAAAGTTTAATTCTGCAGTATAAAATAAACATTCTTATATGTACGCAAGTTGTCAATATGTCCAGATAGCAGCTTCTGCTGTAAAGTTTTGGTAGGAAAAAATGTAGAAACTTATTCTATATTGCTTTATAACTTTCTAAAATTCTAACTGATTTTCTCAAACTGCTTTTAATATATGCATCCACACATATGTTTTCCCCCTTCTCCAGACTGTTTTGTTTTGCAGTAAACCCTTACTCTGCTTTATGGCTTTATGGTTCCATCTGGGAAATCATGTGAAATAATCTGGGAAATCATACGATTCCATATTGACTTGTCTTCTCCCTCTGCAAGTAATGTTTTCTGCCCAGCGACAGGTTTGACCAGCAAAACCACTGGGGGAGGAGGACTAAGCAAGTGGTGGAAAACTTACTGTACTTATTTTGGTTTCCAGATACTTGCTCTTGTCTAGAATGTTGATAGGCAATAATAAGGCAACAGCCTGCTCTCCCTTATAGATAAGATGAGCTTGTTTCAGTACAGTAAACCTAAGATGAGTTTACAGTGGCATAAATACTGGAAATAACTGTGAGTGTTGAGGAAGGAGTCGGAAAGTACTTCTCATGATCAGCCTTTTTTTTGGTGATTTCAGGGAACATTGAATCATTCAGTTTGTATAACTGTGAGGATATAGACTTGTTCATCTATACAAATATCTTGCATCTCACACAAACTACTGAAGTCCAAGCTCTCTCTCTGGTGCTAATGGTGGAGGATGGGAGAAGAGCAGCAGACATGTTTTTTTTTTGGCAACTGAATGGCTTCAGATGAAAGGAATTTTACTTTTCCTCTTTTTGCCTTAGACTCCATGAAACTTACGTGGACTTTTGTGCACACCTTTCCTATACCCTTCTGCCAACTGCACCAGATTTCCTTTAGAAGAAAGCTTTTGCAGTTAGTTGTTGGTCACCCAAATTCTTCACCAGGAGCAGCGCAGTAACGAGAGTGGGCTCCCTTTGTCCAGTCCTGGGAGTGGGCTCCCTTCTGTCAGTCCTGGTTGGCTTAGGGAGGCTATTTTTGTATCTTCCTAAACAATCTGGACACTTCTTCTTGTTGGTGAGCTAGCTAACAATTATACAACTATTACACAACAATCACTATGTTCTCTTAGTCCTTTACCATATATGGTGAAACCTGTCAGCTTTGGGACAAAGAAAAGAACAAGTTAAGCAGCTGATCCCAACTGTTTAGTGATTCTGCAGCCATAGACAAACCAAGCTCAGAGCTGCCCAAAACACAATCCCATAACTCCTGACAGCAGAGTCATCACTCAGTAAATGCAGATAATGTGGCCCTTCACTAGCAAAACCAACACTGATCTACTGGCTTACATCTTTGACAGAGGTTTTTTTTCTTGATATTCATACCATTTCTTCTGCAAAAGAAGGGCTCAGTCTGTAGTCTAGCAAACTATCAGGTGGCCTGAGGCACTTGGCAGTTGTGAGGAGCAGATTTGGCCACCAAAGAAACCCAAAGAGATGAAATCGAATAGTCATAGAAAAGTAGAAGGGACTTCTTAGGGTTTGAAGCCAGAAACTCTCACCAAGAGGACTGAAGAAAAACGAGGAGGATGATAGGTAGGGCAAGAAGGAATCATGTAATTTATGGGTAGCCAAATGGCTGCCTGACAGGTGCAAAAGCAATTTAGCAGATTGTGGGAAGTTTTTATGCAGGAAGGTCTGTGGGGAAGTGCAGCTCTGCCCACAGCAATTGCATTGGGAACAGTGCCAGAAAGACAGTACGACAGCGGACTGTCTTAAGCAGAAAAAACTATTGTATTCTAAGCCAGTGATCTGTGTATCAAATATAAAGAAAACTATAGTGCATAAAGCAGTGTTGCTCAGTGTACCAAAAAAATCCAGATAAATCTTTGCCAATTTAGTAATACATACATATGATCTGCTACTCCACCCTTCTTCTGTGTTAATGCTATCTACAGGGATGTACAAACTACTGATAGGAAATGTCTCTGCCACAGATGCAGGAACAGACACTTGTCTTAGACCACCACAGTTTACATGGCATAGCTTACATGGTACAGCTTACAACATTGCATGTAAATGGAGAAATATCCCAAAGAGTGGGGTGAGTTCCATGGCAGATAAAATCTCCTTGGACAAGGGAATCTGTCCATTCAGCATGGGGAGTCCGAGAGTAAAGTCAACTTCAATGTCTTTCTGAGTCAGCTATGTCAGGAAGGAACAGAGAAGTCTCATGTGGTATAACAGATGAATTTCATAATGGGAGTCAACTAAATGGCAGTGAATTCTGAGGAAAGTACTTTTTAAATACTAAGCTGGTGACTGGGATTAACAAAGTTAAAAAATGGCCTAAAGCTTTGGGATGAAGGATGCTGACGACTACTTCATGTATTGAACTTCAGTCTCAGGGAGTACAAAGGGACAGTTCAAGACGGGGCAGAACTTTTGGAGGAACTAATGATTTCCATAAACATCTTTCCCTTTGTTAAGATGTTAAACATATTTTTGAACTTCCATGATAAATAAGTTTGTAGTGTAAGTATAAAAAAAAGCAGTTCCCTTCTTCTCTTCACTTTAGTCTTTCTTTCATAAGTACAAACAGTACACTGTAAACACAGTTCCCCTGTAGGAATAGCAAAGGAGAAAAAAAAGGATGAAGAGTCCTTATTTGCATAACTAGTGTAGTACTTGTAATGTACTTGTAATGAAGGTAATATAACATCTATTTAGAACAGAGTAAAAGAACTGAACATCAGTAAAAGGAAAGCATTATTCCAAAAGAGAGAGAAATTAATGGGAAACATCTTTTCATCATTTTCAATAGACCCCATTAAATTAATTTGAGCAAGTTGTCTAAATTCTGGTATGTTCATAAGTGTTTTTTACACATACCAAGCTGAACTAGCTCCAGAAAGAAAGAAAAATGCCTTCCTAGACTCTTTCTCTATATTCAGCCAAAGCAGCGTGTTCATCAAAGCCATAAACAAAGTGCATAGCCAGAGATTTAATTCTTGAAATTGCACTTGGCTACAAAACTTTCAAAGCCATGTGGAGAAGGCCTTTGTGCAGAGTCCCTTACTGTAGCTTTAGAGTATGATGAACTAAATTAATTCAAGGAAGTTATTATTTCTTGCAGTTTGCCTGTGATGAGAGCTGGGACTGCGTTTTCTTTTCGGAGCTTGGATTTTAATCTATGTTAATATTCACATCAACAGGGTAAGTTAATGAGGCTCAAGCTCATTTTATTATCTTTCATCTGACTGAAGCTCTAAGCTTCTACCCGCACAGTCTGGGATATGCAGTTTGCATGCTGGATGAGGAAGAGCAGTTAATTCTTGAGCATTTGTACTGCACAGACATGAGTGCTCTGCGGTTGGTGTTCTCCATATGGGAAAGTTAATTTTATTTCTGTCTTGCTTGAAAACAAACAAACAATAAATCAGCAACATGAAAAAATAAGAGGCAAAAAATAAGAGGTATGAAAAGAAATGCAAGCATGCCTGCACGGTCTGAAACGGAGCTAGGTATGCACTTATTTTCTTTGTAGAAGACAAGGAGTGGTTGATGATTGCTGATGTACACTGGGAAAAAAATAGAGCTTATTTAAAAGAAGACTATATTAAAGTAGGCGTTCTTTAATTCTTGAAACTATTTTTATCACATTTGGGTCTCCTGAAGTGCGTGTTCACTCCTAATGATTTCTGAAGTAAGGACTGACAGACTTTTCAGAAGGATTTGAACATATCAAATATTCTAGCATTGGTAACAACTACACAAAGAACAATGGAAATGGCATGTGGAGTTGAGCTGGTAAAGTAGATGAAAAGGAAAAAAAAGAAAATAAAGATAAGGTGTGCAACTGTGCAGCCTTTCTGCATGTTGCATTGCAGAGAAATGTGGTTTGGAGAGGGTCTGCCTGGCTGCTGAATGTCCTGGCCACTCTGCCTGCCTGTAAGAGTACAGGGTGCTGGAGAAGCCTAGCGGGTCCAGGAGAATGAAGGAGAAGTTCCACTGTCTTGGTAGTTTTAAAAAGACTCAGTCAGGGGAGTGCTTCTCTGGAAGAAGAGAGGAGTAGTTAGTCTTCCTGCCCTGGGGTCAGGTTAGGATAAAAACGCAAACCAAACTTCTGTGGAGAGGAATTGATGGGCAGATGACGCAACTGCTTCTGTCATGTGGCGATACAAATAACCTATTGCTCAGTGGGATCAGATCACAAAATCACAGAACCAAATAGGTTGGAAAAGACCTCTGAGATCATCGAGTCCAACCTTTGACTGAACACCATCACGTCAACTAGACCATGGCACTAAGTGCCACACCCAGTCTGTTCTTAAACACCTCCACCCTGGGCAGTCTGTTCCAACAATTAACAACCCTTTCAGCAAAGGAATCCTTCCTGATGTCCAACCTGAACCTTCCCTGGTGCAGCTTGAGTTTTTGTCCTCTTGTCCTGCCATCACTTGCCTGGGAGATGAGGCTGATTCTCACCTTGCTACAGCCTCCTTTCAAGTAGATGCCTTTGGGTTTATCAGTTCGCTACTCCTGATACTGAAATGCTGTGCTACAGACCAATTAAAGAAATGTCTTTATATGTCTTTCCATCCTCATTACAATTTTTGTTGTCCCTAATAGGAGCAGTTTTATATCAAATAAAAGTATTGTATAGAGCAAAATGTGACGGGAGGAGAGGCAGGTTAACACAAGGCAAGAAAAAAATCTGTGGAGAATTCACAAGTGCTAGTCTGAATTTTACAGTTAATTCTTTCACCTTCAAAGAGTTACAAGCCTGCTTTTGCAGAGATGAAGGCAGCTTTAATTAGCAGTGAGCAAACAGGCCCCAGTGGGTGGAGCAAGTAGGTTTGATTCCAGGTTTGGCAAACCAAATCAGCTGCTCAAAGATAACTGAAAGCTGTCATCTAACTCAATAGTCCATTAAACGTGGGATGTGTTTACTTGATTTTGTTTTGAAATTATTTTCATTTGTCTCAGTGAGATACATCTGAAAGTTTTGAGCTGTAGCAAGTATTGGTCTTATTTGTTTGCATGCATTATGTTGGAACAACTCATGCGTTTTTTCCACTTTGCTGAGCTTTACTCTCATCATAAATTGCTTATTTAAGTTCAAATGTCAGTAAGTAAGGCCAGTTAGGTAAATAAGTTCGTGAGTTTTAAAACTAAAACAAAGCAGTAAATATAGAATATTAGCTGAGTGAGGAGTGGGAAAATGAAAGTTCCTCAAAGAATGGGGATGCTTATTAGAGAAATACTCCTTATCACACAGCAGTATGACAAATTTTCAGCTGTACTTTCAGCTTGGAGAGTCTATAACCTCAAAGGAAAATTCTGAAAGGCCTCTGAAAGGCCTCTGAAAACAATAGTGTATGTATATGTAGGGAGAATAGAGAAATAAACCCTCTCTCCATGCCCTGACTAAGGCAGTCTGGTTAAAAAATGTTTCTTTGTCTGTAAGAACCAGTTTCTGTAAAATTTTCATAAGGATTGATAATTTGCAAGCTTCAGCCCTCCAGTAATAACAAAAGCCTGGAAACAGCCTAGGATATTGAGGTACTGGATTGAATTTCAAACTTCAGGCCTACTAGAAGCTGAGGTCAAAATTTGGAGGAAAGTTGCTCCCATTTTAGTTACTAGCAATGCTGAGGCAGTTAGTGATGGTCTTGGCTGAGTTTCTGACAATTTTAGCAGCTTTATTTGTACAGCTAGCTTTGTGGGATGACAGTGACTACTGTCTTTTGCTAGGGATGCTCGTATTTGATGCTGACATTGATGTATCTTCCTCAGAAGTGATTGAAGCTGAGTTGCTTGTTCATTTGCATCTTTATGACTCTCAAGCCATCTTGTATATATCTGTGTTGGTTGTTTTGATATTTTTCCCCTTTTCTCTCATTAACTATGCTACTTTTCTCAAATAGTGTCTTCCAGTGACACAAGTATGAACCAAGGCAAACTGAAGAGGATTTCTTTCCAGTGTTGAGTCAGGATGAGTTGTGGGACTCATGGAATTCTTAGCTTAAAGATTTAACCTTTATCTCATCAGCCTCCCTCTGCAGACCCAGTGTGAAGCTATTGTCCTTGCTTCCCCTGTTATTGTTAGTGTCCTTCCACCCATGACTTATCATGAGGAGAGTCGAGGTCTTTGGAAATCTCCTTTCTTGAGGAGAAGCTGATTTATGCTCAGCAATTTGGTCTTCTCAGCAGGTCTGTTAGTGGCACCTCCATCTGCAGATTGCCCCTAAGAGCACACTCAGGCATGTGGCCCCTGCACTTCTGCCCTCCCCTTGCCTTTATTTCCTGAAGTGCTCAAGAGATGACTTTCACCTCTTCTGTTTTGTCTGTGGCTCTCTGCTTTAGACACAGCTCTAATAGGGGAAAAAGTGAAAAGTTTCTCAGGTTGGAGGAACAGTTTTGTTCTCTGGAGTAGTAAGAGCGATGTTTGTATTCTGAAGAACACTTTCCTGTTACAAAGCTTGTGCTGGTTTGTATCACCAGTTGATAGCCTGTTTAATAATTTGGACTAGTTATTATGTCAGCTAGCTTGTTTGGTAAGGATGTGAGGTTCCTCCCTCCTGTAGAACAGATGTATCCATCCCTCTGTCTGCTGTGACAGGTCCCTGGTGTTTGGAAATTCTGGAATATCCTTAGACAGGCAGAGTAGGAACCACTTGGGTAACTACAGCAGAGTACTCTATGAATACAAAGTCATGTGCATGTTTTCCTGTCTGCTTTTTTTCCAGTTTTTAATTTCTGCTCCATGCTCCTTTTCCCTAAAAACAGGGGATGTTTCAGCCTCATAGGCTCAGGGTTTTGCGCTGTGTGGCAGAGCGGGCCAGGGTCAAGGAGAATTAATTCTGATCTAGGGATGGCTTGTGTGTGTATATCCTTAGAATAGCTTTTGCTTTTAGATGCTTGACAAATTCCCAAAGCAGGAGATGGCATGGATGTCTCTGCCTTGACCCTCATGGTGTTTTCGAGGCCATTAATGTCGGGCTGCTTGTAATTTCTCTGCGTCCTACCAGTGCTCTCTGCAATGAACACACACTGCCTGCTCCACCCCCAACCTCCTGCCATTTTGCAGTCAATTAGTCTTGCCAGAATGGACAACTTCACTTCTGTGGAATGGTTTGCTGCCAGTAGCAGCTCCTCTGCTCAAGCAGCATCCCACACTGCTGAGGGCCATGGTATGTAGGTGGGCCATGTGGTTGCTGAGGTGTTGCAGCTGTGGGTTGTAAATGTAATTGATACTTTTCTTAAGTTGCTCCCATTGCATATGGGTACAGGGTCAGTTCTAGCCAAAGCCCGTGTTTGCTGACTCATGAAGATGTCTGTCCTTTCTCCTGAAGCTCAAGGTCATCTGAGCTCCTTTTTGCTATGCTCATTTCTGCTAGTGAGTCAGCCCAGAGGCTGCTTGCTGCTGGTACCTATAGATTCTGTCCTCAGGTCTATTTGATCTCTACTGAATTTAGCCTCTTAAGTTCAGTAGTTTGTTTAAATCCTTGTGTGATGCTCGGCTTTGATGGGCATCAGTAGCAGCCACTTTCTTGGGGCAGTGAAGGACATTCTCAGTGGCTGGAGATGACTCTCCCTCCTTTGTCCTCCTGTCTGTCCTTCCCTCTTTCCTTTCATTTGGCCCACTTCAGCACCTCATCACCAGGGGACGGATTTTAAACCAGCTACAATTTGCAAAGTTGGTGGCTCAAAATGTCTGCAGGTAAGAGAGGTCTGTGGCAACACTGACGTGATGGTACTGCCACCCAGGGTTGCCCTTGCCAGCAGCCCAACACGGGCTAGGGCTATCTCCTACCCAACTCTTCCAATGTATTCCTAGACCTTCTATTGATCCTCTGCAATGTCATTTAGCGAGTAGTGATATACACAGTAGTGCACGCAGAATCCTGATTGGCTCAAGAGGCAGGGTGCTCTTAAAAGTGCACTCTTGTATAATATTCCTGCATTTGAAGTAATGGCTCTAAATACTATTCACTATGTCAAGAGACAGAAAAGGCAGTCAGTAACTGCCAACTGAACTCAGACAAAAATCATGATGCTTAAGCTATTGTAATAAACCTACCATTCTTCTCAGATATTAAGCAGAAAATCCCTATTAAACTAGTCAGTGACAAGGAGAGTCAGCTCACTGAACAGGCAAACCAGACCAACCTTTGGACTGTGGCATGAGAGCAAAATGAAGCCCTGCCAATATCCATAGGGTGCTGTGGAAATACTGGGACAGGTCTTGCTGGGCTGGCTTCCAGTAGCTAAGCAAACCTGAGCAGAAAGTGACAGAAACACTAATCCAGTCTTGGGGAGAACAGGCTCACTGTACTGAGGTTTGTAATGAACAAACAAGTTCTGAAAAGATCAGAAAAGATTTGACTATCAACGTCTAGAAAAAGATATCTTTTAAAAGAAAGAGGAGCTGCTCTCTCTTTATCATCCTTTATTTTAATTATTTGAAAGTAGTGCTGCAAGATTAGCAATCTTTCATGAATTCAACAGCAATTTTATGATTGTATAGGAAGTGTATTTGTTGTGGCTCTGTAAACTCAATGTTTCAAACTTGCTCCTCTGACATCTCCCTCTTATTTTTTTCATGACCTCTTAAAGTAACGTTTTGTTTTGTTCTGGTTTCCTATTACTTATGAGTAAGTCTAAGATGTTCACATCCTCCCACAGCTTCTGGTTGAATATAGGTTTCACATTAAAGTTGTTCTGGACTTTTTTTCCTTTCTTGAATGATCTTTGATTTATCTGTTTGAATATCTCCTTCCAGCTGGTATTCTGCATTGAGAGCCATGATCCACACTGTTAACTCGTCTCTGGTATTTTCTCTTTTGTGTATATTTGGTGGAACTCCTAAGCTGCATCAGAAATCTACTGAAAACACATTTGTTGTGGGTCTAATTCCTTCACCTTGGGCTTTACAATATTTTGTGCTGGCTTGAGGATGCTGCCCTGTTGAAAAGCAAAAATCTCAAAATGCTCTTTCTTCTAGCTATCTCATTGCCCTGTGTTTTCTCCCTCCTCCTCTTTTGCCATATAGAAGAACCTGCTTTAGGACACAAACCCCACTACACGAATGAAACTAAATGGAGAAATTTAGTGTTTGCCTACATGAAGCAATTGGATCAGTGTTTACTCTCAGAAACTTCTCATTTGGTGAAGAAGAGATTTTACTATTGAGCTAGAAGATTGGCTCAATTTCAATAGTTTATGTGAAATAGTAAAATCATTCTCTTCTGAATTCACACTCACTGTAGTGCAAGACAGAATAGTGAGTGGATTAAGTATAGTTTGGATATAAATGTTCAGTATATGTTATATTATTTTCCCATTTAAAAAAGGTCTTAGACTTCACTCATGAGTACTGCAGTAACTGTATTTTAGGGCAGAGGCTCATCTATCTATTTTGTCAAAATGCAAACCCTTCAACTACTAGGATGTGTATTTTTATTACATATTACATTTTTATTAAAATGTGGTGTTGTAATAGGATTCCTCTTTCTCCAAGGAGGCTTTTATATATACTTATGTTTATATACACACACACTCTCATTAAAAATGGTTTTGCTATGGGGAAGAGGGCATTGAGTCCAAAAGGCTAGGTTTTACATATTTTATTCATAAAAACAGATTTGCAACAATTTATTAAAAATTGATCTCATGCAGTATAAGGTTATACAAGAAATTCTTCATTTACATTTTATTCTGGCAGTTCCAGTCTAGTTTAAAGCATTTGTGCACTAACATCATTGGAAAATGCCATTGGGGCACAGCCTCTTCATAAATTTACAGTACATTTTTGCTGCAGTATAAAAGAACAGAAACATTAAATAGCTATATTCACTTGGTTGGTCTTGTTATCTGCAGTAAAGTAAAAAACATGTTATGGGAGAAACTACAGTATCATTGAGACAAAGAATGTACTGCATGGTTTAAACCTAATAAACATCACACAGTCAGTATTCACGAAGTTACAGACACACACACACACACACTCACCTCCAATGGTCCGATACTTCTGAATTTTTTTCCTGCTAAGTTGGAATAATATTTCTACAGAGATCTTCGTGTATACATTATATACAATATTGTAATTTTCTTTTTAAAAATTAACATTCCTTTTAAAATAAACCAGGCCCTGATGATATTAATAAAGCAAGAGAATACTGTCAACACACATTGAGTGACAACGTCAGTGTTTAGTGCTTAAACAGAGTAATGAGTTCTATTTTATCTGTGATTATACTTACAGGTTTTTTTTGTTCTAAAAACTACAGATATTTCCATACCCTCTCTTACTGTATGTGCCAAGTGAAATATTTTGTGATGCTCCTGATTGTAAGATTCAGATACATATTCATGTTGGTTTTGGCCACTATGAGGAGTATTTTATTTTTAATGGAGATTTATGCTAGCTTGTCAAAGCTGCAGTTAAGTCCCTCAGCTAATGAACCCCTTCAACTGTGCTTCAGTCATTGCTATTTGTAAACCTTTGTAGGTATGTCGTTCCAAACGTTTGGTCTGAGATGCACAGGTGTTGGTCAAAGAAAACTGAGAGCCCACTGGGTGCTTCATGTGGTTTTTTTTCCCCCTACTTTCAGCAAACAGCCCTGGAAGTCAGAGGACACATTTCCAGTCCCTTGGAAAAAGAAGCTGCATGTGTGTCTCACCTGTGCCTGAGGGTTTGGCTCCAGAGTTGCTTCAGATGGTACGCCACTATCGTTCCTCCTAATTGCTTCGGTTCAGGGAATGGAGCTAAAGTATAAAACCCTTTGTTTTTTTTTCACAGTCCTTTTAGGCTTCAGATAAAATATTCTATTGGTAAATTGGATTTGTCCTCTCTATTATCTGCTACAACTGTCACACACAGGTACGAAGCAAACATGGTGTATATTCACATCTATGTGCTCTGCAGGCTTTGCCTGCAGCAGCAAAGTGCTGTGCCCTAGCCCCTCCCCCTCTCCAAGTCAACTAAATTAATTTTATTGTAATTATGTGTGATACAATTCAAACAAATTAGGAAAAACAATTCATCCTGTGACATTAAGACTTTACTACCCATCTGTCCTCAGTTTCCTGAGTTATCAGCCCTAGGACTTTTCCAGACAGTTTAGTGTGTTATGATTGGTGGTGTTTATTCTGAAATAGGTGCAAAAACTTTGCTAAAAATGAAGCTGCAGATGGTCAGCAGTTACTACCATTGCCCCTGGAGAAGGGCAAAGTACTCCTCTTGCAACTAGCAGCTCTCCAGCCGGTGGCAACTCAGAGTTGGAGCTTCTGGCTCTGCTTGGGTTTCACATATAGCTGCAAGATAGAGGTGACCCTGCTCACAGCACTGCAGTCTCAATGACACCTGAGGAATCATTTCTCACAATTCCTTCCTACTGAACATCATCACCTGAAATGAAAACAAGCAAGACTAACCAGTGCAGAATGTTTCCAGCAATTTTACACAACTCTTGTAAAAATGAGTGTATCTATTTCAACATGGTATAGGTCAACCACTGCATTTTCCTTACACGGATACAGTATAGAATTGCATGTTCTCAGCAGCCACACAAAGCTCAGTGACATTTGAGTGTTTGGTTTTTTTTCCCTAGTGTCTTTTTTGCAAGATCCGTATTTCCCAGCCTTGTTGTTGCTAGTAGAAATTTTGGAAGAAATGTTTTTTTTTTCAGTGACTTCTAGGTGAAGAAATAAAAACTCCATGAATAAGGCTACAGATCAAACTCCTTGTGTCCTTCTCCTTTGCCTTCCCACATGAGTTACACGGGCACTCCTGTGATGAGGGCCTCAGCAGCAGTTCCTCTGTGGTAAGAGCCAATGTTACATGTTTGTAGCAGAGTTCCAGGTCAGATGTTTAGTCCAGTCATTGAGTACTTAAAAGCAGTTCAGGAAGCACTGATCTCCCTCTCCTACAGCCCTGAAACCATCACTCGGAAGGAGGGCGGCACATGTCTGTGCCGAGGGCTTGCACTGGGGCTTACACACGGACTGGCACAGCTCGCATCCACTCCTCCTATGGACGGCAAGTAGGCATGGTGAAGGATGGGCAGCTGCAAGGACAGCCGACGCTGTATGCTGAAGGAGAGACAGAGAGAGAGAGGGGTTAGCCAAAGGGAAGATGTAATGCATTACATGGTTGATATGTTCACAGGTTGCTGCTAGGATGTTTCCTGTGCCTGCTGCTGCGACTGGGAGGGTTAATGCCAAGAGCATTGCACTTGCTGCTGTTGAGCTATGCCACCATGATGTTATTTCCCCTTGGGGAATTTTTCTGACAGGTTAGACATGACAGAGGAATCTAAGGGTGCTTTCTCAGCATCCCACAACCTTGTAAAATTCCCAGGCACATTCAGGTTAATTGCTAGAGTGCTGATGCCATGAAAAGGGAAAACCTTAAGCTTGCAATAGGGGTGAATGGCTTGGTGACCCCCTAGCCCCTTGTAAAGCTATCTACTGCATGCAGAGCCCTGGCTAACTGTGTAGACATGCATGAGGTCACAGAATTTTAAGCCATGCACCACTTATCACAAGGATTAAGGATGGCATTTTTGCAACTCCAGCTAAGGCAAACACAGGTGCGTGGTGGGTGGGAATTGGGACTGATGGGTTTTTCCAAGTAGTTCCTCTTTAAAGCTTTTGTCTGTGCTTTTGAGGTGATGGACGCTTTTGAGTTCCAGCAGTCAGTGCTACGGGCCTGAGGAGTTGGCACTATAAAAGCAGTCTAACCTACCACCAAAATTCAGTATTTAAGAACCTAACATTCTCTATTCATTTTCCCAAGCAGGTTGACATAATGATATCTTGTATTAGGTTTTTCTTAAATAGATACTAAACTGTGCTCACAGGTATCCCATCTAACCCCTCTCCCTGGAGAAGATGGTGCCACGAGGGGCTCCGCTACCCCTGTGCTGTGAATATACTAGCACCTTTCACAAAATCAAAATCCAGTTGATGTTTGCTAGTGTAAGAGATATTTTCAGTCATCAAGATGTTATCAACAAGATGGCTTAGCATTTGGAGACAGTCACCCTTGAAACACAGAGGCACTTTCTAAAGAGAAGACAGTTGTCAAGGTGACTGAGCTGAACTGAAGACTGGCTTTTTGATTCCAGAAGAAAAATGCCCATAGGAAGCATTTTATCAGTAAATTTATGTTTCCCTGTTATCTGATATAATGACTGTGTATAGGCCTTTATAAGAGGTGTATGTTTGAAAGCTAGTCTTTGGACAGCCTTTCTAATTCAAACAACATTTAATTTCTTTTTTGCTTTGTGTTAGGAAGTAGAGACAAATACCAAGCATCCATTGCACTGCTCAGGGACCAAGCAGTACAGCTTTTAAATTCAAACAGTAAGAAATGTAATACTCTTTTGCTTCTTCACTACAAATTATGGCTTGCTTATAGAGATATGCAGTAGAAATAGATGTTGTCTGTCTATCCAGGAAACTCTCATTGTTTTTCGCCCTCAAACTCCCTATAAAAGTTTCATGCAATGTTAATCCACAGTGGTGATCATTCTAGTGCTGGCAATGCATTCCTGGGACTAAACAAAATCCATTCATTGTTATTTTGCTACTGTGCCCAGCTCTTTCTGATGCTATCAATGAAATCATGCCTTGTTCCCAAGGAGTGCAGAGGTGGCATGGCTCGCTGTTTCCATGTGCTGAATCCTTATGAGCCTGATGCTGCGGATTGTCATTCCATCTCTTGTTGCAGGGTCAAATGCAGAATTGCTTGTGCTTATTTTCCCACCAGTGGAAATGCTTACTCTGTTCAACTGTTATAGACTTCTCATTAAAGAGCTTTTTGAAGCTATTCCAAAAGAATCCAGTTGCATAATCAAGTGAATAGGATTGTTTTTTTCATCCATTTCAGTGTTAGCCATACCATGGACAAAGCATGTTTATTTAGCTATGCCAATGGTGGCTGCAGTGAGTGGCAAATTTTCCTTTAACTGTACTTAAAAGTTTGCTTTCACTTGAAAACTAGTTCCTGGAATTGGGGCAGAGAACTGTAGCCTGGAGACTCACACACAATAAAGAGTTTAGACAGAACCCTTAGAGGGGAACACAAAACAAAACAAGTAAAAAATCCAAACAAACCTGCTATTTTCTCCTTAAGCGAAAGTAAATCTTGTGACCTGCTTCTCTTTGTAGGGTTTGTGCCTTGCCTCACTCTTTCTAGGGCTTTTTTTGCAATATCAGTGATTTTTCTCTTCTCCCTCCCCTGCCACACCAGTGTTGTCAGTGCTTTTGGGGGATCCCTCAATATCAATAAAAGCTAGGGGATGAAGAGATCAAGAACAGCCCTGTCAAGAAGAAGTTGAGGATGATGGTGGATGAAAAGCTAGACATGACCCAGCAATGTGCACTTGCAGACTAGAAAGCCAACTGCATCCTGGGCTGCATCAAAAGCAGCATGGCCAGCAGGTCAAAGGAGGTAATGCTGCCCTCATGAGACACCACCTGAAGTACTGCATCCAGATCTGGGGCCTCCAACATAAGAAGAATGTGGACCTGGAATGAGTCCAGAGGAGGGTCACAAAAATGATCAGAGCGCTGGAGGATGTCTCCCATGAAAAGAGGCTAAGATAGCTGGGGTTGTTCAGCCTGGAGAAGAGAAGGCTCCAGGGAGACCTTACAGCAGCCTTCCAGTACCTAAAGGGGGCTTACAAGAGAGATGGAGAGGCACTTTTTACAAGGGCGTAGAGTGATAGGACACTGGATGATTTTAAACTAAAAGGGGCTAGATTTAGACTAGATATAAGGAAGAAATTTTTTATGATGAGGGTAGTGAAACACTGGGGTAGATGGCCCAAAGAGGTTGTAGATGCCCTATCCCTGGTAACATTCAAGGCCAGGCTGGATGGGGCTTTGTGCAATCTGATGTAGTTGAAATTGTCTCTGCTCATTGCAGGGATTGGACTGGTTGACCTTTCAAGGTCCCTTCCAGAATTCTATGAATATGAAAGCATATATATGGTCCAGTATTTTGAAGAGGGAATGGTTAGTATTAGTGGGTCTAGAATCATAGACAACCACTGAAGGACATGGAAAGGAAAGGTGGTGCCACGCACAGAGCAGCCACCTAACAGGACAGGACATATGTCCTCAGCTCTGTACAGAAATACCATTTATTAGGAAAATATAAATCAGGTAAAATCTTGACTTCCAATGTCAGTGTAAATGGGAACACAATGCAATGCACATGGGAATGCACAATACCCCAAAGGGGGCAGAGGCATTTGAAAAAATATTTTGGTTTTGTAATAGAAAACTACTACTGAGATCTATTGCTGTGTGGGGGGACAGAAACAAGTACTGTAACTGTCAAGCATCCAAAGTTCTGCGGGAGTGTGTAAACTGTGTCTAAACACTTAGGGATTATTTCAGTTAATTCTGCAGCCCATAAATGTTGATTTTTAGCAGCTGCAGGGAAGCTGGAGCAGTTTTAAAGACTACAATAAAGCAAGATGTTGAACAAGCAAGTAAATAAATCATTCTAAATCTACTATATTTTAATAACAGATTTGAGTAAGATCACAGACTAATATGATCCACTGTCAATGAAAAAACTGAATAACAGAAGCATGTTCATGCTGAGGCATATGGCTGTTAATGCAATAATCCATCCACAACCAAATTCTTAAAATGAGAATTTTTAGTTACTAAAATTAAAATAACTGGCTCCAGTTATGCTTTGAAGTTATGCTTTGAAGGTTACAAAAAAACCCTGCATATAGAAATAGTCTATTAAAATGGTAGGTTTCAGTGGGTTCCTGCAGAAATCTATCATCACCTTTACTTAGAGATCTGGAAGACTGTTACGTACTGTTGCTGTTAAAATGAGAACAGTATAAATTTTTAACAGTGCCAAAAATTAATTGAGTGGATGTAGGTCACGGATGAGACAGGACAATAGACAGAAATGAAGGCGCACAGAAGGATGACTTTGAGGGTCACAGAAGATAAACCATTGAATGTATTCATGCAGCCATCACACAGATAAGCTGACTGACGAGATCTTTAGATAAGCAAGCAGGACTGCCCAGCAGGAAAGAGTTGACTTTGTGTGTGTGAGAGACAACTCAGTCTGCTGGGAAATGAACTGTTATATCTATTCTGAACTGATTCAGCCTGCTCTCTGGACCTCAGATGAACTGGCATGGTGCAACATCTATCCACGCAGCTAAGTATCCCCCAAACAGGGTTTCCGAACACCAGATTGTTGCTGAGCATTACCCAGGAGAATACAAGTTGAAATAGTTGTGCTAGGGAGTATGCTAAAAAGCACAATAGAAAATCAAAGCACAGGGCTTGAGCCTGTGCACTGGCACTGTTTTGCCTACTGTAGGAAGTGTTAATTTACACTGTGTAGCCAGTGTAAACAGGAGAGAAAGCAGTCAGCATCCACTTTTTGCTCTTCTTATCTGATGGTCTGACTAGGTATGGCAAATTTTACATGGCAGTATGGATAATGTATGGCATCCTGGCCAGCAGGAAAGGGACTAAGATGCAACAGGAACTGAGAATCATCTATATTCCTGCTCTAGGGCTGCTTTACAGTCATACAGACCACATTTTCCCTAGGTGTGGGGTTCTAAGTCTAAGACAAGCACAAACCAAGTGTTTCTCACATTCTGATTGAGACGATGTAAACATCACACCATCAACAAATGTGAAAAAGCTTCCTGCACTACTGAGGCTGAAGTGCATGTATACTGCTGTGCCTTCACTTTGGACACAACTGTAGAATAAGAAATCATACTTGCAAACAGTGAAATATAGCACTGGTGGTAAGAAAGAATGAAAAAATCCCAAATCAACTCTTTTCTGTACTCTATAAGAGTTTTTATGCTGGAAGATGTCAGCTATAATGAGTGCTGACAAGCACAGGAAGCTGGGATGATTCTTTTTCCAACAGCCATCAAAGAGTTAACAGTTCTGCAGGCAAATTATTGTCTTAACATCCTCCTTTCACAGGCTCATGACAAAGAGGAAATATTTTTCAGACTAATGTCCTCGAGATTTGTGTTCTTGTAAAAGAAATAGGTTTCTCAGACTGTGCAAATACCTATCAGGTGCCCTATGTATGAAATGAAATGAGAAAGAGAAGACAGAAACTACAACTTGCTTCGTACTCCTTTCTTTCTTTTATTTTTGACAAAAATTGTGTATTTAGTAACCACTGAAGGACAGAAGTCCTGCCAGACAAGCCTTCAGTTGCAGAAGGATATCTTAAAAAGTTTGGAGAGAGGCAATCTCTTGTCAAAAAGAGGGAAGTCCCGAAGATGGCTATACTTCTCCTCTCTGTCAGGTCCACTGTGCCTAGGCAGTGTGGCTCTCAAACTGCCAGCTCACCCTCAGGGGAGACATTGATCCTTGGACCTGGCACATTCACAGCTGTGCAAATGCTGAATGACACTCTTTCGATTTAGCAGGACTTTATTAATTGCTTTCCATAAATGTCAGTGACTGTGCAGATTTGTACTGACCCGCTCTTCAGAAAATCTCAGTCTTGTCATCAGTTATCACTAGCCTAGAAGTTCTGTGATCACCTTTTTTTTTTTTGTCTGTATTAAATCTGTATCAAGACAATTGGATTATTTGAGTGTCTGTCTTTTTCTTAGCATCTTTCTTAATGTAAGGAGGCCACATGTGGGTGAGTCTGCTTTCGCAAAACATTATTTCTGACAAATGGTGCTGAAGAAAACACACGCCTCTAATAGCTGTGCATTAAAGCACTCTGCTGCCCCATGAAGTCACGAGAGCTCTCTCAGCAAGAGCCCTGCCTTTGTGAAATTACAGGATATTTCATTTACTGTGGGCATTTCTTGGTGTATGTGTGTATGTGTGCGTGTGTATTAGCTTCTTTGCAGGTCTGGTTTGGGATTTTTTTCTAAGTGTAAGGACACAGTTAGAAATCCATGTGTTTTCCTGCACGAGGTAGTACAAGAGAGTAGCTACTATCTGAAATTAGAGTTGCTGTCACAGATGTAACATGTGACTCATTCTAGTAATCTGTTTAATTTATTCTGTTTTTAAATAAGCTTTTAAGTTGCTCAGGAGTCTGACAACTATTAGCTCAGATCCTGATGAAGCAATGCTCGTGTCACCAGACTGCCGTGAGGAAATGGATGATCCAGGGACAAATGAAACGGCATTTCTCTGAGCTCTGGCCTATGGCAGGTCCTGATCAGCTATTAGAGGGTAGGACATGACTTTATTGTATAGGTTCCTAGAGAGAAAGGCTGACACCATAAGACTCCTGCCCTTCCAAAAATCTAGCCACTGTTTTGTGCCACCCTCTCCTTGTAGCTGCAGCATTGTTTCTAAAGGAGACTACTTGGTGCAGGCTTTCCTATGCCAAAACTCAGGTCCAGCTGCTATGGCAACATTGAAAAGCCCTCAGAATGTTTTTTTATTTCTCAGCTAGCTTAAGATTGGAGAAGAAAAACATGTCTTATGTACACCATGAACCCCTCTGGCAGGTGTGTGGAAGGACTTGGACTTTTGACAAGAGCCATAAGACGTGTGCACTTATGTACATCCTCTTCATTCCTCCATTCACTGGTGGTCAGGCACAGCTCATCCTGTAACTCTCTACAGAAACTTTAGCTATGGTTGTTTCTGACAAAAGAAAGGCAATATGTTAGTTTGCCTTTGGGACACCTTTGGATCTCATGCCCCTGATATCCTTTAAATTTCCCCGAGGTGGTGACCAGGTGGCAGGGAGGCATCAGAGTGCAACGTTGCTGCCTACTGGTGCTTTAGGAGGCACCGTTCACATTCTCTGTTGGTGATGTTTCAGGCCCTCTCTGTAGCTAGGGCTGGCTGAAAGGGGATTACAGTGAAGATCTTCCCATAAAAAATGCATGAAAGAGAAATATGGGCTTTGAGGAAATGTAATAATTTAAATTAACATTTTGTCAGCAAGGCAGCTGGCGTCCAGGATGGAATATATGTCTAAAACAGTAGCAAGTATGTGCACCCAAGCATGTGCATACCCAGGAGAACAAGGGGTACCTCATATTGTACCAGCAGCTAATGATATATACTTACTGTTCTGGAGAGTTGATGTCTTCTATGGGATCTTTGCTTGTTCTGCAAGGGTCTGATGAACCCCACTGTGCTGGTGGATTTTGATCAAGATGATTTTTCAAAATGGCTTTCTCACCATCTAGATGGACAAGACATTCAATTTTATTTTACTGTGACCAAGTGACCATTTTAAAATTGTTCCATTTTAAAATTTCCCAGATATCCATAATGACACAAAGTAAAATCATTCTACCTATATTTCAATATGGTCTCAGGTTTTCCTGTGAGAATTTGGTACTCTTATGTTTTGGATGATGTATTCCTCCATAAAAACTATCTTGAAGAAACAGAAAAGTGATGGAAACTCTTTTGTCCTTCCTTTGGTTCCCTCCGCCTTTAAAAAAGCCCCACAAACCAAACCTTGTTGCCCACCTCTTTGTAGCTGTATAAGGCTCTCTTATCTACGCTGAGGCTAAGGGGAAAATTAATGTAACTGCACTGTTCTTACACTCAGAAATTGTAACCTTTTCATAAGAAAAACCCTTCTTTGTTAAGTCTTTTCCTAGGAAAACTATAATATCATTGATGTATAAAACCTTGGTACTCTCATAATCACATAGGCAATTAGGTGCTGTCATTTGACTATCTGCTACTGCTATCATTTAGCATGAAAATATGATTCATATCAGTTGCACTGGTCCATAGGCTGTCTGCAGGAAGGACAGCTAATGATGTCATTAAGCTTTCTCCTGCCATTCTCTTTTCTGTGGAGCGATAATGAAGAAGATAATAATTTTCCCCATCTCTCAATTCACTTGATTCCCCTGGGTGTCCTGTGAGTCCCTGTGAGTGCTGAAGCCCATGGCATCATTCCCCTTGGGAAACACGGGCAAACACAGCCATTTTAAGAAGGCCATCTTTGCCAGGGATCCTTTCTGTTCCTGCCTGCTTTTCCAAAGTATCCTGCTGTGTTAAGCCAAATAAAATCACATGGAAAGCATCTGAATAATGAGGACAGTTCACAGCTTTCATAAATAATTACAGAGCAGCTCCAAATCCATCACCAGCAGTTGTTTGCCACACAAACAGAGAAACAGTGATTGCTGCAGGCATTGAGGTAGCAAAGAAAAGAAGTCCAAGGTAAATTCTTGAACAAGATACTGAAGGATTTGAACATAAAAATGGGCATGAGAGGGAAAAACAGAAAAAGAGTAAAGGGAAAGGAAAATAGCATGAAAAAGCCAGTGCATTTTGAAGGCTTAAGTTGCTTTTCTGTTCTGCTTGTGCTCAGAAGCCCCATCTAATTCTCCCAGCATGCAAAGAATATATGTGTTATAGACAGGCACTGGTGGGACAAAACAAACAGCAGAAACACAAAGTGAGGAAAGAAGTTGAAAGCATAAACAGAAATGTTTTGAAGGCAAACTCCAGCATGTATAATTGCCCTCCCAGCAAGGTCATCCCTGGCATTATTTGACAGCATTCCCTTTCTGCTGTGAAAAAAATAACAAGCAACGTGTAAAGAGGAGTGTAGGTGAGGATGCAACAATGTGCAGACATGAGGATCACTACAGCTCAGAAGAGAAGTTTTTGCACTTATGTTGCATTGAAGAGAAGGGTCTTGGTGAGAAAGGAGGTGACCAGAACACATGAAGCTGCTTTGGGTGGGGCAAGAAAATGTCAGTAAAAGAGAGCTAAGGAATTCAGCTGTGGCAAGAAGACTGTTTAAAAGAAAGAGATGGCAAGATTCAGTGATGGTTTAAATGAGAAGGGAAGACAGCATAGAGTCAAATCTGACAGTGGTTAAGCAATGAGGTCTGTTGTCTTGGGGCAGCCTGAAGTTTGCTGGTGTGGCATTTCATGTTATAAGAATTCAGTTTTTATTATCTATATAGCACATTTCTTTGTATATTGAGTTTGACATTTTTTGCATAAAAGGCTTGTGATGTCTATAAACAGTCACGTAGAAAAGAACATTTTTTACTTCTATGATTAAAAACAATGTTCAGTTTAGTTCAGATCAGTCTTGAGCTGATCTAAGCTGACAATGAAAACTGCTGACTTTTTGATATAGACCAAAGTAAAAATTTGAGTAACCCTTGTAATTAGGGATGGAAAAGCCCTATGACTTAATTATTTTAGGGTTCCAACTCATTTGGCCCAGATAAGCAATTTAACATTTTACAAAGCCACTGAAGATATAATTCTTCATCAAATGATTGGAATATGCAACTGTTCACGTTTGAGAGTATGGGATTTAATATATTAATCTGTGTTGTATGCCACTAAAGGAGTTTCATGCACTTTCAGATGCGCTGTGTGTGAGAGAGAGAGAAGGAGGTGGTCCCTGTCAAAAAGGTGGGGGATTTAGCTTAGAGTAGAGCAGAAATCGTATATTCTCTGCCTACTCACCTCTCAACACCAACTGCCCATATATCACCGTGTGTTATTCTTAATAGACCCTTTTCTACCACCCTTGCAGATGACTCTCCGTTAATACACTGAATAAATTTCTGTGTACAAGGCTACCAAATGCAAGTTTTAATGTATATGCATAAAATACAAGCAAAATTCATAAAAAACTGTCACTCTTTTTTTTTCCTTTTTCCTTTTTTTCTTTGCTTCTTTCAAAATACAAATAATAATTAAAAAAAAGGGAGGTAATGCTTATTTGTTAAGTTTTTTGGGAGAGAAATGGTTAGAGTTTTATTTTGCAGCTACAGAAACTAGAATATCTTCATTTGTCATTTCCTTTTCATTTAAATAATGAAGAACAAGATTCTCACTTAGTCATATGCTTCTAGGAGATGGAGCTTAAAGGAAAAACACTGTTATCATATACACTTAAAAAACTTACAGATGGAGAAAACTAGTTTTATATATACGAACAACTGAAAGAAAAGAAATTAAGGGTAGTCGTAAGCATTTGAGTTCCCAGTTTCCCCTGGAAAGTGTAGCACTGCTTTTAGTACTTTCCCAGCTTCTCCTCCTCTGTCCATTAATTATGCCATTTGGAAAATGCTTTCCATTCTCAGGGTACTATCTTGCAATGCAGGTACTACTGAGAAAGTTGCACTGGGATGATATAACTACCTTCTAAATTGAATTTACATTACCCAGAAGCACCTTCTAAACAATTTTCACCTTTGTAGACCTCAAACTGGAACTCAGAAGTCTGGATAAGTGATGCCTGAGCACTTTCCATTCAGAAAACTGTCGGGGAAAAAAGACAAATAGAGCTCAAGGGCCTCGAACAGCACTCACTGATGGGTTCATTAGAAAACAAAGCTTGCTGTCAGTTGTCGGTGAGAGCCAGAAGGCTTTAGCTCAGGACTTTTTCCTACCTGTAGCAAAGCTTCCAATTACAAAACTCTGAGCTGCAAGAGCACACCCGATGCAGGTTGCCCAGGAGCTCAGCGAGGAGGTCACTGTTCCCAGCTGCTGCCTCTCCCTCTGCTAGGGGTGACGGTCGCTTCAGACATATAATCACTCTGCAGCCTGGTGCTGCCAAAATTACCTGGGCAGGCTTAAATGCGCCATGCATTTTAACGACCCCTGTTCAGCTGCAGGCAGGAAGCACCAGGTGACTGATACTACTTCAATTTCTTCCAAGAGTTTAGAAACCATGTTTCTTTAAGTAGAAGCTTGTTTTGTTGATGTTTGTACACTGCAGCTTTATTGAACATCTTCATCATTACATTTTAGCGGCAATATTCCTCTGATGGCTTACAACTGGGTGGCAGAACTGCTCTTCACCCAGCATCAATTTTACTGTTGTTTTCTCTTTGCTATAAATCATGTTTTATGCCCCAAAAAGAAGCAAGTGTGATTTAATAATGACTTATAAGAGCTGGCAGAGATAACTTTGCTGATGTATTAAAGAGGTCTAGAAATTTTAAAGCTTAGAGGTAGATTTTTAAAATCTGCTCTAATATTTCCCAGTTCTGTTGCTTGGACTGTGAAACATGACTGGCCAGTCTCTGCTTTTCAGGTGAATTGGATATAAAGAAAGTAAAATGAAAGGAAAATTAAAATGATCACATTGTCTGCTGGGTAATCAGAAAAAGTTCTCCTGAAGTAAACACTCCACATAGGCAGTCTAAATTATGACTTCTGATAGTTATGTTATGAGAGGAAGAAAGGAAAAACCAGCAAAGTTCTGCTCTGATTTATACTACTTTAAGTGAACTCCCTTTACTTCAGATTAATTTCTGTGAAAGAAAGGACAGGTACTGAACTTCTGACAGTTTGATCTCCCTGTTGAAATAGAAACAAGCTCCTATCTCAGGGTTAAATCCATTTGCTAGGCTTCATAGAAGTAGTATACATAGAGATAGTATACATATCTCTATATACCTCTATATACAAGGGATATAAGGAACTCTATCCTTTCTTAAAAACACTATTGTTTTACAAGAGTTATTTCTGAAAGCCTTTACCTTTGAATCGGTTTTTCAATCTCAAGCTTAATACTTGAATCATACGAACTTCATAAAAGTGATATTTCCCCCATCTATCACGGATGAACTCTGTTTTGCTTCACATTTGAGAGCAATATGCCTTTGAAATCTGTTTTTCTTTGAGCTGCTTTTACATGGGGAAAAACTAACACTAGGGAACATCATAGTGGCATGACAGGTGACAGTATGTAGGCATATCTGACATGTAAATGAATGCTCCCAGTTCATTTACAGCAATGAGTAAAGGCTGCTTTCTGGCTTAAAACAGGCTTTCTGAGCAAGGAAGGGTGCCTGCAGAGAGATCTTGCGAAAAGGGTTTGTTCATAAGTGGGGACTATGGCAAGGCTGTCTCTTGCTTCTTCTGTACTTCCCATAGGATGGCTGTCATTCATTAATTTCCTTAATATGCTACTCTGAAATGTTCTGGCCAAGGTAATGATAGATGGATACTCTACTGCAGGATTTCTTCTGAGCTTCACTTTATATGAAACTCTTGCAATCTATGAATCTATTAATTATTTCATGTGGAAATGATTTCATGTACTAAAATGTCAAATAGAAGTCAAGTAGAGTAAGATAGTAAGATTCCAAGTGCAGCAAAATTATCCAGCCCCCTTCCCCCCTGCAACTACGTAGTATCTTCCCTCTGTGTATGTTTTTTTTTCAGTAGTTTTATCTCTACAGGAACTTGCACAGCAGAAATAACTTCTACTTTCACGAAGTCTCTCCTGTTTCTGGCATATTGATGTAGGTGCAAGGAACCCTTTTGGGAAGCTCTGGTTGTTACTGGGCAGCTGCTTCAGGCTCCCTAGCCTGAACACCCGTTTGATTTCCCACAGTTTTGTCCCTGTCAGGGTATTTCTTCCCTGGAACTGTGTGACACAACCTTCCTCTTTACGCAGCATCACAGTTACAAGCATTTGTCCTCCTTTTTTTCCAAATGTCAGCCTGAAAAACACAGCTGTGCCTTCAAGCCTGACTCTTCTTGCTGAATGACACTGCCAGTTACAGGGACAGCCTGATCCAAGCATTGGTCTCCCTTATAGCCCATCCCTGCCTCAAACCCAGGCTCTAACGTGACTCTGCTGCTCCAGGAAGGCCACCACATCACAAAAATGCTGGGGACAGAAGTTAATGATGCGTTGTGTACAGAGGCGAGGTCACTAGCAGACATAGTGACTCAAAGTCATCCAAGGAAAGTTCTGAATGAAGTTAAGGGAATGCCCTTTTAAATTCTACAGGGAAAGCCATCTGAAGTCCCAGAGCCACAGTCTGCGGAGCATATTGAGAACTGCTTGACCACACAAAGCTATCTAGCAGCACAGCTAAAAGCCTGCATTAAAAGAAAGCAATCAAACCATAAACCACAAATCACATTTTCCTAATTGCTTTTCTTACATAGCCAACTGCTGTAGATGTCTCAGGGACATTATGCATTTGTGAACAAGAGATGAGTGTTTCAGATAATATCTCTCTTTAAATGAGATGTACTGAAATGTGCTGTAAAGGAGCAGTCCCCGTGCCAGGAAAGAGCTCCTGGGCTACACTGGGAGCTGTTGCTGTTAATAGCTAACCAGGAATCCCAAAGTTATGAAACATTGCCTGAGATCAGGCAGGTATAGGAGTGCACAGTTGTGTCTACCTATGTTGGCTAAAACATTTTAAAATTTGTATCCTAAATCCATATTTGATATAAATGAGGGTGGTGGGGAAGGAAGAGTCAAATAACCTCCTTTGGCATTTGGCTATAGGAGTTAGGAATTTTAACTTGGGACAGTTTTTACAGATCAGAAGCCTACTGAAGTGTACTATGACATGAAAGTTTGATTAGGGCTTGTTAGAGATGCATTGCCTGTCCCATGTTGTGAGCAGTGCCCTGAGTTTGTGTAAGCAATAACAATGGGTTACACTACATGGTATTCTCTACATGAACTCCTCCAGAACAGCAAGGTATTTCATAAAGACAATTGATGTGAGACTGAGCTACAAAGTGAATGTGGCAAATGATCTGCTGCGATTTTTAGCTCCAAGCCAGCTCCTATTATGAGTGTTTCTCTTCACTGTCCTATTCCTGCTCTCTCAGCTCACGTTTTTCATAAGGTCAAGGTAGGCACAAACCTCATCATCACCTTAAAAACAATATTGGACTGGCTCCCCCAGTTGCACGGTGCAGATGAGAGACATGGTTGCTTCTAGGTCATGCTAATAGTTTATTTACAATCCTCAAGCTTCACTCAAATACCATCAGGCATGCATAATTTCAAGACTCTCTACTTTCCTTTACAGAAACTTACATGAAATACATAGCTACAGAAAGCATAGTTATGTCATTCAGAGTTAGTTTATCTGTAGCCATAAGGGTCAGAATTTTTTTAAGTACCATTTAAGTGATGTCTGTTTGAATCTGCACAGGAGCAGCAGTGACTCAGCAGCATGAATTCTTCAAAGCCTTGTTATTTTGATTGGAATGGCAAATTTAAATTAAGCACATAGGTTGACTATTGGGAATGGGTGCAGTGAGAGAGAGAGAGAGGACATTTAGACATGTAACTAAGGGACAGGGAAATGTGGAAAGAGGAAAAACAAGAGGCAAAAGAAATGGAAATGGAGGGACAGAAAAAGGCTAGCAAGGGTTGTTGGTCATGGTGGCTGAGAGCCTGGAAATATGAATATTTGATGTCACTTGATTCAGGATCAGGATACACCATAATATGCATGCTGCTTGGAGCATTTGCCACTGGGTGTGGGACTAAGCTTCAAACACCTGCTTCAAATTGGGATCCAGGTCTCCCTCATTCCCAGGTAAATGGATACTCTAATCTTTCAGTACATAGATGGCCAAGGGAAAACATCTTTCTCCCCCTGCCCCGCATTTTGGGTGAAGATTTATGCAGTAGGTCCATTGAGAAAATTGTCTGGCAACTTCAGTATGCAGAAGAATATCTACTCTGCAAATCCCAGTAATACATAGTTTCAAGCTACTCTGGACATTAAGACTCTGTACCTGCAGGGGATTTTAAATATGTACCCCACAGCAGAAATATCAAAGTCAGGGAACTGTACTATGGGAAAAACAAAAACATAGAAAATTTTGGATGGCGCTGTTTAAAGCAGCAGTTAGGCAGCAATGTCTTTTGTAGATATAGCCACAAGTAAGTGCAGGAAGGTTATATTTTATCCTTGATTTCTTTGCCAGCATCCTACTGCTAATGGAGTGTATCCTGCTGTGGAAAGCATCCCATCCTAAATTTATACCCAGTGTATCTCTTGAGAATAATTTTTTGTTTCTCATACCCAAATTCAGATGGGCATTTGGCACAATGCAATGCATCTTTTCTGCTTGAAATATTATTCATGATTTATCATTTTTCCTGGAGCATCTGACATGAGAGGAACATTCTATGTGTTCCTTTCAAACACTTGGTAAAACTGCCTCATCCCACTCACTGATGTTAGTTCTTGCTCCTGATCTCAGCCCAATAATCACACGCCTCCAGCAGCTATTTACGTTTTCCTTTTCCTCCTTTTCCCCCTTCTGTTTTTTACTTTTAAAAAAGGACACTGGAAACTCTTCCTTTTTTTTTTCTTTTTTTTTGCCACAAGTTACACAACACAGTGTATATTCAGAATAAAACAAAAGGAGCAAGAAAAGGTAACCTAATCCAGCCAAAATTTCAATATACTTCAAAAACATATGTGAACTGTCTGCTGTTGTTCTAAAATTATTTTGCAACAACTATATTTACAGGAGTAGCTTCTGTTCCACTTAATCAAGCTTATGGTTTCACATCGATAGGAAGCCTGCAGTGTAACCAACATGCAAATCTACAACTTCCCAACACAGGGCAACTAGTTTCTCACATACTATAGTAATATTCAGCTGTACAAAGTTATTTGCCAGAAGCCACAAAGTTGATCCATTCTAGAGTTGGAAATGGAAGGTGGGTGTCCTGGCTTCCACTTTTATTGCACTATGCACCAGATCTTATTGCTTCCCAGAAGCGAAATGGCTTTAATGGAAGCAATTCTCTCGCATGTATTTCTTCAGGGAGCAATGCAAGAGACAACTTAGGAATATTACAGTTGTCATGAAATCCTTTTTTATCAGTTCCAAGGGAAGAATTTTCATACATGAGTGCCTTCAATTCTGCATTTAGAGTCCAAATCAGCACTGAAATATTTACATTCTTTTCTTTTACGTTCTTGATAGCAGTGTCCAAAAGCAGGATTTGAGCATCCTAGTAAAGCAAGCACATATTAAACTAGGCTTCCTACTGCTGAAGGCTTAACTCTTGCAAGATCTGAAACATTCTGTGACTTTCCTCCCTCCATGCAGCACAGAAAACTTGACTTCTGAACACAAGTACTCTTTTAGAAGTTCCCCACTTTACCATGTGTATTACAATAGCTGACATACATACATACCTACAGAAATAACTACTCAGTGGGTACCCTATTGTTTATTATGTGAATCTGCATACCCTCTGTAATGCAACCAAAATATTTAAAGCTCTGTCTTACCAAAGTCTGACTGCTCTGGAACCAATCCAATGAGATTGCTATTCAAAGTTTTGATGGGTTAAGCTACTAATGGATTTTACTAACTCTCACCTTTGCTGTCTGTGAAGTTCCGTATACTAAGAATATCATTAAGATCCTGATAGTGGTTCTGCTTAATGTATGTTGTTTTCTCAGGAGTGTCCTGAAGTTGCATTGTGACCTCTTCCAAGTCTTTGTCCAGCTGAAAAACAAAGAGAGTACAAATCCCTAAAAATTCAGAAGTAATTTCTTCAGGTATCTGCACTAACTGCATAGCTTTCCATAATTAGACTAGCGGGCAGGTGGTAATGCAATTACTACACTGTGTCAAATACAGTCGTCTTCTTATAGCACTACTACACTACCTCTAAAAATCATGCTACAAGTAACAAATTGTGTTCAACTGTTGCACACAGCCGTATGAGAGGAATAAGCTTTAGTAGTTGGCAGTTTAAGAATTCAGATGTACTGATGAATGAGAAAGATATGAGATATGGGCATCAGAAAGCTCAGTCTACAAACCCCTCAACTCTTTATTATTTATGTGTAAAATTGTGGCATACATAGCTATAACCACTTCATCCATCAAATTATCAAGCATACAGGAGAATATAAGTCAGCTGTGACAAGGAAATTGATTTGGATCCACTGGTTCTGGGCATTTAGTCTATCCAAGCAAGGTCCAAATGAGATCAGCAGAGCCCTGTGTGCTGATGTGGCTCAATTGCTCCGATCAGCCTTACCTGTGCTCACTATCATGAGCCTTGCAAGGCACAGGCTGAGATCTTGTGAGTTAGGAGGCTTAGTAGAAAAAACTATGGTAGGGTAAAGGAACAGAAATAGCCAGTAGGCAGATAGGACTTCATTAAAAATTTCAAGGCTCTCACATGAAAGGGAGCTGGCAAAGCTGAACTAATTTTTCTTTAACAAGGCAGAGATAGCTTTTCTTTTGGAGTCTTTGGTAGTAAAGTCTTTTTAGTTACCTACACAGTTGTTGTTACTTAAGATCTGGACAAAGAAGTAACTGTTGCAACAAAATACCTTTTCTTCAAATTATAAGAGTACTTTACAGATTGAGCAAGAACAGGTTAGTTTCTGCACAATATAGATCTGTTATGGTTATATTATCTCACAAATCGGACAGTCTTCAAGACTGATTTGTCATCGTTTCAGGTCTCCTGAGAAAGGATGTATATAATTATAAATTATAAAATTATAATAATAATTATAAAATGCCCTGTAGCTCTAATGGAATTCATCTACTCCATGTACTCAGCCTTTCCCTCAGTAGGTACTGAAGGAGCTTCGTGGCCTTTGTGCCAAAAGGGTCAACTTACATGATCATAAAGGTCTTTTCTATCTTAAGAAAAGATGTAATTCTGTTTCATAGAAAATGTAAAAACCTATCTAGCAAGTTTTTGAGCAAACTCTCAGAGAGGTTGAGAAATAACAGCAACAGCAGTCTCTGAACTCAACTGTAAACAGGAACAAAGACTTAAGTGCCCCTGGGGCTGCGGGTCTCTGTTACGCTTGCACATAAAGGTTACACTCCTAGAGCTACTGCTTCTGTGGTGCTCAGCATGCCCATGTGAAACAGCAGGGTAATTGGCCTGTTACAAATAAATAGGGGATGTTTCTTCTTATTTTGCTGAGGCACACTTTCATTTTGTCACACCTGCTAAGTATTCACTGTACTAATTAGCTATTCATATAAATCATCCCTTTCCTATTATTTTAGTATTTTTCTATTGGAAAAGCTATTTTTTTTCTCTCTAAAAAGCAGTCAGCATTTAAGCAGATTTCAGAATTGCTACAAAAAAAATAATAAAATATAAAGTTCCTGGGCAGCATATACAATAAACAATACCTCTGTAATTTTCATTCTCAAGCGGTGGTTCTCTGACTGCAATCCTTCTAGTCGAGATGTGCTGGCCTGATTGACGCTGGTGACTGATGTGGATGTTTTTGAATCTTCTTTCTTTTGATTTTGAGTGAACTGAAATCGTCTGTTCTGTGTGGCTGCATCTGGATTTGTTCGCAGTGTGATGAGCTGAAAGGTTGAAAAGCCTTAAGAAATCCTGTTTTATTTTTGCAGCTATTTATTTTGTATCTCAAAATACTGAAAGGCAAGCCAAGAGTTCCTTTTCTCCTTTCCTACTGTTACAAGTTACACTAAGGCAGAGAGAGGCATGAAGCAGGAGTATTAACGGAGAGAACTCATGGGAGATTGCACTCTGGAGATAACAGAAACTTAATTAGTTTTTAGCGATCAAAAATAAACCAAATCTGTTCAAACAAATTAAATAAGCCATTTAAAAAAAGGTTAACCTTAAACATATTTAATTTAAGCAAATATAAGTAAAATTTAACACTCACTGACAATGTGAAAATATCACCTCGACATGAGGAGAGAAAGCTACTGCTGTTTGGTAAGGGGGAGAGAGATTCTCAGATTACTCTAGAGAATACAAAATTTATGTTACTTGCCAAGCAGCATACATATACATTTGTATACAGACAAAGCTGAAGGAGCTCCCTACCCTGAGAGCATAGGCATGGCATAATAAATCCGAAGTTGTCTGAAAAGAGGGAAGGGGCAATAATTTTTTAAGCACAGCCTAGACAGATTTTGTGGTATAGCTGCATTTTGGAATTGGTTCCTCTTATTTTTAAGAGCGTTCTTAAAATTCTGCAGCTCTGGTGGCACGAAGTAAGGCCCTAACTTCTGATTGTGAGAGATCTGACTGGGCAGACACTGAAGCATCTGGTCCCTGGCATGTATCTACATATCAAGTCTGCAGATTGGGATGATGCTTGCAGACAATAAATTTCCTTTTTACGGTGTTAAAGTAGATGAGAAGGCTAACGTTCTCTGTGTCTTCTTCACCATAGTCTTTACTGGTAAAACTTGCCTTCAGAAATCCCAGAACCCTAAAGCAATTGAACACAACAAGTTCAGGCAACCTGACAAGTTGCATCCCTGAGGACTAAGAGGATGGTCAATGTCATTGTGAGGCCACTCTCAGTTACTTTTGGAAGATGATGTCATTTGGGAGAAGTTCTTGAGGACTGGAAGGAAGGAAATGTCACAGCTGTGTTCAGGAGAGTGAGAGGAGGATTCGAGGAAATGCCTTCTTCCCACCTTCACCTCAGTCCATCGAGGATGCTGCAGCAAATCCCCTTGGGAACCATTTCCAAACATACGAAGAGCAAGAAGGTGATTAGAAGCAGTCATTGTTGATTTATGAAGGAGAAATCCTGCCTGACCAACCTGATTTATAGCATTCTTCAGTGAGATATCTGGGCTGATAGATAAGGGGAGAGAATTATTTTTCTTGACTTAAGCAAAGATTTCAACACTGTGTCACATAACATCCTCATAGTCAAACTGATAAAATAGTGACTGGGTAAGTGGCCACTGAAGTGGATTCAAAACAGGCTAAACTGACAGGCTTGGAGGGTTGTGATAGCCAGTCACCAGTGCTGTACCTCAGGACCACAGTAGGACCCATACTTTGTTAGTGACTCATCAGCGAGTTTGCAGATGATCCGTAGAGAGGAGGAGGCGGCAGCGGCATTGATACACCAGATGATTGCACTGCAGTTCAGTGGGATGTCAAGAGACTGGAGGGGCCAATAAGCTAGGCCCAGATCTGGCCCCTGAAGCTAGGCAAAGGGGAATACTAAGTTCCACCCTTGAGGAGAAATAAATTCCAAGCACCTACCCAAAAAACATGAGGGGTGTTTGGCTGGAAAGCAGCTTTTCAGTAAAGGCTCTGGAAATTGTGATGGACAACAAGTGTAACATGAGCCAACAGTACCCTGGGCCAATGGAAATCAACCTTCCTTTCTGCTCAGCCTGAGTGAGAGCACACCTTGAGTGTTGTGTCCAGGTTTGGGCTCCCCAGAGCAAGAGAGGCATAGGTATACTGAAGAAAGCCCAGAGAAGGGCTACAAAGATTCTGAGACTGGAGCCTTATGATACAAGTGGAGGCTGATGATTACTTAGCCTTGAGAGGGAAGTGACTGATGGGAGAATGACACTGTGTGTAACTATCCTATGGAGGAGAGTAAGGAGGATAGAACCAGACTCTTCTCAGTGGTGTGCAATGAAAGGAAGGGAGGCAGAAGCTGAAAAACCAGAAATTTCACCTAAACATAAAAAAAACCCCTTTTCCTGCTGTGAACATGGTCAAATGCTGGTATAGATGCTCAGAAGGGTTGGAAAGTGTTCATCTCTGGAGATAACCAAGACCCAATTGCTCAGTTGCAATTACTCTGGGTATATCCTGCTGTAGCTGAGCCTTCCTTGAACCCTTGCATCTTCACTTCCACCTTCTTTATTTCTAATTAGGCTGGTTGTAATGACTAGTGTGCCTAAATCCCACACCAAAAACTACATGAAAATGAAGTTAAAGGTGAAGAATGGTAATAACAAGGCTTATTAAGTTAGCAGGCAGAAGCATTACAATATAAAAATTCTGCAATTTGTTGTGGTCTAAGTTCAAACTGAATATAAGATAGAAGTAAAGCCACCCATCAATTGAATCCTCTTTGCCTGAAGTTTATAACTGAAAAGTGGATGATTTGCAACAAGGACATATGATGCAATAAATTTATTCACATGGTGAGGATTGTCCATGGGCAATGTTGTTGGCTTACACTGCACAAAGAATGAGGTTAAATGAGCATTTTTCTTTTTCCTTTTTTTTCTTTTTGTTCTTCAGGCCATAAAATCAGTGGAATTTATATCTTGCTGTCTTACATCTGTGCCGTTTCAATTTCAACCAAGGGTCAATTGTGAATAGACAAAAAATGCTACCAACACTGAAAATTAATGTTTTAATCCCTGGAACTGATTTTGCCTTGCTGCTCTACAGAAAACTGGATCAGAATTAATGTGGTAATGCCATTGCAGCTAACAATGGTATGTACTCAGTGGGTGACTACAAGTGAACACAATGTTCTTTCTCAAAAAAGATAGAGTAGAGAAAATAAAAGTACATGGAAGTTTGATAAACATGGATAAACGTGGGGCAATTACTTCATTAATATTAGGCTTTCTTCTTTTAAAGAAGTGACGATTATGCTGAAAAATACTATAGACCTGTTGGTCCTTAAAAAGATAATCAGATGTAGCAGTTAACTTCTAACAGGAAACATATACATAACATGTTTCAATTCTGAAGGTCACTTCTACAAGATATCCTTGAACCCAGAAATCAATAATAGGTCTAAAAATGTTTGGACATTTTTTTATTGGATAACAAGAATATCTACAATTTCTGTCAGTAGGATGCAGTCTAATGTTATCAACATTTGTATCTTTAAATGGAGAGAGTGATGAGCATTTGTTCCCTGATCTGTCTTACTCTGCTATGGGATTTTCTTCATGGTTTTTTTCTGAGGTACTTGGTACCGAATGAAATGGGAGTGGATGAAGTGGACATTTAACTGGAGAAGTATAGCAATTGCCATGTTAGATGTAAATAAGATTAGTAGAGCTGAGAAGAAGGAAGGGGAAAATGTCATGTTTCATTCCCTAATGTGTCTACATTGTTGAATAGTTGCCTATTCAGATTCATAAATGGACTGTGGGGCAGAATTGAATTTCAGCACTGTTGACCCAGGGGACTGCTGAAGATTAGTTAAAAGGAATACACTTTACTTGGTATAGCAGAGAAGTAGTAGCGCTCACCTGGCTCAAAACCACATTATTGCTTGTATCTGTCTGGTCAGAGTTCAATAAATGAAAAAACGCAGTCTTTTAAGTCTTCATTATCATCTCCTGTGCTCGACAAGCCACAGGCTTTAGCAATCTTCCTATGTCACTAAAATTGTACTAATTTATGACATACTTGTTAAGGGGACAGATTTGGTGCCTGTCTCACTCTAACATCTCACCTAGATGTGCAAACTGGGTGGTGCCAGATACAATCTTTTGTGGGGTCCAGAAGGGCTATTGTGAAACCAGTGCTGAAGCAGGTTGCAGGAGAGGGCGCTTGCCAGCCATCCTGCTGTGACTGTGGCACAGCACAGAGAGAAGAGACACAGGACAAAATATACGAGTGCAAGAATAAGAACTCTCCAGCTGTGGAAGCACTCCATGGACACTGGAAGTGCTGCATTCCAGCCTTGCTTCGACTTTTTTTTTGTATGCTATCCAATGACGAATTTCGTTGCAAAAATGCTAAGCATTTGAAAACGTGAGAATACATGGAAAGAGGTTAAGTACTTCACACTAGACGGCTATGTTTCATATTTGTATTTTGACGAAAGAAGAACTGAGAGAAAAAACAAGGGTAGGGTAATTGGGGTTTAAAAGAAGATCAGACGAAGGGGTTAAAAAAGGAAACAGAAAAGTAATTTCAGAGCCTGTGACAATGTAAGAGAAGGATGGGCAAAGGAACATGAAAGCAAAAGGGAAAAGAGCTTGGACAGCATTAATGCTTCTCTTTGAAGAGAGTTCTGACATTCTATGGAGGTATTTTTGGCATCAGAGTTTTAATATACATTTTCATACAGCTTACACACTTAAATCTTGCAGTATTTTGAAGTACACTCTATTATGTTTGTGAACGTTCCCTTAATTTAGAATGAAGTTATGATTCTTCCCTAAGATCCAGAATAAAAATATGACTAGGTATGTCTATGTATGGCTTTTTAATATTTGAGAAGGGAATTGCAGAACTTGTAAAGCCATCCTATTTAGTCAGTCCTGGAGGATGAATTATTTAGCTTTTTTTCAGATCAGAAATCAGCTTCTATTGCTAGTCTATGCCTCTAATTTCCTTCAGAGGGTACACTTCCATATAAATTTATTAGTTTTTTATTTTACACACATAGTTCTTGCCCCTCCCCCAGTAGATGGGACGCCACTTAGCACCAGAATCTACTGACTACAATTTGCTCAATACATTGATTGAACATTGTCCAGTAAAGAGCCACAAACTTTTTATCAATACTCATTTGAAAAACCTAAAAACAGATTTACGAGGTGAAAGGACCTATATTTTGACTCTTGCCTTGCAAACATTTCGGACATCCAACTGCATATGCGTCTGATTTGGGGTGATAAGCTACATTTATGCAAGTCACTTAAAATTAATACAATTGCACATTTTACTTCAAAATATCAAATACATTCCCTAGCACTTGAGGTTTTGGTAGAGTAAGCTTACGTAAAAACCAGTTTTCCCTTCATTCAAGATCTGTCATATTCACATCTAAAGCTTAACTCTGCAAGGAAAATGGTCAAGTTCCAGCGCTCTGTGGGTAAGGGTCTTCTCAGTTCTTCTGATAAGGCACAATGAAAACACCTTTAGAACCCAAAAGGGCAAAAAGAAATGAAAACATATGCCTTCTAGTCTGTGCCTCACTTAGTCCATTAATATACACATTAAAAAATATAAGTTCAGCATTTGCAGTATACATACAGATTTCCTCTTAAGTACTGAAAAAGCCTATTGTAGCACCATACTTGAATACTTGGAGATTTCAACACAGTTGACCTTATATAGTGCCAGTGAACTAAAATGATCTTATTGTTTTGTAGGTATAGAAACAGAGATCTTGATTATCTTGCTTAGGGTATGTAAGAATCATAGAATATCCTGGGAGGGGACACACAAAGATCATTGATGTCCAACTCCTGGCCCTGCACAAGACCACCTCAAGAGTCACACCGTGTACCTGTTCAAACGCTTCTTGCACTCTGTCAAGCTTGGTGCTGTGACCACTTCCCTGGGGGGCCTATTCCAGTGCCCAACTACCCTCTGGCTGAAGAACCTTTTCCTAATATCCAACCTAAAACTCTCCTGAGACAGCTCCATGCCATTCCTTTGAGTCCTATTGCTGGTCACCAGAGAGAAGAGAGAAGAAACATGGCAGAGTAGATAACAGGACCTGTCCCTCCTGAATCTCCACTTATAATTCTTTCCAAAAAGTTCCTGGAAGTTAGAAATAGAGACTATTCCATTGAAACTACAGAAAACAATGTTTGTTTCCCCAGTCACAGTTTCAGTAAAAATATAGGCACTAGAAACTCATGTATTCACACTCCCGTAACTTTGCATATTCCATTTGCTCCAAAATCTCATGAAGCTTTGTTTTTCCCTCAGGGTCCAGAAACAAGAGTTTATAGATGAGCTTGATTAAGAATTCACATGCATCCTCTGCACTTGGAAAGGCAATAAACATTTATATATTAAATCGTGATTACAAAACAGAAGAAAAAAATCCAGATCCATGCAAAACATATTTACCTACCTTGGGTACAAACACAAGGCAGAGAGTAATGGTGCTGCAGAATATTATGACTAAAGCAACAATGCAGAACTGCACATTGGGTTGGTCCCGGGTAAGGAATGAAACAGCAGCACCAATGATGCACATTATCCCCACGTTGTATACACTCATTCCGATGTACTTGCTGTCATTCAAAGCAGGAATGCTGACATTTCGTGTCTCCCAGGCTAGGAAACACCCAAATAACTGAAATGTTAAAAGAGAGAAAAAAGATGATAATTATAAGAGGAACTGGCTGTCATCAAGAAAAAGCATTAATTTAAAACAAGTATTTTTTTAACTTAACAAATGCAGGTGCTATTACAATACAGAGATATACACCTACCTTTTATTCAGTATCTAATTACCTATGTGATCTGATTTGCTCACTAGGATGGATTCCTGCTCTCCCTCTCACAAGAGAAATGGGAAACTTTGAATTAGTCATTATGGGAAAAAATTACTCTAAACGCTATGGCTATCTTTATTTTGTACTTTTAGTAATTTTTAAAGACAGTTCTTCCTCTTTCTTTTCAAGGATTCCAATAAAGATGTAAAGTGCACTGTTCTTTTAGCTATTTTTAACAGCTGTTCTCAATATACACTTATCAATCCAGTCATTCATTATATGATTATTACCTACATTAATAAGCAGCAGTGCCAAGATGTGTCCCTATGGGACATAAATAAACAACATAGAAAGTGTCACCCCAGTTGTTCAGACTGCAATTATAATGTCTTTTATTATAGTGGGATTTGGTAATGGCCTTTCAATTGCAGTTGTCTAATGATTTCTGGCATAAAACATTCTTGTGGCAATTTTTTTTTTGCTTTTTTCTTTGGTGTATTTTTAAGTTTTAGCTCCTTTGTTATTTGCAATATGCTTTTGCAGTTCAGCAGGGGAAAGTCTTTAGTGGAAGGCCATCTTCATCCCTTGAAATTTAGTTAGATTTTTCTACAACATGAACTGCTGCAAACAATTATTTTCTTTCTCTTGCATTTCTCAGAGAAGTTCTGGTAATGCAGTAAAACCCTAAACGAACTCAAGATGTTGTAAATAGGTAACCCAGCCTATAGTCTAGGCAAAGGAATACACTCTTGTAGGAGTGAATGGTGCCTTGGGAAGAATGACAGACAGCAGATGGTATTGGAGGGAAGGGAAGTATAGAGAGAAGAACCACCACTAAGACCCAAGATGTGGTTTCTGTGTTTTCTAGCTTTTTCTGATCACAATGCAGAGACAGACAAGAAAGGGAAAGAACGAAGGTGCACTCCCGCTGGCCTTAGTATCCTTCCTCTCAGACCATCATATGTATCCACTGCCATGTCATGGAGATAATATTCTCTTTTATACAACTACAATTCGTGTGGTAATCCAGGAAACTGGAGGTCAATGATGATGCCATTTGCGGATTAACTGAAGTTGCCTAGTAGAAATTTATTTTCTGTCTTTTTTCTGTGGCAAATAATCTGGACTAGAAGAACAGTGTTTGATTGCCAGACAAATACAAGAGAGTAGGGAACTGGCAGATTGATGTTTGCTCTACAAACTCAGGTTTCAACTGTAGTAACACCTGGACACTAGCAACTGTAAATTTTCTTGATTATTTGCTTAGTTTTTACCTCAACTAATAATGGCAACAAATCCAACTCCTTGTGATGCAGCTGCTTTACACTTGCATAGGCACTAGCAGGCTGCAGCCACCTACCTACTCACCCAGGCATTTCCAAACAGGACACTTCAGAACTGCCAGCCCTGCCCTCCCATCCCTGGGCTTGTCTGCTAGCTTATTTTATTCTCTTGCCTACACCACATGTCACACAGCCACATGTCCATGAGCAGACCTGGCTGAAGGCTTTGGCAAATTAGGCATCTACTGTCAGACCATGGAGTATGGCAGGCTGCAATCCAGGCAAGGAATGTAGAATCACTCACCCACTTTCCAGTGCTGCCATCACTGCTGCAATACAAAACAGAATTCACTGGCAGGGGTGGCCCTTTGCAGCAACAGCAGCAGTAGCTGCCCTTGCAATCCTTATGAAGTCTTTCTCAGCAACATTCCCACCCTCCCCCCTGTACACACTGGTGCAGGAGATGGTCCTATACAGGGCATTCCCTTGTCTCATCATCGAACTCCTGCCTCTTTGATTTAACCCATCTCCTCTAGTAGGACTAGAGTTTACACCTCACTCCAGCCCCTTGTCTCTTCTCCAGCTCTTCCCAGCAGCCTAAGAATTGCAGGAAGAACAGTAGTGGCTGCTGCAGTCAGACCATGGGAGAGGGCTCTTAAGGGGACAAGGTGTCTGTAGAGAGTTACCTGGGTAAGCAAGGAGTCTCAGACATTCAGGTAAGGCAGCTGAGGAGAGTGAACCACTTATCAAGCTGCCTAGCTTTGTGCCAGAGCAGCAGCTTATCCCCTAATATATTTTCAGAGCCCCTCTGTTAAACAAGGTAATACCTCCAATAAGGAGGGATGCAGATAGCACTCCTCTGCTGTTGGGTGGGTCTGGCATTGTGCACAGGCAGAGCAGGAAATGTACAGACTCCTTTACAGGCTCTGCACGAGCAAATCATTCACTGTATTCACTGTATTCAGGCTGCACTGCTGACATAGAGTGGTGGTACCTTTTTGCAGGACACAAACCTATTCCTCCCAGACATCCCACTGTCTCAGCAGTTGCTTGTCCTGCACTCCCTGCACTCTTGGTGCTGCGCAGCTCAGCTGTGCTGCAAATTTGCATTTCAGCAGCCCCTGAAGTGACAAATAGGCTGGTCTGGGCTGAACTGTTTTGAAGGACAGAAGGAATCCTTGTCTGTATTTCTACATCACATTTTTAAAGGATGACACCCTGATTAACTATGGAGAAGATTTCTGTCTTCTTCTACTACTGTTAATTATTAATGAGATTTTTAGGGTTGCTGGTCATCCCTCACTCTCCTCCACTTCTCCCAGTATGAACAAATTCTCTTCCAAAAGCATTATTCTGGGAATACGGCCAATATACTTATGTGAGGACAGCACTTATTACAAATAATGGGGATTAATTTATAGCTGAGGCAGTTATAAAGCGATCTAAAATATCAATTATAATGGAAAAAAGATGGTTTGAAGAGTGTTGTGGGGGTTATGGTTTGGCCTATTCTCATTTATAATTGAGAACAGCATGGAAAATAGTTAAGTATCTTCCAGATGAAAAGAATATATTTATTTATACGATAACTAAAGAAAGGGAGAGGCTCTTGCAGCAAGTGGGTTTCCTGAGAATGATGCACTATTGTAAGGGCTTAAAGATCACAGTTGCCTGTCTCAAGCACTGTTTAGGCCACAGAAGGACTTAGTCATGAGAAAAGCACAGAATGGAACCACAGGATGATGCTAAGTCCAGGCCCAGCAGAGACAAGATCTGGTTAGCACATCCTGGGTAACGCATCCAGACAAAAATTCCCACTGTGGCAGTGGGAAAAGAAGCAACTACTTGTACGCATATCACCACATCACAGGTCAAACAAAGATCACCCCAAGCCATGGGACAGAGGCCTCCATGTATACCTGAAACTTGGACTGTAAATTAAGCCATCTTAATGGGAACTTGAGATAAGATAAGTGGGTTACTATTGTCTGAGTGTTATCTCAGGCCTATGGGGAGGTAAACAAAGCCTGGGAGAAGAATACATCATGATAATGGACATGAAGAATGCAGAATTTACACATCACAGAGAAAGCCAACTCAGTAACTGTGCTGAAATCTGCAGGAGGTAAAAGGTCATTCCAGCAGAGGGAGACCCTGACCACTGACTCACAGCCCACTGACCCAAGAAACCCACTAACTCAAAAGGAAAGAAAGAGTCAGCATGCAAATTAATTAGCATTAGAGAACTGTGCAGCCACTGAGCATTAATTCCTTTGTTTGCAAAAATGTATAAATAGCGAAAAATTTTGAATGACCTTGGGACCTCCAACATAGAGAATCCCAGGGTGAAGAAGGACCAACAGGGTGCTGCTGGATCCATGAGTGATGACTATCTTCTGCTTAATCTGTCTATCTCTGTCTCTCTCTCTCTCTTTCTCCCTCCTCTCTTTTTTATGTTTTTTTGTCTTTATACCTCATATTTTGTCTGACTATTGACTTTGGCATATGGTCTCATTTGCACTTTAATTCAGGCAGAGGCATCTCTCAATAATCAGATCTTAACAACTATAAATTTGAGAGCATTTTTTAAATTTTAATTACCCTTTTGGGTAAAATGCTTGACTCAGGAAGAGAGATCTCCTCTTCTAGAAGTCACAGCTCATCTTTGAAACATGGATAGAAGATGAGAGTTTTCTGCAGCCTGTTGCCAGGGTAGTGGTGATTGCAGAGGTGCTCCTTGTTTGCCTGCTACAGATGCCTGCAGGGCTCCATGAGGTTGGTAAGATTTCTCCTCTGAGATAAAGCTTTCTCCCCATCTGCCCTTCTTATTTTCCCCCTTCCTGAGGCTCAGACAATCTGCACAAATAAAAGATTCAGTTTTATGACTGTAAAAATCCTGTAAATCCCCAAAATGGCTTGCTTGAGGAATGGGATGCAGACATTGCTTGTGAAAGGTTCAGATTTCTGTGATTCCTTGACAAGTTTTGAATATGAAACTTAGGAGCTTCAGTTAAAAACACAGACTCATAGTACCTAGTTCAGCTCCTCTTTACTCCTGGTACCTAAACTTTAAACATTAATCTTCCCCAGATAAGTAAATTACATTTCAAATTATGCTTGGGGGTACCTAATTCTTGAGACTGCTGTAAATTTAAGGACTATTTGATATTTAAGGCTGCCTGCTGGGATTTGCAATGCAGCTGTCTCTCTTCCTATTGCTCCTAGAGGGCTCAGGCTGCTAAAGTCTTCTCAGACTGTCTACTGGCTTGGGCCTCACACAAAATGATGCTGGTGATGACCATTGCATAGCTTCATGTTTGGAGAACACAGCACAGTGATGTGACCAAGATGTGCTCCCCAGTCCCAGAGCAGAGGCTGGCTTCGGAAGGAGCTCTCAACTTCTTTCATAGCTGTCAGATTTTACCTAGTCAGAGAGTGACTGTCTTAATTACTTGGGCACTTGCTGGGATGTTAGTTCTGATCTCTGCTGGGAGTTTTGATTAAACAGTCTTTAGAGAAGGCGTGCATGAATACACATTGGGATAGAGGCAGGCAGCTCTTAGCAGTGCTAACGTGCTGGATTCAGAGAGGTGTAGGACATATCTGTCCCACTGCTTTATACCAGCTCACTTAGGCAGCTCCTTGCTGGCAGTTACAATTCCCATCCTGAAGCTTCTGATGGACCTTGTGAATCACAGAAGGAGTTTGAACAACTCAGGGCTACGCATTCTCCTGTAGAAAGCAGTGGTCTAAAAGTTAAGGATATAACACTCTACTGTCAAGTCTAATGGCCTAATTTAAGTCCCTTTGGGGATCTCAACCAATGACTTATGAAGTATGTAACTGGGAAGGCTTTATATATTTTTAGTCATGAACTTAAAGCCTTTTTCCACTTTGATCTTCTAAATACATATCTTACTGATATAGAAAGTGTCATAAAAAGTTTTGGATTTTCTCAGAAGGTATGGACTGCTGTACAGGCAAGAGATTGGTTTGTTTCATTTTTGTTTGAGGGTACGCAGCTTCTATTTGACACTACACTGATGTAAAGTATTAACTTTGTAGTAGCTGGTATGGTAGTTTAGGCTGTCTTGTCAGTGCACCTAAAAAGGGTATGAGACAATGATTGTATAAATTTGGGGAAAACAGTACCTGAAGACCACATAGTCTGAAGGATTATATTGTGAATACACTGTGACTGATGATAGAATACTGCTCATTAAGAGAAATCTGTATTAAAATCTCAGAGGAATAACAGAACTATAGTGAATACAATACCTGTGTTTATAGAGTTTAACAGGAAAACTTTAATTTTAAAAAATCTTGTACTAACCAAATTCTGATAGCTGGGGGTATAATAAAAGTGTTTGTAGTTGACGTATCGGAAAACATTTACCACTGTCTTTTAAAACTCTACTAGCTAATTAATTTTAAAGCTTGTTCATGGGAATTACTGTTAAAGACAATAACGATTGCCTACTGATGCACAACATATATTGATACAACCAAGTGCCTAATTTGATATTGGACTGCATAGACTGTCAGATGACAAGCAGGAAATTATTTATCCTTCTCCATTCCCTCCTGCCCTGTACTGCCCTTAAACCATTTTTTATATGTTTCATTTCAAAGTCATGTCAGCTTTTACTTTGAGCGTGGATTATGAGCAGGATTGGGAAAAGAAAGACAAAGAAAGAAAATTATACTGAGGATATCAGACAGGAGCAGAGAAATACCAAAGGAAAAGTCTCCAGTGTTGCCAGAAGTCATATTTGCCAATAACTAGTGGATATGGTTTTAGAAAGATTATGTACTGGACTGGGCTGCAGCTAATTGCTGTACTGTAGTAGCACTTATAGTGCTCACTTGTGCATCATAGCCTTGCTATGTCACATGAAAGAATAAAAACAAGCCTTTACTACAAAGATTTTACATCTAGGGATTTTTGCTTGGTTTGGTTTTGGTTTGGGGCTTTTTGGGGGGAGAATTGCCTTTTTTTTTTCCTTAGCTAGATTACTGTGAGATTTTTCCTCGTGTCTCCCCTAAAGACAAAGGTAGTTCTGGACTGTGGCCTGTAAAGAGGTCTCAGTCTGAAGTAACTGTGAAGCTGGACTTGTGGGTTTCCCTACTTATGTTCAGTCATTAAATCCAGATCATCACAGACATAGGCACAATGGCTGCAGATACTTTTCAATGAGATTTTTCAAAACAAAAAAAAGAGATTTTTGGGTTTCATGTTTTCACTGGAGGATTGGGTAGTGTGGTAGTTTGGGCTAGGCCTTCCTTGGTGACCAGTTTGTAACCAAGGAAGGGTCTAGATTTACCCAGTATTCCCTACGATTTTTATGTAAACCAGACTATAAGAAGAAAGGAGGAGAGGCCTTCGCTCTCTTTCCTTCCAGTGGTTTGGAGGTGCAGGTTCCCTGCTGTTGAGTCTGTCGTGTTGGGGAGCGAGGCCTGGTAAGGCCTTGTCGACCTTGGGAGGCGGAGGTTGCTGGCTGTCCTCCCGGAGCGACTCTTGGTTGTCCCAAGGAGAGTGGTGGGATATTTCTTTGCTAACTCTTTAGTTACTAGATCTCGGGCTACTGATTGGGATATATATATATATATTTTAATTTGGTTTTGTTCCCTTTTTCCCTTCCCCCTTCCCTTTCCCCTGTGAAATTGTATATATTTTAATTGTATATAACTGTAATATAGATGTAAATATATTTATATATATAACTTTAGCTGTCTTTCTCTCGTTTCGGGTTTTCTTAGTTGTTTTTTTCTCCCTCTTCTCCCTGAGGTTTGGGGGGGGAGGGGGGGACTTCTGGTGGTAAGGTTTGGAGACTAGGTAGGGAGCCAGCTTCAAACCATATCAGGCAGTAAAAAATACTGAGCATTTTTCAGGAAGATGCATAGAAAAGGGATTTTTTTTTTTTTAATTAATGGTACAATAAGTAAGATTAGAAAACTGAAAGACAGACTATGGCCTTGTAGGTCTCTTACCTTCACAATTAGTAATCTAATGTTAAACCATTGCTCATTCCCCTGATCTGGTATGAGTCAGCTGTGTATTTAGTTCATTTTCACAGAGCTGCTCTAGATAGACATTACTAAAAGGAAGCTTAATATTTCTATTGATCATTAGAACAACAACTAAATATCGTTTTTAATTGCAAGATATGATATTTAGCTATTCAGCTGAAGGACTTTGTCTTCTCAAAGGTCTTGGCGAAACCCTTTATGCCCAGTGCAAGATGGAAAGGCAGCTGCACAAAGCTGTGAACACTAATAGGCGCCCAGATAAAATTTTTCACTTTACGCTCCAGCCTCCAAATCAAAGGGTCAATAAATTATTTTCGCTTCTTTCCATTCCGACTATGTTTGACTTTCTATTATGAAAATTCTGCCTAGTCATTAAACACATTATGGTAACTAAGTTGAAACAAATACACAATTGGTTATTAGCAAACATCCGTTTGTAGTAGCTTTATATTTTCTCTGACATGCGATTACCACAAACAATCACAACACTGTAAAGAACTGAAGCACGTCTCATCAAAAACAGTGTGTGCTACAGTTTAAATCTATTTCTGCTGTACAAATATTAACGTCAAGAGACATGTAAGGGAATACTGCACTATCTGCAACATTTCAAAAACATATTTGAAGTTTCCTTATGGCCATAGTAGCGAAAAGTTATCGAACAAAACCATATGAAAACATGTGGTTTTGGATACTAAAATACTGTCAATGTTTTATTAAAGATATAATATCTGGTACCACTATAAATTATCTTACCCCCTCAGAAAGCTTAACTATGTTCCTCTCTAGTCTGTGGATGTGGTCTACCTGGACTTCAGCAAGGCCTTTGACACTGTCTCCCACAGTATTCTCCTGAAAAAGCTGGCAGCCCATGGCTTGGACAGGGGCACTCTCTGGGTTAGGAACTGGCTGAAGGGCCGGGCCCAGAGAGTGCTGGTGAACGGTGCTGCATCCAGTTGGCGGCCGGTCACTGGTGGTGTCCCTCAGGGATCAGTGTTGGGCCCAGTTCTGTTTAATATATTTATTGATGATTTAGATGAGGGGATTGAGTCCATCATCAGCAAATTTGCAGATGAAACCAAGCTGGGGGGGGAGTGTCGATCAGCTGGAAGGCAGGAGGGTTCTGCAGAGGGACCTGGATAGGTTGGAGAGTTGGGCTGATTCCAACGGGATGAGGTTCAACAAGGTCTAGTGCTGGGTCCTGCCCTTTGGCCACAACAACCCCACGCAGAGCTACAGGCTGGGGACAGAGCGGCTGGAGAGCAGCCAGGCAGAAAGGGACCTGGGAGTTTGAATTGACAAGAAGCTGAACATGAGCCAGCAGTGTGCCCAGGTGGCCAAGAAGGCCAATGGCATCCTGGCCTGTATCAGGAACAGTGTGGCCAGCAGGTCCAAGGAAGTGATTCTGCCCCTGTACTCAGTGCTGGTGAGGCCACACCTGGAGTGCTGTGTCCAGTTCTGGGCCCCTCAGTTCAGGAAGGACATTGAGGTGCTGGAGCAGGTCCAGAGGAGGGCAAGTAGGCTGGTGAAGGGACTCAAGAACAAGTCCTATGAGGAGAGACTGAGGGAGCTGGGGCTGTTCAGCCTGGAGAAGAGGATCAGGGGAGACCTCATCACTCTCTACAACTACCTGAAAGGAGGTTGTAGCCAGGTGGATGTTGGTGTCCTTTCCCAGGCAACTATCAGCAAGACAAGAGGGCATGGTCTCAAGTTGTGCCAGGGGAGGTTTAGGTTAGATATTAGAAAGAATTTCTTTACAGAGAGGGTGGTCAGACATTGGAATGGGCTGCCCAGGGAAGCAGTGGATTCTCTGTCCCTGGAGATTTTTAAAAAGAGACTGGATGTGGAACTCAGTGCCATGGTCTAGTAACCGCAGCGGTAGTGGATCAAGGGTTGGACTTGATGATCTCAAAGGTTCCTTCCAACCCAGTTGATTCTATGATTCTATGATTCTAGTCATCGTAAGATGGGACAGATGGCTTACTGCTAAACCCATCATAAATATGAGCTGGAATTATGAAAATTAAGAAGGGAGGCATTCCCTTCTTCCAAGTACTCTTTTTGATCATGAAGGGAATTAGGAAAGAATGTAAGTAAATGTGTTAAAAATCAAAGGTATTTTCAGAAAATAATTAGGAATTTTAACTTTTGAAAACTATTCAATTTTTATACACATCAAATTTATTAATTTGCTAAAGAGATTAATTAACAATACTGTTGACATAGTATCTTAAGATAATTTGGAGAAACTTGAGGAAATTATCTAGTGCAAGCTCCTTCTCAAAAAGCAGGCTCAGATGCGAGATCAGACTACGCTGCGTATAGCTTTATCCATCCTGGTCTTGAAATCTTCCAAGGACAAAGGATGATCAGCCTCTCTGGGGAACCTGTTCCACTGCTTCACTTTCCTCAGAGCAAAAAAAAACTCTTTATATCCAGCCTTCATTGAGTAAATATAGTAAAAGAGTAAAAAGGAGGAGCATGTGTGGCACACCACAGCTATATGATTCATAAGCAGCTCCTGGGCTAGACATATAGAGAGGGCATAAGCACCTGAAGCAGTAGTAAGAAGCTACATCCAGCATCCAGCAAGGACAATCAGTCCATCCCCATTTGTAGGTACCTAAATGCTACTAGTGACTGAATTTCTGCTGAGTATTTGATTACTAGTGCCTCTCACACAACTAGCCTCTGCTGGAGTTCAGAGAAGCTAGTGAGGACCTTCTACCCCCAGCAAAACACTCTGCCCTCCTGCCTACTATGGTAAGAGCACGGAGTGCTGACCAAAGACTGGGCCACTGGGCACCGACTGCAGCCCAAGGTCTAAACCATGGTATCTAACTCCTTTTTTGTAAATCTGCTTCCAGATGCATGAAAAAAAATGGAAAAGTAATGTTTATGGATTAGCCACCAAAGCAAAGGAATCTATTAGAAGAGGGAGCAGGGGAAGCAACAGGAATATTTACAAACAGCAAGTAAAAAATATTTGGGTATGTGTCATAAACAATCTGCCCGAAACTTCATGGGTAAGTAAGCTTTTCTTACCTTAAAAATTGTTTTGGTGTTGTGGAATGCAAAACAAATAAGCAATAAAATTGGCCAAAGTCTAGACAGAATGTAACAAAGGTTAAAAAGAGGAAATTAATAATAATGTTTACGAATTAAAGGTCTAAAATAGAGATAGTGGAAAGGATAGTTAAATATATAATAGTAAATGAATAGCTAGCAGCATTAACAGAATTCATAAGGATTCCTAAAAATGTATGTGGAGAAAAAGGAATTGTAATAACGATTCATTCCTTGGAAGATCACAAATTCAATAGTAATGATGAATGATAAGATATGCTTAACAAGTGTTTTTATCCTATGTTTACATAGAGATGGAACAATCCACTCCCATCTTGCCAAAACAGAGGACTCATTGAAAACCCTGTCAAGGCAAGCTGCTGTAATCACCGAGATCTGGTAACTTACATGCAGGAGTTTTAAGAATTGATTTAGAAGGTGTCTGAACTGCTGGGCTTAATTGTTGATATTTATTGGAACTCTGGCAAAGCTCCACTTAAGATACAAAGAGGCCATATGGGAAAAGAGAAAGCGGAACATCTTCAGTGATTACAGAGCTATTACTATAATTTCTATCCTAAGCAAATTAATGAAATGGTTGACACATGAACTCAGGCAATAAGTGAAAAAAAAAAAAAGTGATAGCAATATAATTCAATGTGTTATTATTTTTTTCAATGAGATTGCAAAACTGAATAGAGTTAATCACTTTCATGCAGCTTACTTGGATTTCTCAGTACTGTTTGTCTTAATACTGCACAGTATTGTTATTTAAAAATAGAATGTTATAAAATCAATACAACAAATTTAAACTGATTGAAATCGACATGATTGATCTCAACATACAACTATTAACAAGAAGCCACCAAAAAGAAAATGATAGGTTTCTAAAAATTCCTAACCTAAGCTGTCCCATAGATGTACATTGACTTGAAGGAGACTATAATACCACAGCTGAAAATGATGCAGAGGAAGAAGAGGAGGAGCAACTCATAGATGTCATTTTCAATAAAGAGCAAGATTTTTAGAAAAATCACAGAAATTTGGCCAAATGCAGGGAAGTTTGCCTAGAAATAAAGGCACCAAGTCATTTTAGAGAAAGAGGGATAAAATATATGCAAAACCACCAAGGTTCAAGGTTTGGAAGTAAGACAAATTCAACTTAGCGATTAGAGAGCCTCAGAAAACAGAAGATTCTTTCAGACTTGAAACTAAGATTGAACATTATCCCAAGGACATATTTTAGTTGAATTAATACTTTATTTGGCTTCACAAATCAACTACAGAGTTGTGTTGTGCAGTATATCAACTATAGCAGCCACTGGAATTTTTGAATAGGAATCATTAGAAGAAACCAAATTTCTTATTCTTAGTGACCTTTATCAAGTCCCATGATGCATATGCATTATTTTTTTCCTTACCTGAAATTCTGATACTTTCATCCTAAGCAAGGTTAGCTAAGGATGATACGTTAAAAACAGTGTATGAGAAGTGGTCAGTATTATTATGGCTTAAAAATGCCTCAATTAACACTTACAGGGAAACAGTAGGATTTGATACAGAGAGTACCAGTCAAGCTGAAAACACACCTTTGCCGCAAAAGCCTCTTTCTCAGTAGCTTAATAACATACCCGTAATAATTTGTCAGGGACAAAATAAAACTTCCAGCATATGTACACCTTGAGTCTAATGTTAATTAAAAGCATTATCAGGAAGAGAGGAATCAAATAGTAGACAAGACTAGTGTGTGTGATTAATAAGAAAAGCATTATAGAGGACTCTAATCCGGTATTGTTCTGGCTGAGATTAGAAAAATAACTCATACCCCTCAGAAATATGTTAGTGCACTCACTAACAACACATCACTGACAAGTTTAAGATGGTGTGTTTTCTATCATCCTTTGGAATGTATGAAAAAAAGGTACTTTTCAACTATGTCTATATCATCAGAAATCAAAAGCTTGACATACTAGAATTGACTAGTTGATGTGCAACTGGTCTATTTGACTTGGTGGTGTTTGGTCATGGGTTGGACTTGATGATCTCAGAAGTTTTTTCCAACCTAATTGATTCTGTGATGGTCAACATGTACATGCAGAGAGAACTTGAACTTGTATGTAGCCTTTTAGGAGCTGAACCTGAGATGGGAGAAAACATGGAATCCCATAAGTATGGGGGAATTTGAGAAGACTAATAAATTGGTCATTAAGAAGACTTACACAATGGTAAAGGCAAGATTTAGGATGATCACCTTCCTATTATTCTCTAGTCACCAGTCCTGAGGAATACAAATCCAATAACAGAAGCCTTCATGCAGTTAGCAAACATTTCCTCACATTCCCTCAAAGGCAATTGAAGAATTGTGAACCTGACTTTTAAAGTTTGCTTACTTTAATATAGAGGGATCTGGTGCATCCTGGCGAGTAATACCTTCCGTTATTTTGCCTTCCCTTGCCTTCCCTGCCCTTTCCCGCCCTTCTGTGCTCTGCCCTACCCTGAGTGATTTATTCACTGCATCAGTGCATTTAAAACATCAGAATGGACAGTATTGCTTCATATTTCAAAAGAAAATTTTTTTTTTAGGTTAACTCCATTTTTTGAATTCCCATTTTGAGACAAGAAATCACAGTAAATAATTTTGGCCCAAGCATATCATTAAGCCATTTCACCTTAAATATTGCTTTGCTAATTGTAATGAGCAATACTAGATGTTTAGTATATAGCAAGTTAAATTAGATATAAATATTTCATTATTACAAACCACACAATTTTGTATCAGGTAAACTTTTATAAAATGATACATGAGAGGTTCTGTTTTTTGTTCTGAAGGCAAATTATGTGTGGCATACAGAAACACCTTTGGGGATGAGATAAAACACATCAATTCTCTTGTCCTCGTATCACTCACCATTACAATTATTTAAATGACTCAGATGAATATTTTCCTTTTTCTTATGTAGTGATTTGTGTGATAAGAGGGCAATGGAGTAATAAAAAGTGTATATTTCACTGCTGATTATCAAACAGTTTGCGCCTGAAATAAGTATAGCGAGTAATGGCATTTGCAAAATAAGTTTGCAAATGATGCTTGCAGACTTAAAGAGAATAGAAAATAGTCCAGCATATATGTTGACAAATGAATCTAGGGTGACAGACTAGTGAGAACCAATGCAGTTTGGTTACTGTCTAACACAACTCAAACTTGAAACATCAAAGAAAATTGCCTGAGAATGTAAACTAAAAATTTATGCCGCTATTTTCCCTTCCTAATTTTTAATCGAAAACATTAATGAAGTTATTGTTACAAAAAAAACCAAAAAACCAAATCCAAACCAATCCAAACAGAAACCCCTCTACCATTTGTTTGAGTCCTTGAGTACTTTTAAAGGGATTTTAATTTGATTTGTTTATTCACATGACCTTAGAAAAACTAAGCATATTTACTTGGTTATTTTTCAAACATTTTCACAGTCAAAAATGCCTTAAGCAATTGTATAAGAAACACTGGTAAATTCTAACTGGAAAAACACAAAATGAACTGTTTAAAATTTCTATACAAGGGGATTGGAAAGTAACAGAAGCAAGAAAAACTTTTTTCCTTTTAACAAATTATCTAAGAGAAATCTTGTAAAATTAAACTTGCCCTCCTAAGTGAAGGGCAGATATGTCAAACCATAAGTAGTATACTAGAAAAGGGATGAAAAGTTAAGAACTTCATCCCTGAAGATAAATCAATGACCCAATAGATACAAACAGACCAAACAGATACTAGCACAAAGTATGAAAATATTGTAATAAAGTTAAATAACTTGCCAGCAACTGAGTACTAAAGCTATGCTTTCCAGTCTAACTATACCTCTGGAATATTTGTCTTAAAAAAGAGACAAAATCAGAAACTGGTACTATTCAGACTAGGAAGAATCAAACAAAGAAATATAAATAGGAATTTCAGAAGCTCCCGAGCCCTTGCTCCCTTTTGTTTGCAGCAATCTGTTTTGAGCTGGACTAGTTCCTTGGTGTGCAAAGGAACATGTAATATTCAGGTACAATTCTGGGTCATGTGCTGTGTTTTTTGCATAAAGAATAATGTTTTATGCCAAAGGACAGTTATATCTTACTGTAAAACTGTGGCCCCAGTGCTGGTCAATGTCATGGCTCCTAACTTCTGGTTCCTTGCCTTCAAGACACATACCCCTCAATTCTGTGCTACATGCTGAGGCTACTGTGAATCTAGAGCCACTCAGAGCTGCCCAGTAAGATATGCTGAGGTGTGGAATCTATCCTAATTCCTGATCCCTTTGGAGGGATCAAGTATGTCCTAGCTCTTGATTTCACAGCCTGCTTGGACATTCCCTGAAAAAGAAGAATCTACACCTAAAGCTGGTTTTTAAAAAAAGTAATTATTAAATGGAAATATGAGAAGGATTCCTTTTGGTCAACAGCTCCAGAATCAGAGCTCTCACCTGGGAGCTGCAAGCGCTTGGTACTAGTGCCTTTTTTGCCTGAAAGCTCACCCCAGTAGACCAGTCTGATGACAAAACAACTGTTCAGAATTCATCCATCCCTGCCAAACCTTATATTGGGTATTTAAAGAGCTTTCAGCCTGAAAAAAGCAGTATGAAAAGCAGCAGGACTCGATGGAGCAGTCATTCACAGTGGAGAAGGAAGATGAGGAGTCCAGGCACCAGCAGCTCCGTCTCCCTGGCTTAGCCCTGGGCAGCAGCACCAACCACGCCAAGTGGAAGCAGCTGATCCAGTCTTTCATGGATGTCCTAATCAACCAGCACGCTACAAATTCACAGAACAGATTGAATCCTTCGGGCAGTGTAGACTAATGTTTATCTAGGCTTAGGATCCAGATGGGGCTCAACTCAAGAGAGGTGTTCTGCTGGTCAGTGCTGTCAAAATCAGATATTTTCAAAACCTTCAGACTTGGGATCTTTTAATCACTAATAGTCATCTTTACAATTTCTCTCTTTTTTTTTTTGTTTTTAATTAACTATCAAGCTTCAGGGTTCCTGGTTTCTGAGGTCTGTTTTAGTAACTAAACTTTTTTGTGGAGATGGGCCTCAGTGATAAAAGGGTTATTTTCATTCAGGCCTCAAATTAATCTAGTATCTTGTGACTATTCCTGAAGGATATTTTCAACTCAGAGGCAAACACCTAGATCAATCTCATCCTACTTTTTTGGAGAACCTACAGGAATTCAGATGATTTGACCTCTTTATTTACAAAGTTGCCTCATTTATAGACCCATCTTCGCATTACTGAATTTCTTGGTTCATGGTATATTTATGGTATTCTGCTTAAGTGCTATTAATGTCTTATTTATTTTATGCATGCATATATCCACATATTATTGCCCAATGATCTTTAGACCAGATCTGATAATAAAAGTTGTACTCAGTGAAGTCTTAACTCACTCCCAACCATCAGGAAAGTAAATATAATTCAGTTCATGCCTCTCATAAATAACACCTTGAAATCCGTGTTGTACAGAAAAAGCTATGCTTACCATCAGCAGCCCTTTATAAGCGTAGACAATCCCAAGCCAAATTGTCATGTGGGTGTTTTCGCAGTGCTCCAAGATGGGTCGGATGGAGATATCTCTGCCTGCAGGGTCCGGCTGCAAAAATAAAATATGAAATATTTGGATTCAGATTCCCTTTGCATTCACACCTCAGTGGATCTTAAATCTATTTTCAGTAGATTGAGGATGTGTAGAATACAGAGTGGACAACTTTAAAATAACTTGTGATGAGTGCAGACCCATGAACCTGCAGAGAAATACGGTGAAAAACAAGGATCTGAGGAAACAGTTGCATGACAGCTACCACATGGTGAGGTCACATCCACTGCAAAACAGAAAGAAAATGTCTGAAGTCACTCTGTATTTAACACTGTCAGTCACATTTATCAGCTTTAGGACGTCTAATTTTCCTACAAGGCAAACAGCTTGAAAACACAGGAATGAAAATTAATGTATTTAAATTCATCTTTTCTTTCACCTGTGGTTCTTGTGTCACTGGCAAATGGCTGATAAACAATGTATGAAACATCGCCGTGTTTCAGGTGTTTTTTCATTGATAACCATGAGCTAAATCAAAGACCATTTACTGTGGAAACTACAACAGTAACTTAGAAGAGAGCATAAATCATAAAAATAGAAAAAAAAAAGTCCTTTAGAACCAGGGACTGTCTATAAAAAATGCAATACTGCTGGAAGCTTTGTAGCTTTCCATTTATTTTGAAAAGGAGATTGTATAATATTGCAGTCAAGAGGACTTGGATACTATCAGGACTGTTTGTATGAAGACTCAGAAAAACCTTAAAGAACCACCCCTTGCCCTCCTCACCTTTTTTTTTTTATTTTTTAAACAGGGGAAAGAACATACAGAGCAAAAGGGTACTAACTACTATTCTGTGTGCAATTAGAATATATATTAGGGTCTGGTCAAACTGTTAAACTGTTTGTTAATGACATACGTTGTATAAAAACACAAGGATCTTCTTGTATGTGATTCTAAGAGATCTTGTTTTACTTATATGCCACAGAACACTCCTGTTGGCTATTCTGAGACGTGTACCTGCAGTCTGTCCTAATTTTGAAAGCTATTTTTCCTTTCTACTCTGAAACACTGGATCTGAACTTCAGCCAAACTAAGATCAACCCAGACATAACTTTCTGTACCTGGTTGTCTCAGCGGGCTTTGCAAATTTCCTTTTTGATGAACAACATGTGTAAAATGTGTCATACAGAAGTATAATGATTATTATATAAGAAAAATTAATGTTTTTACTAACTAAAATGTAGAATTGTATGTAGAAGGACTTTGGAAGGATCTGAATAGTTTCCTAAAGCTTATTCTTGCTGCCTCTGATGGTGCATGACTTTTGCCATGGATTTCAGTGGTCACAGCATTAATCTGCATCTCACTTTCTTCCATCGGTATTTTTGTACGTGAGGCACTGCCCCATACCTCATATACTATAAAAAAATAATGTAACAAATAAGTAGATAGATGATGGTGGAAAAAACCCAAACAATATTGTGCTATGCACTGCAAAGTTAAAGGATTCCCAGTTTTCTTTGCAAATCCTTCAGTAGTCAACCTTTCCTATCCTGGACTTCTGTAGAAACCCTGAACAGCAAAATAAAGCTCTTTGAAAAAAGATGTCTCAAAATAAAATAAGATAAAACTGAAGGCAGCAATATTAAGTCCCCCAGAGAGACTCCATCCTAATGATTGTTGATGGCAGGCAAACAACCATTAGCTGAAGAACTGAAATGCCTGTAAGCATTAAGTGTCATCCACAACATTTAAGATGTTACAAATGTTTGTCTGGGGATCAGTTGAACTCCCTTATTCTCCATCATCAATGACACAAGCCCAATGTTAAATTTTAGCTACACTGAAAGCACCATTTCACATCAAAGTTACAACCTGTTACGTTCAACATAATTTCTTTCTATTATGAAGTAAAGTTCACAGGACATATCATTCACATAGAGCTCTGAATACGTAACTGATGTGTGAACAGGACTGTACGGCAGAGTAATTTTTCTGAAATTCTAAATTACACCTAAGCCTGTCAACAACTTCATCCCTCATGGTCTGGAATTACGGAAGTTACATAAACTTTAAGGATGTTGTCATCAGACTGTTTTTTTTACTTTTTCCTTCACACTGATGAGTCAGCACAAGAGTCTCTCTCTGTTTCCCCAGCTCCATGTCACTCCTGTCATGTATTCCTTCTATTTCGGTTTCATCCTTTTCTGAAACAAGAAAGTGTATAAATAATTTAGACTTCCACCTGGTGCAATGGACAATGTCATGTGGTTCATTTCACTTGTTCCTGGATTGAAAACTCCAGTCACACTTGGACTGAAGGATTCCACCACTTTTAACCAGCTATAAGTAACTGGAATAATTCCTTGTTTCAAAGAATATTATTGAAATGAAAACTGCTATTTGATCTGTGGCAGATTATATTTTTATTTTCCCTATGTGGGTATTCTCTAATTTAATTTGCTTCAAAATTGGAAAGCATATGTCCATTCATTACTCAAAAATTCTCTTTAAAGACCCAGGCAGAAAAATGATGAAATGGAAAACATAACATGTTTTCAAATACTATTAGAGAAAAAACATAATTTCCTTAGTAGGAAGTTTGTCAGATTTTGTGAGGCATGATAGTTTAAAATTTATGTTAATTAAATAAAACAGTGTATTTAGATTTTCTTTGGGAGATAGGGAAATCTTGTGAAGTGCTCTAGTGGGACCAGGGAAAGAGGATAATGATTGCAGCATTAGCAAAAGTGTACATGGGGCAGCACTTTTTCAAAACAATTTCCAGACCTGGTAGGTGGTAGTATTTTAAACAAAGGTTTGCCAAAGTTCTGTGCATGTGGAGTTAAACATTGACAGGTAGCAATAATTCTACAGTAAACTGATTTTGCTGATTACTTATTGCTACTGCAAAATGACATTCCCGTTATACTGCTTTTAATTTGCCATTCTGTTTCTTCACTGATTTTGCATGAATTAACTAAACATAGCAAAAAGCGGGGTTAAAAAAATATGATATTTTCTGATGTCAAAAGAATTTTTAAAAACTCTACAATTACAGCTGAATGGGACACTTGACTGACCTCTCTAATCATCCACCATTTGTGCACTTTGTTACTGCTTTAGAGAGGATGACAACATAAATGCTACCAGTGATTATATATGTACTGGAAATTTGCCCTTTCCTTTTATAGAAAACAGTCTCAATGCCCTTCAGATGTCATTCTCAAAAGCCTGAAGACCTTCTGCCTTGTGATTAGTCTGAAGCTTTCCTACCTCTTCTGAAACCTAATAAGATTTCTGACACTGACATCAATTTCTGAAGTGCTTTCAGCAGTTGAACATAAATAGTTTAATCTGTTCACTTCATACAAGAGTTGTGTATCATCACCAGTAAAATGCTTGTTTTACATGAGATCAGCTAGGTCTAGGAAGCAACCCAAACCGGTAAACAGATTATCCACAGAAAGTTTATATCCTCCGTGTGTGTGTGTTTAAACTATTATTAGTCAATTCTGTAGGCCTCTGCTCTTCAGTCTGCCTGTAGGGCTGGCAAATCCTCATCATAACAGGTGAGCAACAGCTTAGATGGGTATTGCCAGAATGAAGAGTGAAGCTAAAACTACCTGGAAACATCAGGGAAATTTGCAGGAGAGACCCTGTGATGACAGAGACTGCTGAGTGCCTCCTACCTTCCTACATCCCCTCCAAATAACTGAGTAGCATCGAGACTCTTGTTTCCTTCACGTATGTATGGATTGCAATACCAAACTACATGCTTGATTTAGGTTGTTTTTCAGAGTGTCCTGTGTTAGGGAGGCAGAAAGACAGTGCTTCAAGTGCAAATGCCATTTTAATTGAACGGTTATGTCCATTTCCTTTAAGAATATGGTTCCACTTGAATAAACAAATGTATTCAATGAATTCCTTGTCTTAAGCTCAGGTGTGGGAAGACAGGGCAAAACAGTCTGAGGCACCTGTGCCTTCTGGGCATGATGATGCTATATGATCCATATAGAAACAGTTCTTATCTCTTTTATTTTATTTTATTTTATTTTATTTTATTTTATTTTATTTTATTTTATTTTATTTTATAACTATAATTTCTTAGTGGCTACTATAGTAGCCAAAATCCCCCTGGAAAAGGGAGATATTTGTATGATGGCTAATGTACCTTTGACTTATTTGTTCTTTATAGCTGTTCCTTTTCTATAGCTCCACAGAGGTCTTAAAAGGGTCTATGTTCCATGGGAAACTTCCTCCAGCAAATGTCCAGGAAGAACAGAGTGGGTTAGTACATGGTATTCAAAAGTCCTTGACCTTCCTAAAGTACTTCTTCTACACAGTTACTTCTTCAGGTCCCTTGGCCAGTATAGTAGATGATTCTATTTACAGAATTGTGGTGTTGCTTGTGTGACAGAGTTTGCAGGTGGTCAATCTCAGCACACATGAGAAGAAATCTTGCAGATCTCCGGTGTGACACTGTGCCATTTCTGAAGCTGTAGTTTCACCAGTGAGAGAATCAGAACATTAGGCCCCAGACTTTTCCGGAGATGGATGTAGAAAACAAGGTAAATAGTTGCAGCTTCTGTTTACTAGGTTTAAAATAAACTGTGCAGTCCCCATAGTACAGGAAAACACAGGATCATACTCTCCTGTTACACTGTTAACATGGTCTTCATATACCATTCCAGTGCCTGTTTTATCTTCCCTTTAAATGGTTTCAATCGAACCAGCATGAATTAGATAACACTGGCATTTTTAGTTTGGCACATTTCACAGTCATATGGAGCTCAAATGTGATTCCTTGTCTTAAAATTCAGACTTTGCTAAATAAGAAGATCATCCTTACTTCTTAAATTAACTTTTTTTTTTTTTATTTAAGGATAATTATAGTTGGCTTATTCTATAAGTTCTGTAAAGGTGTTCCACAAACAGATTAAAACAGTTTGAGCATGCAGTGTGAAATTGAGAGCTAGGCTCTTAATTACTGATGAAAAGAGAAAAAGAAGGATCAGATTCTGTTGACTTTCCAATTACTTAATAATTTGGAGGCATTTTTACAGCAAAATAACTGTGATATGAAAAAGAGATTTTCCAGGAAATGGATCCATTTTGTTTCATATATTTTTTATGTTGTGCAGTCATAGTTTCCACTAATGCAAATTAGGAAGTGTAATACTAAACTGGGGTAGCTCATTTGGAATATCTTCCAATTAAAAATCTGGTAGAGTAAAAACTTGTTTGTTCATATTTAAATTTGGGTTCAGATACATTACGAATCACATTGTATGTTATGTAGTAGCTCAGCCAAGTACAAAACTATTACTGAATTCTTACAGTACAGCGACCAGTTTAATTTCTCTTCAAGATTAATTGAGGAGTTTGAACTTTTCTGTGACATTCTAATGATTAAGAACTGAGGTATGAAGTGTTTCAGGACAGAAGATCTGAATGCACGTAGATCTGAATGCACACCCCTTGCCCCTGTGACGTGAACTAAAGGATATCTTTAGGTTGTCCAGGGGGATTACAGGGCATTTTCTGCTTCAGTCATTTTCTTCCCACCCCACCTGAGTCAATGGACTGGATTTTAAGCGTTATCTGGCTGCATAAAAACTTCAACAGCTAAACTCTTCCCACAATTCAAAAGAAATCCTGTTTATATTTTAATTTCTAAAAAAAAAAATTAATTCTAAGTGGTATTTTATTATGGAACAGTAACTCTGTAATGGCGGGCTACCTAGAAATCATGACACAATGAAATGACATTTGCCAGAATATCAATATATATATTCTTATTTTTTATCCAGTCATTTTTCTCAATTTGGTTTTCTAAAGAATAAAAAAGATGTACCATGTAAGTCAAGGAAAAAAGAAATAATACACTGGGGGCTTCAAGGATATTGACAATGCTATTTTACATTACTCAGTTTGTTACATATACAGAATCCAGGTCTAAACTTCCAAGTGGATGGGAGCAAAGAAAGATAGGAAAAAAACCCCAAAGTGTCAAAGATAGCCACTGTAATTCCCACTATCCCAAAACAATAAAGTTTAGTAATACAGACACAGTGATATCACTCTGCAATATGTTTAAAAGAAACTTACTTTTTAGGTCCCCATTTGTATAAATAATTCCATAAATCAGTGAGCATACATACTGTAAATTAACATGATTTAAAGATGATAAAATGCCAGACGATAAAAAGCTCTCGTATAGTGAATTTGTCCATACACTTACTTATAGAAAAAATCTTCCATCAGCATTATTTATAACATCCCTTCACTTAATGAGTTTTATTTTCCTGTTGTAGTGGTTCATTTTGTTTAGATGAAACTGGTTTTTGAGAGCCAAAAGGTTCCCAGAGATTTCTTGCTATTTTTATTAAGACCATCCCCTAATCCAAGCCGTTTCATTTATTTGCATTAATATAAAATGCAAAATAGTAGTTTTGACTGAGTAAAGAAACCCCTGTGATCCCTGCGAACAACTGTAGACTAGGAAATGGAAAAGGCAAAATTGGCTTGTATCATGGAGTGTTTCAAACAACTGTGACTGAGTCTTCCCACTCCACTTAGCTATCGCTTCAGTAGAAATTTCACATCATATTATTTCCTCAGAGAATGTTGCCCCAATTGCATATCTAGTGACTGGATAATGAAACGTTTCCATGTATGTGCATGAAGGCAGAGGGACAAGTGTTACAAAGACTTAATAAAGTATTCTCAGCAGTAGAATGCGTGCTTTTCTTTGAAGGGAGGGCAAAGGGCTAAGATGTGTAAGAAAAGTAGGTCAGAGGAATGAAGACCTTTTTCACTATCTAGACCCTCTTGCGCTGCACAGATTCTTCCAGAAATGTGCTCTTCTTGGTATCAGCTTCACAAACTGAGTATGAGTATTTTCCCCTCCTTTCCCATGAAGCTGCCCAGAACTGGGCCTCACAAGCCAGACTGGCAGTTGTTTCTAGTTTTTTTTTCCTTTCCTAGCTGGATTTCCAGCTATGCTGGAGGCCACGCCACTCACTCCTTCTGGTGACTGAAGGAATTCAAATCTCCTTGCTTATGGTAATGGAAACAGACAGCTTTCTCGTGGAAGTATGGCAAATGCATAAAGGAGAAGAGCAGATCCAAACCACAGGGGACAGCCATGGGCAAACTGTTTGGGTGGCCCCAGATAGAACCAAGGAAGAGGCTCTTTTTGCAGATAATGGAGTTCTTTTTGCTAGTGGGTAGGTTTTGGGTTGTAAGCAAGGATATGACTTACCATCCTTTCTGTGGTACTCAGAGAAACAGGATTTAACACCTTTCCCGTAAGTAAGGCAGATTTGCAACCAACAACAAGCAGAATCTATCATCAGTTACTTTTTCCTGTAAGAAAAATGCTCAGGTCCTCTATTATGCCCTGCTAATTGGGTCAAGGAGGGCAACAATCTCACCTCTATGATCATCCTATATTTTCTGGTTAGTGCTATTGTTTTTTTGATCTATTGTTCATGAAAATGTTTGTTACTATGCTTATTTGCATTGCAGTGACAACAGCAACAAATGGATGTTGACTTCCTGCAGAAAGTGAAAAATCCATTCCTTAAGAGGATATAAAAAGGTACATATGAGGTGTGGGAGAAGAGAGAAGCATAATGTGGGATTGTATATTTTCAGAGCCAAACATCATTGGAGACCACTATCACCCTGTGCAGTCACTGGTAAATTAATGGTTTCTGGGCAGGGGCAAATAAAAAAAGGATTATTTCTTAACATTAAGGAACTTTTTAACTTCCTCAGTTATTCTTTTATATTCTCCAAAATGGTAAGATGGTGGTCCACTAACGTACTGGAGGATTTTCTGTTATTTTTATCACTGTCAGGTCTTTCCATTGTTTTCAAAAATTTCCAGTGAAATTTTTAATTTCTAAATGCTAAGACTAGCTTAATAAGTATATTCCCATAATTACATCATGATAGTTGTAGCAGAAGCATGTACATCTCCTCCAAAGTCTGTCTAAAATTAGGTAATTCAACTTCTCCATCACAAAAGCTGCCATCTTAAATCAACTCCCAGTTTCTTCTTGACAGTCAAATGTAAGGTGCATCTCAATATACAGAAGTACATGAAAATATTTGTCTTTCATAATAATTTTGAAGATTTCAATTTTTTTCTTCCACCTTGCAACACTAGAAATGTATCAGATATAAACATTTTTACGTACATTTTTCAACCAAACAATGGGTGAATGAATAAATCAATAAAGGTCAAGTCAACAGAAATATTTTGATTACTTCAAAAGATTTAATTTGATTTTGACCTTTTAAAACTGCTAACCTTCTTTGATATAACCTAACTCCATTTTGAGAGGAAAGGTCATGCTGAATTCAAAAGAGATATTCTTTAGTTAACAAAGGTCAACAAGAACATTTTAGCACTTTTCTACCAAAATAATTTTGCATGAGAAAACTGACTGAGATCGCCTTTTTTTTTAACAAGTATATAAATCTTACAACTATGCTACGTTTTCTGAGAAAAATATCTCAATACTTAAATTAAGGAATATCAGCAGCAATAAGATTGCAAATCCACCATCTTGAAAGTTACCTCTGAATGTTCACACTTGCTAGTGTAACTGATCCTGTATCAGAGCAGTGTCACCAATGAATGAACCACACAGCTTTACAACTTTTACTGGCACAATTATGCCAGCAAAGCCTACAGACTGGAGGCCACCACAGGTGATTAAAGGCACACAAAGTATGCCTTCATCTTTGGTAGAGTCCTGCTTCAGGTATGAAAGATGTAGGCCTCAACAAACTAAAATTACTCTCAGAATCTTTAATCTAAGAATATCACCTTCCCACCTTAAAGAAAGACTCTGAAGTGAGGCTTAGTATTTCATGGTTATATTGACATTACAGTTAAATTATACCATCTTAACTGTCTTATCTTCAGCAAAACACAGTATATAGATTTTTATTGCATTAACTTCAGTTTGAAATAAAACATCTCTTTTAGAAAAAAAATTCAGTGACAATGAACTTATATAGCTCTTGCTGAGCCAATTCTGTTGACTGCAAAAAAAAGGACCTAATTTTTGTTCTTATGTCTAAAATGAACAAGGTTCCCTTAGTTCTTACTATGTTTTGTCTACTGAGTTGAAAGGCTACATAACAAAATTCTGTTCCTATCTTGGTATTTACAGATTTTGGCCCAATAAACTCTTCATTTAGTCCTTGATCACCCACATGTTTTTCACCATGGACATGTTGTGTCTTTACTAACATGTTTTATTGGTCTTCAATGGATCATTGGACCAGCATGTTTCCTGAAGACTGAAATGGAGCATGCTAAGCCCTGAAGACATATCCAGTATTAATACCATCATAATACCTAAGGTCAGGATAGACCAATATATATATATGAAATCACAGATGCCATAAAATGTCCCAATTTCTCTTTGTTCTAAATAGATAGACAAATGTGAAGATAGTTTAAAAGCTACAGAAAAGAAGAAAGATAATTTTGAAATCTTATTCACCAATACTTCTTTTGACCTCATATGAATATTTGGCATGAGTAGGAACCCATAATAGTTCCACTAAGGTAGCTTGAAAGTTACATGCCCCCAAAACACAAAAAGAATAGCAGTTACAGGGATTTTTGATTTTTCCATTACGCCTTTCTTCTACAAATAGCTATTTTGGTGTCACTATTTCTATTGACGTTATTCAGAGCAAAGTAGGTAGTCATGGGAATTTTTTCTTTCTCTCAGTTCAGTAAAACTTTTATGCAACATTTTTCTTAAATAATTTATCTTCTGTCAGCATCTGTCAGACCAGATTTGATTTAACACAAGTCTACCACTTACTTTAAATGTTGCAGGTCCTTTGCTCTGATATACAACAGAAGAATTTTCAGTTTATAAAGCAAGCCAATGTGAAACAAAACCTAGCAACCATAAAATCCACTTTATATTTCCATAGATTTTTTTTTACATTGTTAAATTCCAAATCATACAGGTTTTTTTTGTTTTTGAAACATATTTGATATATATATGTAGCACAAGCAGATAAAACTGAACATACTCTGCTTTGCAATTCCTAAATCTTCTTGACAAAAGCAGTACATTTGCTTATTTTTAGAGTTTTGTTTCAGTGAATTCTTGCATTAGAAGATCTTGACAAGACAAAATGTTTACTTTCAAACTAAAGAATTTATTGGAAACACTGATCTGTAATGATTCTCTGATGTATTTTTATATTTTTTTTCTATAAATAAATATACAGTGTATATCTATAGCTATACATTTTTTCACTTGTCATGAGCACTTGAAGCTGTCCTGGTAGGTAGAAATGATCTTACCTACAATCATCTTCCTAGTAGAGGTGTATCATACTATGTCAGGCATCAGCATGTTTCAGGAAACTGTATTGTTTCAGTACTGGCAGTAAAGCTTGTAATCTTTACTGGACCTGAAGAATTTATTGAGGTGGTTATTTCTGTGGTAAAGTGCTTCCATCATTCTCTGAATCTATCTATCATTTTTTTTAATGCAGTGTACTTAGCAACTTTATCATTCATCCTGTTATTTTTTTAGGGATGTCCATTGCCTACTGCATCCCTATTGCAGTTTTATTTTAGCAGGTGAGCATGTGTAATTCTTCCAGAGCATTTCCAAAGCTGTCATGAAAGCCACCAAAAACTCTTTCTCAGCATAGCCCCTGACAGCTTACATTTACACCCAAGTTTTAATTTCTGAGATCAAGGTATTGAAGAGAAACAGTAAGGGGTTGATGCCTTTGTTCTTGATGCCACTTTTCACTGCTCACTGAGACCATCAGACGACAAGATAAGCACAGGGAGACAGGCATTATTACCACGAGGGCAGGAGAAGTAGCACATTTCTGAACAGTGATGGCTGGTGTTAACTTGGGTTTTCTGACTTGGCATTCACCTGCTTTGCAACATCCACCTACAGCCACTAACTAGCCTGTCACACATTCCTGAACAAACCTCTTCTGTTTGAGCTACTTGAGCAATTATAATGCTGTCACCATATCCCCCTAAAGGTAGCAGTGTGACAAGACTTTAGGAGAGGTGGGAGGTGTGACTTTCTGGCACTTTGCACTGGACTATGTGTGGCAGTGCTATAGGACTCCTTGGAGCAGGACCAGTCTGAATAGCTGGGTGAGCAGTAGCAGTATGGCCCCAGGAAATCTCAGTTTCACTGATGTGCTCTGAGAAGCTGATGAAAATGCAGAATGTTCTGCTACAGAGCTCTTAGTTGATCTTCCCTGAAGTAAATCCACACTGAGGATCTCTGGAGCAGCTATGGTAAGAGCAAAATGATCCAACTCAGCAAGCTTAGATGTCTTAGCTCCTCTGCTGGAAGAAGCTTTCCTTACCATTGAGAAACAGAAGCTTGAGCTGGTGTTCACAACTCATCTGAGGCTTGAAAAAGGGTCAGTGGTGACAGTTCTCGATCACTTGATTCTCTATACAGCAGAGTAGATTTTTGTTAAATTAATCAGGAAATTAAGTAAGAATCTCACAAATCAAGGATAGAAATAAACCTTGGGAGAAATGCTGAGATCTGATAGAACAAGGGAAATATGAAAATTGAAGAAGATTGAAACATTAGACATTTTGGTTCAAGAAGACTGTGGGGAAGAAAGGAAATGGTGGTGAACATAGTCCATTCTGCCTGCCAAATTAAGGAGAAAGGGAAGAGGGAGTTAAAGAGGAAAGTGGACAGGTTCACATGCTCCCTCTAAATAGCGTTCCCTTCTATCACTCCCTGCACCAAGTGGGGTATGAACTGATTCAATATAAATTTCATACACAGTCTCTCTGTTAACATATATACACCAAAAATAGGAAAGAATTCTTTCTGTAACCTGATCAATATATTAAGAAAAGAGTATCTCTTAATGAACTTTTATAAAAGTGATTTTTTTTGAAATGTGTTTGTATAAGTAAATGTGTGCTTTCATGGCAACAAGGCCTGATATTCCAACAATAACCTTGACATTACTTTGTGAATACATGAGGCATTCAATGAAAAAAAATAACAGGAATTATTTGTTAGAGATGGAAAACTGTTTTCTTAGGAGGTGGTTGAAGGCTATGAAATCTACCTCTATAGGAATCAGAAACTGTATTACTGTTTTAGAAACAGGAACTCCAATTGAGGCAAAACACAAATGCATTGTTTTGAGCTTGACTTAACAAAACCAATGTTTATTAAATTGAAAAATATCCATCCAATATTACTGTCCAGGGATGAATGGACAGAGAAAGAAACGCGACATTTTTTCATACACTTATTTATGAATAGACAAGTATATCCACCACTGAGTAGTGCTAGGATATCTTCAATGGGGTGAACAAATGTAAAAAATTTGAGTAGACCATGATTTAGCTAACCTGTTAAAATTAAAGCACCAAAATTTATATAAAACATATAGTGAATATGTAGGATGGTTTGTTTGCATACAGTTTAGGGGTTAGAATATTTATTGTTTATAAAAAAATTTGAAAGAGCCACCAAAGGAGTAGTCATACTATTATTTTCAGGGAAAAAATCCCAAACAAATTCTTACCTTAAATTTCAGAATATTACAGTTTTCACCCGGACTTTTTATCACAATTGAAATTTACAAGAAACCATTCTGTACAGTTTATGATATGTAATTTATGATAGCCTTCTCCAATTAAATAGAACCAGATTCCACAAATAATTCTTTTCTGTAGTAATTTGGGCAACCCATGGAATAATTAATTAAGCAAAAATTACCTGAATAATGTAATCTAGTGTTTCAAAACCCCAAATAGTTCACATTATCCAATTTGCATGTTAAATAGCACCTTAGTAGTGTATGAACAAATTGTCACAATATGGCCCTATGCATTTAAGTTTTTATGGAGGCATATTAACTTCTTATTTTTCTTTGAATACTTTTTTCCCCTTATGAAATAAAGTATGTGGTATCTCGATTACTATATCTACTAATTATGACTAAATAAAAGGTTTCAATTTTCAATGTAGTATTTCTAAATACATGCCTTTCAAATACTGCACCAAATATAATAGTCACAATATGCAATTTACAATGAATCAAGCAACCATGAGTCTAAACATTGAGATATGCATTGTTCACATGTGAATCAAATCAAATTCTAAGGATCAGTATCTCTTGTGACAAGCAATAAGAAGCTTCCTCCAAGTCTCTCTGATATATATTAGCTGTGTAAATATGTTCTTTTTAATTAAATGTTCTTTTTAAGATGCAGATGTTATAGTTTATTTTCTATTTCCAACATATTTTCACTAATATGACACCTTGTTCTCTGTTTGATAGACTTTAATATGACTCCTTGTTCTCTCTATGTTTGCCAAAATAGTCTCAAAAGAATCCAGTAACATCTAACTCTATGGCTAAAATCATTTGCCTATGCCACGGGTTACAAACACACAGCATGTAGCATACAGATTGAAATCAAATCCATGAGGTACCATTTGTTGCTTCTGGATTTTTTTTCCAGAATATTTTACTTGGTGGAGAATTAATATAAACATGTACCTGAAATTCCCCGATCAAACACCTGCCTATATGGACATAAGAGTATCCTTACTGGCATCTCCTAGAACAGATGTGGGGTTATCTGCACATGTGAATGGTTATCTTCAACCCTTAGCTTTCAAACATTATCGAAATGAAACAACAAAACCAGAAATTATAAATATACAGATGAAGGACAAGACTGAATATGCTTTTTTTACCATCACCATGCCATTTTTTAACAAATGATGAACACTCACATCTGTAAAAAAAGTGTTTAAAATGGTTGTTAAATACAGGCAGGTGCAGGTTGTGTTTGCAGAGGAATTTGTTTTGTGTGTATGGACAGTGGCAAACAAGCAAGATATGATGTTATTAAATCTATCCGTTAACATGGCTGTCCAGCAGGGTTAATGTGTCTTTGTTAAAGGGTGTATTTTTCTAGCTCTGTGGATAAGTGCAATTCAGAGCATATTATTGGTTTGGATCCAGCAGCCACAACTAAAAATTGACTGCTGTAGTTGTTCATTTTTGTCACCCAGCTGCTGGGGTGGGAAGAGAGCCTAGTCTAGATATAACATGCCCTCCCTAAATTGAATGGGCATGTTATTTTTCACTGGAGTGTAGGCAGGATTATGCTGGTGATTTTTTGCATTTTTCAAGCATAACAGGATTCCTGCAACTGCAACTACTTTGAATCACCACCTGTATTAATGCCTGGGCTAGTCATATAATTTCAAAGTCCTGTGGTCTTAATACCCAGCAGTGGATGGAGCATTTTAGGGACACTTTTAGAGCACACTTGATGCAGTTTCACTGAAAAAGTGAAACTAAATCAGAATTGCATTCCCAAATCAAAATGCTGATGCAGACAGTTCCTTGAAGAGAGAAGGTTTTTCATATTCTATTTCAAGATTTACATTAAACTGAATAACTTGATTACCAAAGGTACATGTGTGTTTGTATGTCTATAGTTTCATATGACATACCTCTGGTATGAATTTTTTTTTTTAAATTAACTTTTAAGAAGCTGTGAGTTGAAGATTAATAGTTTCTCTTTTAATTTGCATTAGAAAGTTGAACTATGATTTAACAAGAAGATCAAACCAGAAGACTGAACTATCTTACAGAAGCTATCTTTCAAGCATGTAGAGAGATTCAGAATGTTTCTGTAAATTGCAGTCTTCAGGCTGATTATACATTCCCTGTGTCAGCATCACCACAGACAGAAACCTGGAGGGTTTTTTTAGCTATACCCTCACTCCTGATCTGCGTTTTTTCAATTATGTCAAACCACCTTGTATGGTAAGGCTGATTTGTGAGGGTTGCTCCCATGTACTGTAATACAGAACACCAGTCATTCTTGGTAGTGCCTTTGAGGCATTGTATCCAATTGATCCCTTGTAATACTGTGGTATGTGCATGTGCAACAAGTACAGAACTTTTTGAAGGTGCTCAGGAGAAAAGCCACGGTGCGCTGTCCTCTCCTTAGTACACAAAGCTTACACAGCCAACAGCTTGAGCACATTGACCACATATTGTTATCTCCTGTGGTGGTACGCAGGACCCTTCTAAAAAGGACCCAATATTCAGCTTGTTTGCCCAAAGCTGGCCAAGCTGTAGTGCTGCAAGTGAATATAGGGTACTCACAGCACAGTACTGCAAGTGAATATAGGGTACTCATGGCGCAACTAGCTCAGACCCAAGTTCCTGGCTTGTCCTGAGGTTTGCATAGAAATACTATGGTATTCAAGTGTGGGCTTTGTTCTGCACTCAAAATGAAGTATAGATATGCCAGCGGAATATTCTAAACACAGATCCACAGACAAAAAATCCCATGTTTTACCTTCTGCTTAGTCTTCATGTATATGGCTTTTCCCCTAACATATGTCCTCGATTCCCAAAGTGATGAGTATATTGAAAATTTATGCATGCTTTACATTTAATTTAAGCATTTCCATAGCAACTGCTAGATTTCAGGATGTTTTACTTTTGTCCCAAGATATCGAATATATTCTTTTTGGAACAATTTCCCAGGCTGTATTTAGCCACATTCACATGACTTTCTACAATTCAATTTCCAGCAAAAATTACCAAATCATCCACCAGAAGTCAAGTTTTAACAAACAGATTAGCATTTATTACTTCTTTCATCTCACCGTGTTTATATAAGTAGTCCTGTATCAAAGGGAGCTAATGTAGCCTGATTGATCAGAATCAGTGTTTTTGATTGATAGATGCAGGTGTTTAGGGAGGTTCAACTTCCAAGGAATAGATCAAAGGTGCCTCTCCTCCTCTTTTTTTCTCTCTCCCTCTGGGTCTTTTACACAGGTGCTCTACTCTCAGGAGAGTCTAAAGGATGAACACGCTTACAAGAGGCCTGATATTCAACCAGTATTCATAACCACATAATGATAGGTAAAGCAAACATAACTGTCTGTATGCTGAAGAATCAAACAAAATTAAAGGGACTTGAGGTGAAGTATGATGCACCTAGCAATAATGAATTGATGAGCCATACTTCTACATGGGTGACCTTAAACACTTCCAAAAACATCTGAGATTCAAAGAGGAATGAAAAACCAACACAGTTAAAAGAGGAAATATATATACAAATAAAGGAATACAGGAGAGGTATGGGAAAAAAATCTTCCTTGTACATTTTCACTTGTTTTTCATCTGCATTTTGCCTTTCTAAATGTCACTTCTGAAAAGGATTCCACAACTGCAAGCTATTACTCCCGCCCCTTTGCTGTCACAAAAGCAAACTTTCATCATGTTTGATTCCTGTTCCAGGACCACAACTGGTACAGCACACATCTTTTACACTGATATACCTCTGTGAGCAGTCAGCATAAAGCAAAAATCTAATGAAGAGTAGGTGAAGGAAGCATTTATATTTGCCATCAGGTTATGCACACATCACCTTCGTTTTGTGCGAGTAGTAATGCCTAAGCCAGGTGGTGAACAATCAGGCTTCCCATCCTGTCAGGCAGTAACCTGACGCTTTACTTGCCTCATGTGTCACACAAACCTGAGCTGCTATGTAAACAGCAATAAATAACAGAGAAGTAGGTGGTGGCACATTTGCATTTGCAACTTGCGCATTTCTTCCAGTCCCATCACTTTCATACTAGGAAGCAAAATGAGGCAGTAAGGAGAAAGGTACTCTCAGGATCCTGGCAGGCTCCAGGATATAACTATCAAATAAATCAATTAATTTAACCCTAATGTAATTATCTGCTTTAGAAGAAGGGTGATTTTAGCTTGCTGAATTCACTTATAAGATCAAACAATTATCCTAATAAGTTTATACTGTTCTAAAGATGATAACATTCTCAGCAGCCCCAGTACAACTCCAATGGCTTGAGTAGAGCTGCTACACACTTACATAAATCAGAGCAGCTTTCAGTCAGGCAGCAGTGATTTGATCTCCAATTAAAAAATTAGGCTTCAAAAATAAAGCCAACCATTAGAATTAAACTGTTGTCAGAGATACAGTGAATGTACACCTGTAGCATTGAAATTATACTCAGTTTGTGGGTGGATATATCAATAACAGATTCAAAATTGAAGCCATTTCCTCTGGTTTCCATGCCCAATCTGTTGTAAGTCACAATGTCCTTGGGAGGGAAGGCTATAGGTGAGGCTCATAGGAAGAACCTAGGATATTAAATGTTACACTTTAAGATCTGCTGTTTATTTTTTTGTAAAAATGATGTAGTGAGGAGGAACAATGTCAGACTGGGAGTCATAAAAGCTGAGCACTTCACTGAATGTATATGGTGTTCTCAGGTCCTGTTCCTGCAAAAAGAAAGACCAAGGCACTTCTCCAAGAAATGTGCTAAAAAACAGGAAAAAAATCACAAATGTGCCTCCTGTATTTCGACAGGTTACTAGAGTAGAAACTACTGCTGGCGTGGTATCTATTTTCACAGAATCACAGAATATTCTGAGTTGGAAGGGACCCACAAAGATCATTGAGTCCAACTCTTAAGTGAATGACCCATGCAGGGGATTGAACCTGTGACTTTGGTGCTATTTTATCTTGAGTTCTCTAATACAGACAACATGCTCCAAGACCGCAAACAGAATATCAGACGGAGGAGTGCTCAGCCTGTAAACCCTGGCAGAGCTGGAAGAGCCCAGCTGCTCAACAACAAACATGGCTTAGGCAGTTCTGCCATAGAAACTGTGCTTGAAAAGTTAAGAGCTAGAATTTCAGAAGCCTGAAAGGAGAAGTGGCAGCTAGACTGAGATTGTGTTAAGATTAATTTTCACTTAGGGGCCTATGAAAAATCTAGGCAATTAAGAATTTAAATTAGCTTGGGGTCCTGACCCTATATTCCCACATGCCTCCTACAGTACTTTGGATATTGTGGGCTTTCCCTAAACAATGCACACCATGCAACAAATACTGTCGACACAGAACCGTCATGTCTGCCATCACCAGCTCATTTTCTTCTGCTTCCCTTGCCACTGTCCATCTTCCTCTGTTCAAAGCAGATCCCCTCCTTACCTCAGAACATTATCCATGTAGCTAATTAATCTAATTTCATGCATCCCTGGCATTTGTGGACACATTCTTTGCTCACCATTTACTTCCTTTCTGGTGACAGAGGTAAAAACAAAGCAGCCAGGTTTTTAGGGGGATGAGAAAAGCTGGGAAGCATCAGAGAGGATGCCACACTGCCCACGCAGCACAGGGCAGCTCAACTTATGGGAAACTGAACAACAGGCACTATTCTACTCATGGTGAGTGGGAAAGAGAACTAGATGTCTGAGAGAAGGTTGGAAGAGTAAAGCTACAGAAACCTAGTAATAATTGCCCACTGCATCCAGAACTCCACAAGCCAAACAGCAGCTGTTATGTTTAACTTCAAAACTACATGTGTATTCACTCCATCTGGAAGGCATACTTGGCAGACTATAATGATGGCCTCTAAATTATCAAAAGTATTTAACATATAATACCAAAGGAGAAAAATGGCAGCTGAAGCTAATAAACTGTTAGTAACGTATTATTTCAGCTATCCACATGTAAACTGGTCAAAAGTCACGTTGGGACAAAGTTTAGAGAAGAAATTTCTTTACAAATTAAATGAACTGCCTCAAGCATGACCTAGTTCCAAGTATTGAGAAGAAGGAATGAATCTCAAGCAAAAAAATTACTTCAGCTAAGATGCATTTGGACATTATTATTCTGAAACTATAAAGGCTACACAGATTAACAGTAAAATAGTCAAAGTTAGCAACTGATTTAATTATTTCAGTTCATGTTTATTTGCATTTCAGTTCTAAATCTAGAAGCAGGAGTTTGTTTTAGCAGTAACTAGAGTTGAACCTTAAATAGTAATGAAAACCAATTTCCTTGAAGAAAAGAGAAGGATACCGTGCAATTTCTATTTATGCCTATCATGAAAATTTAAACCCATCTCAAACACAGCCATTAGAACATGAAGAACCAATGGGTATTTAAACATAGGAATAAATAGCAGGTAATTTTTAAAAAAGTGTTAGATGGAGGACATTTCATAAGACCATTCTCACTAAGGCCAAAGACAACAAAACAGAACAATTTAGAAGAAGAGAACTGTTACAAAGATGCTCAAGGATGTATTTACAAAGAGGACAGGAGTGCTGGGTTTCAAGGATGCATGTCCATCATTTTGATAGCATCAGTACCTGTGGCAGGCCAGCCTGTAGGCACCCAATCCCTGTGACACCTCAGTTTTCTCTGCAAATATTTCTAGTAGGCACTACTGTTTCTGCAGCTAGGTGCATGCATGGCACCTCAGGACATTTGTCCACCTGTAGCTTGCTTTATGATCAACCTTACCACCAAATGCTTCCCAACTGACTGACTTGTGGGGCCTGATTTTCTAAATCTGCTTAGCCAGTACCTATGCCTTTGTAAAACACAGCTTGTGGGAAGGAGAGAGAGGCACCCTTTTCCTCTTCCTCTTCCCTCACCCCATCCCAGCTGTTGTCTGTCAGGATGGAATAGAGATGGGATCCTAACTCTCTTGCCCTTCATTGAATTTAAACCAGCATCTTCCACTTGAGCACACTAACTTGCTGGAGCACAGCAGTGTTTAAAACCTAGTACCCAAATTGGGAATAGAGAGCATGAGAGAAACTGCCACTGCCTCATGTACCCTGCAGTTTGATGTATAGCTGTCACCTAGAGGATTGGCAGTTCAAAACCTAATTTTGGGTCAGGAATTCTATTAACTAGTGCAAGTACTTTAAATGGACCTAGTTCTCTGTGTGGCTGCACAGCAGTGAAAGAAATGCACATGGAGATGTGAGTGTGATGTGTACTGGAATATGGAAATCACTGGCCATGGAGTGTCTCTAATCCTCTTCTATTTTTGGTCTAACATGTGGCACTGAAATCCATCCTGCCAGCTGTTTGGCTAGCTTTAAGGATGAAAAACAAGTTCAAAATGTGGTACAAGTCAAGGTAAATTAAACATTTCTTGACAAATTGCTGTGTGACTCAAGTAACCAAGGAGGTAATAAAATAAAGAGGCATCATGGTCATCAACACCCTGAACTGCCATCAACAGATCTCTTTATACTTTTTCAACAAAATTATCTCCAATGCTTCCTTGCGCACAGCAAACAACTAATTTCTTCTAAATGTGAGTAATGCTGTCATTCATGCATATACTAGTCACTTTTTGAAAAGATGGTGACAGGAAGATGTACATGTACAATCTACATTGACTATTGGAAATCATCCATTTAATCAACAGTCAATGCCTTTAATTTGTTTCCTGAGGATGAAGACAGCTTCTACAGCTAATCCTAACTTTAAGTCCTTAATATTCTAATCCTTCTCGTACATGGACCACACTTAATTAGAAGTAAGCTGCATTTGGTAGAATATGAAACTGCTCAATTATCCGTGTCACCATTCATTTGGCTGGCTAAAAAGAGAGAAGAAAAACCATGTATTTTTCATAAGAATTTTGTAAGAATGACAAGTTTTATCACAAAGACATTTAACTATTCATTTTATTATGAAGTAATAAAAAATATCTTTTAAAAACCCCTATAGTGAAGAAATAATACCCTAAAATAGGGTATGTTATTGAAATTTTCCCACTCCAGTCCCAACAGCAGAGTACACACCTCCAGTATATTTTGGAGAAAAGAGTGATTGTCCCATTTTAGTGGTGGGAAACTGCAAAAGACTAAATTATCCAAAGTTATTATCTAAAAGTTATAAAGGCTGTAGCTACACTCCAGTGGACTTAATTGGAATCCTGAATTAGTTATCAGACTATTATGCCAATCTTCTACCCTGGTTATTGATAGGTTTGATTGTAATTTATACCGAGCATCATAAGATCTTACCTGTTCCTTGCTGCAAAACACTTTTTCATGGCATAAATGACAATTATTGAATTAATCTCAGGGACAAACGTGGTAGGAAATGAGGCTTCATCCTTACACTTTGATATCTGAAGTGCTTCTGAGAACTAGGGTGGGGAAAGAAATAATCTACCCAGAAGTGTCATTACAACATACAAACAGCATGAACTTCTGCTGTTGTAGCAGAGTTGCTTCATTTACACAAAGAATTAATTTATTACTGATAGTAAAGAATATTTAGATTAATTTAAGTGGACTTTAAATAGAACATAACAGAAAAAGTTAGACCTTCGTTATTGCTGTTGCTATGTAGAAATAATGCTTATATTTCACAGACAGGTGTGAATTTACACTTAAAACCACAATTTCTTTCAATGTTTTTACATTTTTTTTAGGGTAATTAGTATATCTGCACTGCACTACAGCAAAGACAAAGGAACTGTCACTGTAGTTAAGACCAATAGCATAGCTAGCTGGAACCTTTCTTGCAGAGATGCTTTGCAAAATGTCCAAAACTTGTTAGCTAAACATATTTCCAGGAAAATGAAAATAAAATCCTTCTCCCCAGGTGCTGGAATTTTCTTTAAAGGAGTGGTAAAATCTTTTTTACTTGTATAATGGTTAAACTGCATTTTTTCCTCTGCATTTCTTACACAAGTTATTTCAACAGGTTAATTATTCATAGTCTGCAAAGTATATCCTTTTATCTTAAAACTGTGTTAAAAAAAAAAGACTTCTGCTGGCAGTTTGCTTATGTCATATTAGAAAGAGTAAATACACTGTTCGACCATTTTCACCATTAATTATTTTATATACTACTCTCATCTTACCTCCTATGTATTTTCTGAGATTTTCCAAAAGTATCTGAACTAAACTGCTTTATCATTTTTGTTGTCCTCCTGTTATCTGAAATTTGTCCTTCAACTCTCTGATCTTGCTTCCTTACATTTTCCACTTTCATCACTGTGTGCCACAGACATCTACCATTCTTATTAGCTGTAAAATTGCTCTTCAAAATGGAAACTTTTACATTATGCTTCTCTTTGCTGCCCTTTCCTCATTCCTTTTAAGTTGTCTTACAACAATTTAAATTTAACTGAACTGATTAACTTATGGTCAGATGCAAGTTTCACTACATAAACATGACAACTTTTAAACTTGATAAGTACCTATGATCTTCTTGCTGATTTTGAGGCATTTCATTGTTAGATGAAATATATACATTTTTCTATTTATTTCTAACCAATAGATGTATGAAGCCAACTTTTCTAATCTGTTAGTCACTTTTTGAACTAAAGTAGCAGAATAAAAGCACCATCCTCTCACTTTCACTGGTAAAATGTAAGGTAATAATACCACTAGGTATTTTTTGTAATAGAGTAATGACTGCCTGGATCACTGTTTTATGTAATACATATAAGTTCTATTATTGTGATATACTTATGATTTAGTATATTGAGGTAAGTGAGATAGATACTGTAAGAAAACCTTTGGAAAATATATATAACTGCTAAAGTCCACATACATTGAAATTTTGCTGCTCTTCACACTTTTTCTCAGGTATTCTTGAGAAGAGAGCATTTCAGTATATTCTTTAAAGGTTTAAGAAGCTTTAAACCTTTAAAGATATAAAAGACAGGAATGCTTTGCTGTTTTAGTGATGTCTGAAAGTAATGGTAATCCCATATTCCTTCAAAAAATCTAAAAGGTGTTTGAAGGCAGGGTATTTCAGCTTCTGCTATGCTTGAAAAGTGAAACTCCAAAGGTATCCCCATTGACTATGACACATTTTATTTATTAAAATTACATTTCTCTTTAGGCTGAAAGTGGGAGGTTTGTCCTACAAAAGTGCTTGAAAGTTTCTACTTTCTTCATATATTACTACTAGAGCATGTCGGATATATTTAGTTTCTGTTTTTCACAACTGGATGTAGTGACTCACACTTGGTGGCTGTTCTTTTCATTTTCAAAGCAATTATTCCTGCAAAGGCTCATATACCCAGATTGTCAGCCAATTATTTCTTATATGCCTGAAAAAAAGGGCATCTTTGCAGAAACGTATCATGTGACAATTTGCTGGAGTCTGTGGTATTGTTAGAGTTCTTTGATTATTTCAGCTTGGATTTTAATTGTTTCTGTTCATAGGTGCTAAATTAATGAATTAAATCCAGGAACACATTCATCCCTGGAAAAAGCATAGATACTACCTTAAAGCAAGTCTCTGTTTATTCCAAAAAATCATCATCAAGAACAAGAAGGAACCTTCAGGGTGCTCTGAAATGAACTTCCCTATACTGTGTAGTGAAAGCATACAGAAGAGAGAAGTTGTGTTTAGAGCTTGCTTTGCAGTCACCACAAATAATCTGTATTTTAAATATGAAACTCAACAGTACATGAAATCTGCAAGCACATCTCATGTAGGATTTCACCCTGCTGGCTGGGGAAAAAGAGAAAACTATGACAGCCATGGTAAATTATTTTGAAGAGCCCTTTCATACTAAACAGAAGCAACTCCACTTAACATGAATCTTACGACTAAATAAAATTCAAATAACTACATAAAGGCTACAGAGCCTTAAAGATTTAGATTTTTTAAGCTAAACTCTTTAAAAGGAATGGCAGAAGTGGAAGCAATCCTTTCTAGTGCATAACCAGTGTTACACAAGGGCAATACACTTCATGAGTTCCTCCTGTCAGAACTTCTTATTGTAATTTTTCCTCCCTAATGTCAACCTTGCTGTAGACATTTCCATGTCTATGACAAGGAGAGGAAATAATATTCTCCTGTGGTTTTAGGGATCATTAAGTGTAATCATGGCAAAGCTCCTTTATCAGAACAAATCCAGTTTAGCATGACATTGTTGGAGGTCTCTTGAGATGGCTAAACCTCAGGGGTTTTCTCATGTAACTCTTACTGTGTCAATATTGCATTTAAGTATGTTTGTGACATACTGATAGACAATTTGCCTTTAAAACAGTGTATCATAGGTTCACGGGAAAATTCTAAGACACCTCAGGGACCTGCCTGTAGTTTAAACCACGGCTCAAAGCAGGGTCAGCTATGGAATCAGACTCAGTTACTCATCCAGTTCAATCTTTAAACTGGCAGACTGCACAAACTCTCTGGACAACCTGTTTTAAGGCAGGATTGGGCTCCCTGCAAAATAAGATTCTCTTTGTGTCTAGGCCAAGCCTCTCATTTCTCTTTTTGCTCATTGTTCCTCATTCTCCCACTATGCAGTTCTAAGAGGAAGCTCACCCCATCTTCTCAGTAGTGTTCTTAGAGGTAATGGAAGGCTGATGTTAAGCCAACCTGGAGCTTCTTCTTCCCAAGGCCATTTCCTCAACCTCTTCTCTCATGTGAAATGCTCCAGCCACTACCATGTTGGTGCTCTTTGCTTTGATTCCTGGAATAGTACAGGAACTCAAAGAAATGGTATTAAAAAAAATTGCATTTTTTAAAACAATCAGTGATATATTGAAATTTTCAAATATAATTTTAATGATTTTCAAAAAATTTCAAAAAATTGAAATTTTAATCACATGAATTTTAGACATTAGCAGCAAGAATTTTAGGGCTACAAACTAGCTCTGTCCTAGTGTCTTGTTTCATCAGATCTAAGATCACATGTGACCTAGAACATGGAAGAGTGTTAATTTTATAATCTCCATTTAATGTGAATTATGGTTTTGACAGGTGGATGTATATGTTTGTAAAATCAACAACTCTACTTGAACGCTCATGGTAAGTAGCTGATTCCGTAAAACAGAACTGCAGTAAAAGTCTTCCACGTGCAACAAACCAGGTGAAAATACAAAGAAGTAAGGTTTATTCTGAAGCATATGATGTGGTTTACACTTTATTTGAGACAATGACTTTAAAAGCTGATATTCAACTTTGTGTTTGCTGGCGAACACAATTTTTTTGTTTCATTGTCTTTGCAGTGAAAATAGTTAGTAACAAGGTTATACAATAATTTGAAACATGATGCAAGGGCATGGTGAATACTCTATCATCTTTTTTTCTGAGATGATGAGACCTTTCCGAGATGTTTTGAAAGATCCAGAAAAAACAGCAGCTTATGTATTAAGTGGAGGAACTACAGTCTGACATTCAGATTAGAAATGCCTCTGACACAGAATACATGGGAATGCATTTTTTTAAATTAAGGAAAGAGAAACTGGACCAAAAATATGGGAAAAAAAAACCTATTCAAGGATCAATATTTTAAAAACACAGAAATAAGAAGAGTCTGGATGTTAACTCTACACTGACTTTTGTTCTACAGGTTGGTTGCTTCACCTGTGCCTCTGGGGTCACGTGCACCCTGCCAGGGCAGTCGCTCAGGCCACATCTGCCCCACCTGCTCCAGAGAGCAGTGAAGAAATGGCCTGCAGGCTGAAAATATTCATTAGAACTTCATGGTGAATGAATAGCAATGTCAGAGCAGCCAGATGTGTGCAATGTGATTGATCTGACGATATGTGGTCCACCTGACGCTGCAGGAAAGTGGGTAGAGAGGGGTGTTATGCAGGCCTAGACTGAATTTAATGCAACGGTGCTCTAGAGAAGGGGATGAGGTGACATGGGGGAGGCTGCGGTAAAGAGCTCCCTCTGACACTGCAAGTAAGGTGGAATGTCCTGCAGAAGGATATAAATAAGTGGTTTTCCAACCTCTCTTCCAAGATAAAAGCTACAGTATCTAACACACTCAACCCTCCTGTAGCAGTTCTGCATTTCATATTTAATTAATTACATATAGGTGACAATTTAAAATAGCAGAAAACAGAATAACTATACTTACCATTGTTTCCTGCTGGTAGATAAAACATCCCAGATATTTCTCACGCTAAAGGATGCTCAACATTCCAAAGGAAGCTTCTTTTCTCCTGCAATACTTGGAAATTTGAAAATTCACTGCCCAAATTTCTAATGCTCTCTTTAAATTCTGATGCAAAATATAGGTGGGGTACTTTCTGTATGTTTTTTTTTGGAAATGTCTGGAGGAATATTAGTACTTAATAAAATAGTCCATATTTGGAATTAAGGCTGTGAGATTTTTCTTAGCTGGATCAAACAAGATTTGGATCAAACCTCCCCACTTGATGTCGGTCATATTGACTGTTCCTTCATTTTCTCCTACTGTGCCTAAAAAAATTTGAAAATTCATTTTATCTTAGGTAAAACACTCTTTTAGAACCTGATAAAGGAACAGTGCTAAAGAAAGCCTGGACTCGCCAAACCAAGAAGAAAAGATGGGTTAGTTCAACCATTCAGGGATTTACAGCTCAAAGATCAGATGCCTCCTTTGCTTGAGGAAGTCCCAGTTTCTACCCTCCTAGAAAGTGCCATAAACTGCTGCTGTAATGGGCAGTCTTCTCTGCATTTCACCTGTTGATGTACTTTCACTGTATTACTAGGTAGTAACTTGTGTAAACACTGATGCATGTAGAATTCTAGAATCACAGGTTAGTTTGGGTTGGAAGAAACGTTTACACGTCATCTAGTCCAACCCCTGCTACTCAGCAAATGTTCCAGTCTCAGTGTCAGACTGCTCTAATTTTTTCTTTTTTTTTAGATTTGTAATTATGTCAGTATTTAATAAATAATGAAACAATCTGAATGGGGAAGAATGAGGAAGCTCTTGTGTAGAACATCCTATGGTACTATTATCTGCACCTCAGCGCACATCTAGCCTTTGGTCTTGCAGAGGGTGGATTTTAGCAAAACTAAATCAAGTCCCTTCCAGCCTTCTACAGTGGTCTAACCCATGAGCCAGCAGGCAGAAAGATATTAATTCCCTTTGTCTAGCTCAAGTATGCATCTGGTTGAGGCACTTTTTTTCCCTACACGAAATTATTTGGTGAATTTGGTTTACATCTGCAAGATATTATAAAGATACATTTCGAAGTAACTGATTTTTTTTTTCTAAAACAGTTTGTCCAACTCTGAAACTGCTCACTAACAATAAGTCTTGTTAGTGACTACTGTTGGCAAAGAATAACTACAATCGCACAAACACAAAAGCACAATGAAGAAAAAAAACAGCATTAAAAATTGGGAGGCCATGAAGATTTTGCAAACAGAAATTCTAGGAAAAATAACCAAAGGAACGTTGCAAACAGAGTATTTTGGGTTCTGTAGCTGAATCCGTCAAGGCACTGCTGTCAACTCCCGCCAGGTGGCTCTCCACTCTGGAACATAGCAGCTTGGTAAATGCCTTTTCATAGGAGAAAGGGGTTTGTGCTTATGCAAAAATACTAAGATTTTCTTCTGAATCTAAATCTCCATCTCAGCTGCTGAACAGATGCTCAGACTAGGAGATGGTGCAACAGCCTCACACTCAATTCTTCTGTTTATTTAGAAGCTGTTATTTCTGAATTATTTTCTGAATTTGGAAGGACTGTAACCCCCTGCTTACTCAACTCCATATCCTGCAGTACATGCAAACAGAATGTGTGTCTGAGTTTGCCGGGTGCCAGTCTACTATAAAAAATAATATGGCTAAAGTCCTGGGCACCTCTAATATCCCAGTTAAAGGATCATGGAGTCTGGCTTATGAAATATAATTTTGCTCATTGGCTGAAACTTGTATTTCTCTTTAAATCTTTTCTATCTCTACCCATGACTGCTTAAACTGTTTCCACAATTTCTCTGAAATAAAGCTTCTGTTCCTTAATAATGTGATATATTTTTGCTTTATTATGGTGGCAGGCATTTGTAAGATGTTTTCCTCTCCATCCCTGCACACCTGAGATAACAATGATTATCAAAGTCATCATGCTAAACTGAGATGTCATTACTGGGTCAGAGTCTGAAAAGGATGCAGCAGAGAAAACCACCTTTATGTGCACTCTGCTTTAATTGAAGGACACAGTAGATTGGCTCCTGTTGCACTAACTTTATATGACCTTGGTCTTTTTTGCCATTTTAGAGGAAGACACTGTCCGTGATTCCAAGTGCTTCATTTTTTCATACCTCACAGCATTACATCATCTTTTCCCCTCTGCCTGTTTAACAACAAGGTTTTTAACATTGAGAAAGAAGCAGTGGGGATACAGGTCTCTTTGTTTTCTTTCTCATCCTAATTTTTCATTTTGTATTGATTCTTCATAGTGCTGGCACCTGGACAAAGAAAGGGCACTTTGCAGCCTGGCCTTGCTTCTTTTTGGGGTTAACACTTCGTCCTCATTTCAATCTTTGCAAAGCAGCTGCTTGTAATGTAAAATGTTATCACCAAAGCAAGCTAACAAAAAGAGATTCATTAACTGAGCAATCAAAGCTATTCTCACAAAAATGGAAATATTGACATATTATGGGATTTCTGTGAAACAAGCTGAAGTGGTCAGTATATGAGGAGATAATCCCTGGACCAGATCACAGGTGTTGCTCATTTTTCTCAAAACTCAACTCGAAATTTCATAATCCAGGGAAACTGAAATCTATCCTCTAGCTATAATGTGTTACATAATAACTTCATCTTTAGACAGAGTATATCTTTATAAATACATTTTTATATTAATTTTTTTTAAAGTAAGAAGACTTCTAAATTCAGTGCTGAAATGAGGAGCACGAACTGCCTACAGCTGAAAATCAGGTTCTGTTTTCCCCACTTCTGTGGTAAAGTCTCCCCACATTGCCATATTTTACCAAGTGCATCACCAAAAATCCTCATTCTGACTTGCTGATGTTGCACACAAGGAAGTGGAAAGTACATAGGCAATCTCCTGGGGAAGCAATACCATCACATTCTTCTCCACTCAAGGATGCTAAGAGAGAGAATGTGGCCATGGCAACAGAAAAGGGATGGATGGGGCCTGCCTCCTAGGAAATACAGAGAAATCCCTCTGCCAAATAGCACATATGTCACAGATGGTGGTAGCATGGGCGACCCGGGGATGCTTTCTGCCAGCAGCAAGTGTGTTTCCACACATACACCTGAGCCCATGCTATAGAATTACAGTTGTCAGGATTTTAAAATAATACAAAAATTATCTCCCAATACTCTATTCTAGCTTAAGGTACAAGGGTCATAGCAAAATGTAGTATGTAGAAACTTAATTTATGTCCCTAATTTACGCCTACTTTAATTTTAGTGTGTGCATTTGTAAAATATGTATGGTATTGACTTCACAGGCACTTAAAAAAAATTAAATATATTTAATTTTTTTTTATTGGAAGGCTACATGTGTCCTAAGGATAATTAAGGGGACAATGAACAAAGCAGCAGTCACATTGTTTGAAAGATGTAATGAAGAGCAGACTGTGTAATGTTAGGAATGAGTTACTTCTAATTTCAAAGATGTATGGCCATGACAAATGTTAATCATGAAGAGTGTCCTGCTAAAATTAATAGGACAAGCAAACAATTTTGAATAAAGGCAAATTTTTTCAAGAGAAGAGATAAGAAAGCTAAGAAAACCCTCAAAAGTATGAAACTCATGATAACATTGTGAAAACTCCAAGGCAGTAGGCTGATCTTTCTTATTTGCTATGACTAATATCCAGCTGGACTTAGAGTACATTTAAATATTACCTGGTATTATTTCTGAAGACAGAATATTTCTCCACTTTCTGCTTTTTCAGTGCTTTTGAATTTGTGATATGAATGCACTAATGTAGTTTCTACTTTCATTTTTTTGTTTCTTTGCATTGCCACGAGGAAAAATAGAATAAGAAAAAACTTTCTGCAATTCTAATCATGACCAACTCAATAGCCCATGGGGTTTGTGTTCACAAAAAACTCTAGATGTGGGTCAAGTTCAGACTTGCCAATTTTTGCCTTGAGGCTTTTTCCTGTAAAGCTAATTCTATAGGGTAGAAGCGCATAACGTTATACTCAGACAGACAGCTATTTTTAGCAATTAAAGACATTATGTTTTAAACAATAAAAGCATTGCAATTTGCATAATAATTGTGCTATGCAACAAAGATTACACAGATAACCTGAATATGCAGAAATGGCATCTCTTCCATGACAGCACTTGTTTTCTGTCCTTGATAGTGACAGCTTATTTATTTTGTATTGTTTTTGGAGATTCTAAAGTGCCTGAAACACAGTCACAGTGTTTTTCATGTAAAATTATTCCAACAGCAGCCTGATGTGGAAGTTCTTCTTACAATCAGGTCAAACAAAAAGAATGTATTATTTTAATAGTGGAAAAGGCTAATCATGTAGGAAGCACTGTTTTGTAGCATAAGCACTTTGAGACAGCAAACGTTAGAGCAAATTGCCATAAAGAATGAACAAAGCTTGGTTTTGAGCACTTATAAAGTGTTTTTTCCAATCCTTGCTGCGGTTCATTATATCTCTGGGAAATGCTTGGACAAAAAATGGAGCTGGGGAATTTTACATCTCCAGCTAACAGAGGAGTATCAGAGAGACAATAAAACTGATATTTACAGTAGAGCAGGACATGATGAAAACCAAGATACAGATCTGTCTGAATTACCCTTGGTATCCCAAACAAGGAGGTGGAGTGGAACCTTCCTTATAGATAAGACTTGCCTGCTGATCCAAGAAGATAAGCACTGGAAAACATGCTATCAAAAGACACTCATGAGCATTCTTTTCTTCCAAAACAATTTTCCTTGAGGATACAGGAAGTCAACTGTTCATTGATAATGTAAAGGAGACGCATGGTCCAGATTATCAAGTCTGCTTCAATTACTTTTCACAGCTCAACCAGTAGTGAGGATGAGACACATTTGCCAACTAGGGATTCTTTCAGTACAAGACAGTTCATTATCATCACAAATACAGTAGTATCCGACTATTCCTAGAAAAGGAAACATATTGGAAAGGGCTGTAGTTTTCTTGCACTCTGCTTGGTTTGGCAAATAGCTTGTTTAGACCAGTTGCTAATTAGCAGTCTTCTGATCAGCAGTAAATTCTCCCAATACCATAACTCATGCAAAACCATCCTCGGAATCAGCAAACAGGCAGTCTCAGACATGATCATTGTGAATGTGAAAACAAACTTGTTACAAAAAGTTGTTTTGTTCTATGAAAAAATTAGATATTTTAATTTTATGCTAATTAAAAAAAATGCAAATGTTACAATATCTTAATTTCTTCAAGACAGTTTTCTCCAGCAGCCTCAATAGAGGTTCACAGAAGTGCCCTGCCTAATAAAGCTGTATGATTCTTCCCCTCGAATTACACAGGTTATTTTTTTTTGTTTTGCATCAGGAGTTACATACAGATTATGCATAGACACAGAATTTGTGTGAGAGTATGTGCCTCATCCATATGATAATTATCGGGTTTTAAAATATTTTCAATTTGGGAATATGGATTCTTCCCCTCCAAGTGTCTGACTTATTGTGTAACTGTTTTGGTCATAATAGTTGACTGGATATCATTCATATATTTTCAGAGATAGTGAAAGTAATTTTCAGATACCACTGTATTCGTGAAAAATTATGCTGTCACCAAGTACAATTATGAAAGACTGTTTCTTTTTCCTGCCATTCCAATTATATTCACTGTTTCCCTTACTTTTCTCTCCTTGCTGGATGGAAAGATGTAAATTGCCCATGGTCTCAATTCATTTTCTCACTCTGCAAATTAAACTTCCTAAAAATTGTTCCCTTAAAAATGAATTTATTACTTTTGCTGCTGCAGTCTGCACCCAGATAATCTCATTGTCACTCTCTCTCATATATATCTGCTAGTCTCAGATGGTTCCACTTTATTATGCCCAACTATGGCATGGTTATGCAGAAATGGGGGAGTTCAGGATAAGTAGGTATTTTTTTTTGAAAACTGATCCCTACTACAAAGTAGGAGTGTGTTGTTTGGAGGATAATGTCTGACTATGTGGAGCTTCACCAGCATTTGTGAGATGTTAAAAGTTATAGTCTGCTTGCTGCTGAGACAGAAAAAGGTAAGTGACATTTGACTAGCAAGATCGCTGAACTGAATAGAGCCTCAACCTTGTAGACATGTAACCTCTGTGCATCATACTACAAATAAAAATGTTTTGCATTTTTCTGAAAAAAGATTGGAAAATGCCTAAACCACAATAAAGTGCTTAGAAATGGTTCCCAGTGGCATTTGCTCCACCACTATCACAGCAATCAAGGTATGGTTGACTGGTCTGTAGTTTCCTAGACCCTTCTGCTTGCCCTTATTGAAGATATTGGTGACTTTTGGTTTTCCAGTCCTCTGAAACCTCCCCCAGCCATCACAACTTTCCAAAGATAATCAAGAGTGACCTCACAGTGACATCAGCCAGCTCCCTTAGTCCTCAGGAATGCATTCAGTTGGGTCTCACAGATTTGTATATGTCCATTTGGTTTAATACTCCCTAGTGTGATCTTCCTGAGCATAAAGCTTCACTGCTCCAGCCTTTCTTATGGGTCTCAGGGGATGGAATTCCTCAGGGCAGATTTTATCAGTAGAGGCTGAGGTGACGAAGGCACTGAGTATCTCACCCTTTTCCATGTCCTTTGTCATCAGGTCCCCTACCCCTTTCCATGTCAGGTCCTTATTTTTGTTGATCTCTCTTTTGCAGTACATAACCCTGCAAAATTCCTTCATGCTACCCGTCCTGTCTTTTTCAACTGCAGATGGGCTTTCACCTTCCTAATGCCATTTCTACACAGTCAGAGAGTATCTCTTTATTCCTCTGTTTCACCTGTTCCAGCTTTCATCTCTTCTGCTATTCCTTTCCAGGTCTGAGATGACTAAGAAGCTCTTCCTCATTCATCACAGAATTGTAGAATCATTAAGGTTGGAAAAGACCTCTAAGATCATCAAGTCCAGCTGTCAACCTAGCACCACCACCATATTCGTCACTAAACCGTGTCCTCAAGTGCTATATCCACATGTTTTTTCAGCACTTCCATGGATGGTGACTCCACCCACTTTCCCGGGCAGCCTGTTCCAATGCCTAACCACCCCTTCCATGGAGAAACTTTTCTGAATATTCCCATCTCTCTACAACTTCCTTTCAGGTAGTTGTAGAGAGAGATAAGGTCTCCCCTGAGCCTCCTTTGCTCCAGGATAAACAACCCCAGCTCCCTCAGCTGCTCCTCACAGGTCTTGTGTTCCAGACCCTTCACCAACTCCATTGCCCTCCTTCGGACATGCTCCAGTACCTCAATGTCTTTCTTGTAGTGAGGCATCCAAACCTGAACACAGGTATAAGCCTTCTGCCACTTTGGCTTGATTTCTTCCTCACTGGCATTGTTCACTGTTATACAAGGAGAAGTTGACCCTGAAAATCAACCAGGGTTTCTCATCTGCTCTTCTCTCCATGACCATCTCCTATGGGATCCTTTCAAGCAGATTCTTCAACAGGCCGAAGTCTGCTGTTCTGTAATCCAAAGTTGTGTTCCTCCTATTTGTCACTCAGGAATGGGATCTCCATCACCTCGAGGTCACTGCAGCCAAGACTGCCCCCAACTTTCCTATCTCCAATCTTTCCTTGCTTGGAAGCATCCAGTCCAATGGAGGGTCAGCCATTGCTGGATGACCAGCCAATCCTGCTGGAAAGTTGCCATCAATGCAATCCATGTATCCAGGATTGTGTGTTTAATGCTGTGTCTGGCGCATATTAGGCCCTTTATGAGAAGCAGGGTTTTTGAACATGAGGCTTCTTCCCCTTGTCTGAAGACAGCAGCATCTTCTTCCCAATTAGGCAGTCTGTAACAGATATTGCTACAGCATGGTCTACCCTCTAATCCGAAGCCATAAACTGCTGACTGGCTTATTGTGTGTTCCAGGGCAAGGCTCCATTAAGTCCACCAGTCTCTCACAAAAAACTGAATTACTCCACAACCTTCCTCATCACCTGTCTTTGCTAAAGAGGATGTGTCCATCCACTGCAGTACACTGGTTGTGGGAGCCTTCCCACCACGTCTGCAAGGTTGTAGACCCACACCTGCATACATGCTTTTGATCCCTCCTTTTTTTTGGTCTCATGCTATATGCACGCAGCAGTGTAAAGCCATTTCAGAGAGGTGCTCCAGCCTGTTGATTTCTCAGATATTATGAGAGCTTCCCCCATGATGCTGTCCTTGTGGCACTTCCCTGTTTGCATGTATATGTTTCACCCTGCTTTGCCATTCTTAAGCTCTGTCTTGTCTACTGCACTTTCCTGCCAACACAGCCCACCACTTCCCCAATGGACTGTGGGTCACCGTCTCTCTTCACCCCCTCATTCCTAGTTTCAAAGTCTCCTCAGCAGGTTTTACTGCCAGTCTGCTGGCAAAGATACTTTTGCCTGAATCCACCTCAGTGCTATTTTCTAAAATCCACCTAAGTAGTAATTTCAGACATTTGCATTACTAAGTAGAAATCACACAAAGCTAGGCTGAAAGAAATCTCTGAGACAGGATGAAGTATACTCAGCTCACTCTTGATTACACATTCATCTAATGTGTCCTCAGAAATCTCCAGTGAAGGAGACTGCACAGTTAGCATGTTCTAGCACAATCTGTCCCCACACTTACATTTTCTTAGCAACTTAACTCTCTTTTGGATAAATCCAGCTAACTATTTTTGTTCTATACTCAGTGGATAAGAGAAAATTTGGATTTCTCATCATTATAATAATCTTAATATTTCATGGTTCTTTTCATGACAAGCTTTCTTATACTTGTTTTGTTTAGAACAAAGAAGGTACAACAAATCAGCAAATTCTCAAACCTCCCTCACAAATCTTTTTCTAAACTTCTCATACCTATTCTGACTTTCCACTGGACCCATAGCAATTTGCTTACCTGTTCCTGAAGGCCAGGCATCCAATGTAGTTGTCTAGTTAAAATATCATACATAAAATAAAGTACGTCCTATCTCCCACGCTTTACATAAAAACATTGCAATTCATCACTTTTTGTTTTAGCTGTATTAAACTGCAGTTTCATAGTTAGACTGTGATCTATCCCTGCTCCTTTGTACAGTATAATCACTGTTATTTCAAATCTTCTGTTTGGGTATTTTATTCTTCCTTAGTAAGTGTAGCACTTCTATCATGTCTAATGATTTTCAGACCAGTTCTTCAAACTACTGCGACATTTGAATTTTAATCCCCTCCTCCAAAATATTCCCATCTTATCAGTGGAAAAAAAAAATCTCCATTTTTTGATGAGCATTTTCTGATAATTAATGAAACTGGAACAAAACACAGGAAAAGTCTGTAAAGAATGTTACATAAAATGTCCTCCCACTTTGACGGTGAACTGTCATAACTGCTTTTTAGTACATTTCTGCAGCCAATGGGTGCACCCACCAGATGGCAATTTCATCCAGAACATTTCCCTAAGTTACTTACGAGAATATAACTGGTAGTGTGTCAAAAACCTTATTAACGTCCAAATATATCACATCCAATGCTTCTTTTGTATCCACTAGGCCAGTTATACTGTCAAAAAGGAAAACAGATTGATTTGACTTGATTTGTTCCTGATAAATTGGTGTTGGCCTTTTCATATCACTTTGTTATTTTATTATCTATGTGCTTATAAAATGAGTATTTAACAATTTGTTTTGGTACATTTTTCAGTATCGAAGGCAGGGTGACTGTTCTATAATTTGTATTTTGTCATTGATAATATTTCACAAAATGATCATTTCTATTGTAGTCAAAGCATTCTTGAATGCTCAAGTTCAAAGTCTACAATTTATAATGTAATTGTAAATATTACACATTTTTAAACTATATTACAAATTTCAACAGGAACCTTTGTATCTCTGTCCCTCTGTATTTGGGTTTTGCCTTTTGTTTCTTCTACTATTGCAGTTGTGCATGCCCCAAGCCTGTTTCTTTAGTCTATAGTAAATTATGAGGACTCCATAGAGAAATTTCTGAATTCCCCCTCTGAATTATGCCACAAACCCCTTTTCTTACCTCCCTTTGAAGTCCTCCTCAGGAAGGTCTTCCTTCATGATCCTTACACAGAATTAGCAAACCTTACAGGCGGGCTTGTTTGCAAACTCCTAACAACAATTAGCAAAACAAAACTACTGATTGCATGTCAATTGTTTTTGCACATCCCAAGGGTTCAGAAATTCAAACCATCTCACTGTTTGGACAGTGCAGCCTGATGGTTTTAAACAAGAGATCCAGCAGGATCTATCTACAGCAATTACAGATCTACCTTTACCTCCAAACTTTTTTTGTGTGTTTAGCCTGACTAGATAAGCATGAAGCAAGGAATCTGTAATTTCTGAGAGACAAGAGATTTAATTAGCTCATAGGACAACACATTGCAGAAAAGTATTGTGAGAAATAATAAACCAGAAAGTGCTTCAGCCTCAGGAAAATATTGTTTACAAGTGTTATTCTTACAAAAACCTCAGTAACAAAATACTTTGAGGTTGCTGTAAGAAATCTGGATGCTTGGAATGATGGATTAGGCCACTATATTGTGAACTGTCTGGTCTTAACCATTATTCTGAATGGTGTTCCCTTACTGTGTGACTCCCAGAATTACTCTGGATGGAGTAAGGAAGACAAGGAGTTTCCTGTGGTACACAGTCCTACAGCTTCATCGTCTGAAGTTGCTGAGTTAGTGGAATATATTATCCAATACTTGTATGAATTTAGCACTGAGGCGCTACACAGTTAACCAAGTCAGATAACATCATCCTAGTTTATATCAGCAACTTATTTTAAACAAGGGAGACTCCTTTTCAAAAGTCAAGGCCTTCTTTTTTTTGGTCAGCCTGCTCCTGCACTCTTAATGCAAGGACCACTTCACTTCTCCATGTTGTTTCCTCTCTACTGTAGGATTTGTCAAAATAAGGTCACTGTAACACAGTTTCCAGAAAGAGCTTCCTTGTGATGCCTGAGATGTTGAAACCTGGTTACATGGAAGGATGAGTAGGAGTTAAGCCCATTACACTACTATCCTCAGCACCACTGGCCTTCAGTGAGTTCTTGGGTGGAAGTGAAAGGGACAGTTTAAGCCTACAAAGCCCTAAGTAGTCTGACAAGAATATAAATAATAATTGCAGAATAAACTGCTGAAATCATTATTCTGCAGTGTAGCCTGTGAGGGTACCAGAGAAGCAGAGTCTCTGCAGAAGACATGACAGGCAGCCAGCATTTTGCCCCGAGGGATCTTCGTTCTTACTCTCACCCATGGGATTTGTTGACTTTTAGCATGGTGTAACTACCAATACTCTTCTTGTATTTCAGAGGAAAAGGCAAGATCAAAGTTTGAGAAGGTGGGGAATAACTGACATGAGTATACAACTGAGCATAGGATTATGTACTAAGATTTATACACTAAGAACACAGATGTATGTGGGCACCTGTAACTATCGCAGTGAATCCACGTGTTCATACTTTCTCATCCCAACATCTATGAAAACTGTCTATCCAAACTTACAGATAAGAAAGTGCCCAATTTAATCCAAAACTTATTCAAGCATTAATGCCAGCTCACAAGCATTTCTTCAGTGATGTTTCTTTCTCTTCAGATCTCAGACAAGTGATAGAAAGACAAGACCATTGATCAAAGTAAAATTAAACTGCCTGTGGCTGAGATTAGGGAAAAAAGTAATAATTGCTAAATGAGAGAAGGCACTTCCCTGCTAATCGACACACTAAAACCTTAGGTCTGTATTTGAAATGCCATGGACTTCACAAGTTTGTGGGGGGGAAGGCTTGCTTGACAGTAACTGTGTGCTGCTTGGCACTCAAGGGGATAGAAAAACTGCAACAATTAAGTTTTCAAAAGACTTTTTAGGTAATTCAAATTTTAAGTTTCAGTTGCTCTTTTAATCATTGCTGTTAGCAGACAGGAATTCCTATGAAACAGACTGCCAAGAAAATGGCTTGTTTTCAACACCCTTTATATTCCTGTCAAAATTGAAATGGGATAACTTCATTTGTCAGTCGTTTTGCATTTTGCAGTCCTTTTCTTTCTCTTTCTGCTTCTGTTATTTACAGAAATAAAAAAGGGAGTACACAGAAAATATTTTTTCTCCTTCATTGCTGCACATTTGTTCCCACCCAAATCTTCAATTTTGAAATTAATGGAATTTTCACATAGGACAATATAATCTAAAAATTCCTCTAATGCACTTCAAAGTGTGTTTACTGTGTGGTGATGTCATCCCTTGTCACTCCACAGGGAACTGTGGGCATTCCAATACAGAGCACTCCTGAAGCTGCTTTTGCATGGAAAAGTAGTGTGAACTGTTTGTGGTCTCTCAGAGCCGTTTAACAATAATCTCCATTCTCAAAAGAAGAAACAACTCTAAGTACTTCCTTCAACCCCTCAAATCAACTTGCTATATCCTATAAACATATTTATGAATAGGATACACACATCTTCTTTGTGCTTATTTTAAGGAAAATGTCTGTAAAGACTGAGTCAGGTTTGCCAAATCAATGTCTTTGCATACTGTGTAATCCAGAACAACTGTGTTTCACAGACCACATTGACATGAATCGACCACTTTTATGAAACAAAATACAGCTTGGAAAAATATAGACTTAGTCATTATAAGAAGAAAAGTTCTGCTCTCCTCCAGCTCATCATTTTCCTGTCCCAAAGATGCCAGACAGGGGATATCAACAATGCAGACAGATGGAATTAGAGTAATTTAAAATTATCATGTTGCTTTTTGAGATAACTAGTACCAATATGTTTTACTTCTTTCTGACCTTTACACTATATTTTTTGTTGTATATTTTCTTTTCTATTCTTTCCAGATGATATGTTCACTTTGACAACAAGGGTCCTCTTCTGCTTGGAACACAGTGCCCTGCAGTGCTGTCAGACGCTACATGCCTTTACCACTTCTCTATGTGCTTTAAAAAGAACTTGCTGAATGCTCTTTTAGAAAGAAAGACACTTTGAATGTCCCACGGCAAGGAGGAGGATGGGGTCTGGAAGAAGTGGAAGAGTCCGGGCAATGAAATCGTTGAAAGAGAGAGCTGAAAATTATTCTTCCGATATTTGCTGAATGCTTGTAGAAGAAAATGTGACCATGTGTCACTACTGACCCTGGACAGGGTCTCCTGTTCTTGTCCTTCAAAGTGGAACAAGCTAGGGCTGGGGCACATAAGACAGTGACAGTAATGTCAGTGTTTCTGAAGGAAGGGGAAACAGCCTCTGATCTCCCCAGGATTACAGTGCTGCTCTTCAGACTGCACCCTGGTCATGAAGAACTCTCACTTAAGGCAGCTGAGATGCCTGATTTAGGTGCACAGTATTCAGATACTGTCGGTGGAGGCTTTACAGAGTAACTCAGATAGCACAAATGCCCCCTTAAAAGTTCCTGTCTCATAAGAACTCTTCAGATATGGAAATTCAGATTATGGTTTGTATTCTTCTTTCACACTTGATTGAAGGTATGAGGTTCATTGTGAATCTACACAAACTTGGGACATAATCCAGACTTCCGACTTTGACACAAACACCTTACTATTCTTTAATCATTGATGATTAACAATGGATTTTCATGAAACCAGTACTTTTCTTGATGAATATTTTGTTATATTGAAACTTTTTTTTTTAAATCAACAATCCTATTAGCATAAAACTGAAAAACTAAAGTTCTTAAAAGAGAATAACATTTTGGAGGATGAATAGTAACAATGCAGATATGAGCAAGTAGATTTCTTTTCAGGAGTTGAATTAATTTTTTAAAATTTTGCACTGATTTTCTTATTTGAAACTAACCATAATATCAGTTCTGCTTACTGAATATTATAAATTTAACATCTACAGGCAATTTTTCTGCAACTTGGCAATGCAATGCATCCATCTGAAACCCATTACTCTAAGTTCTTTCTTATTTCCTTATTTTCTAAACAGAGGACACATAAATAAATTGCAGTGTTGTTATGATGGTGCAGGCAGGATACTTCTTACAGCATTCAGAATTGCTTGTAACCTATTTAGTATGTCTCCACTTTACATATGTTAAGATAAAAAGTTCGTTGTTGTGTAGAACTCTGATATAAAGTAATTGCTCCAGTTCTGGAGCACATATCTTTTAACTTGATTTACAGAAAAATTAACTGCTTTTTCTTCGAATAATTGTGATTTTCTGGGGCATGCCCCTTAACATGGAAACTGTACCATATAACATTATTGTTGTCTGTATGTGCACACAGACACATGACATATGGAAGACCAAGTATGCCTGTGTATATGTATATAGGTAAAAGCGTATATGTATATAGGTAAAAGCATATATGAGGAGTATTGCACAACTATAGCTTAGAACATAAATAAATTGATAATGACTAAATACAAGCAAGTTCAATTAGAATGATAATATCAAAGAGGAGCAGTTCTGTAGTGTGATTTATAAATGGTACCTTGTGCCAGATGCTACTCAAAATCTGTCCCTCAGTGCTCTACTGAACCACTGGATGGCATCAACCTGTAACATTATCAGTTGTTGCTGTTTTGTCTTCACACTTTTTTGATTATTCTACCATTTACTACTGCTACTATAAAATCTGTACACTCTTCATCTAAAACACCAATCCTGTGAGACCAGCCTTTGGGAAAAAAGTTAACAGTTTATTATCCTAATAGAGATCTTATCGCCATTTCAGTAACTGATTTTACACTACAACACTACAACATACAACACCAGCTGCACAATACTTGAAAGAAATCTTATTTATGCAGTTCATACAGTCTAGTAAACTTGTTAAGGACTCATAAACCATTTATGCTCAACAGACTTTTAAATAAAAAGATAGTTTTAGAGTATGAAGTCATGTACTATCAAAGGTATTTCTTCTTTTATACCTGTCAATATCTGTTGGTAAACCACGAAAACTTTATAATGAGTCATATTCTATGAAGAAGAAATACTGCTTTTTGTAATATCTGAAACTCAAATCTTGGAATTTTACTGAATATTCATTTCTAATGGTTGTGAAAAAACATGTGTCTCATGTTTAAAAAACTTCTTGTCAAAGGTATTAATTTCACAAAACATCTGGCTATATAGTTAATGCTGTCAGTGGGAATCTTTGTAGGATGAGTTGTTTCCACGCACATCACACTTTGCATCAATGGAGCCTTTTATAGACTCAATTCTACCTTCAAGTATATCTGAACAACTCTGTGTCAAGCCAATGCAAATTAGAAAGAACTGTGCTGGTTTTATAGTTTGGCATCACTGATAGCCTTCTTCTAAGGAGAGGAAAAGTGCTTGACTGGGATGTTCAGACTACTATAGATAAATGTTGAAATTCACTGGTTCATTTGTAATGTGATACTGTCAAATCTGTACATGAATTTGTACACACTAATCCAGTTATGCTATGTACATCTGGCATGTGGTACCTGAATGGATGGTCATTGCAAAAAAACCCCATACCGCACAGTTAAACAGGACTGACAGTACACCTTATGTATTCCCTATAGAAATTACAGACTTTTTCACTGTCTTTACAGGGTCAACTAGCCAAGATCTCCTGGTAGAAGCCTCATAGTTCTCATTCATGTTACAATTTGCCTGTGCCCATCAGTGTTTATGCCCTCATGCTGTTTATGCTTCACTTGAGGGCAGAAGTCAGCTTCATTTATCTCTGAAATATTCAAAAATGAGCATCCACTAACTGTCCCTATAATTCATGCTGGGCTGTCTTAATTAAAACGAGATTTATTAGAGGGAAAGAATCAAATTAAACTTTAAGCAGAGTAAAAACAGTCAGATTAATGTCATGATAAATTTAAATCTCTAGGTCAGATTCTTTCTCTTTTTTTAAGGTTCTAATATATTAGATAGATAAGGAATTTAAAACCCCTATATTTCATAAAGTTAATTTGCTGCTGCCCAACAGCAATGTGCTCTCAAGGCTGTATCCAACAAGATGATCCAAAATGTAAGGACAGGGATAGCTATCTTTCAGGCATCTGCCTTTACAGGTTTGGTGGCTAGATTAGATATGTGGTTGTAGACAGATATCCTCAAATAAAAACCAGCACAATCAGTATCTTGAGCGGAAAGCTGCCTAGAGTTAGGCAGTAGGATGGCAGGATCATTAAATCTTGCCTCTTAGGCATATCATGCAGATTTCACTTTTTTTTTTCTTTCTCCAGCATGAAATACATTCATCAAATTTACCTCTGAGTTTTTCTTTAAAAACAAAGCTACAAAAGAAGTGGTCTTGCAATCCCACATAAAAATTGGAGTCTTAGAGCTCTGATCAGGGAGAGGGGAACCAATTCCTACTTCACTGAATAAAATGCAAAAAAAAAAAGTAACCCTGAGATTAAGAATCAATCATCTACAAAAGCAGTTTGTTTCTCCAAATAATAATGCAAAGTGACAAGTTTCCAGGAGACAGACAAATGTGCCTACGAAGAAGAGTCAATGCCTGACACTAGGAGCTTAAACTCTGAGCAGGGAATTGAAATTGGTGTTCCAGTTCTTGGGCAAACAAGCTCACCATCATCTTGTGCTATATAAAGGGTTATGTTTTACAAGGAAGGGGCAAGTGTCACAGAGATTTGTTGGTTTTACTGAAGTCTAAGTTGTTCAAACTTAATAAGAGGAGTGATGCTTCCCTTCCAAGTACTGATGTAAAACAATGTATGTGTTTGTTCCATCCTCCCAAGATTGAAGCAACTCATCATATGCATTATCATCCTGGAAGATTTTGAAGAAACAAATGAAGTGTTACTAGTTTAGGTCACAGCTGTACAATAGTCTTCAGCAGTTTTGGATTTAATTACGTAACTCTGCTCAAGTTTCAGTTAAGATGCTTGAACTTTTCCTCTTGAATTCCAGTTTTTAATTTGTCTGTTAACATAGCCTTTTTCTTCATATTGTATATGAGCTCAGATTTGCAAAACTAAGAATAAAAGAAGGCAATCAGTAATATTATTCTGTAGGCTCAAACTTCTCTTCATAGAGCCTCAAGTCTTAACCAAATTTACTCAACCCTAATGTAACTCAGTCCGTGAAATCAGCTGTGCTGATGTTTATGCACACCAATTCAAGATATTTGGACTTAGAAAGCATCAAACTGAACAGCTTAACACTGGCTGATGCAGATATTGAAAAAGATATCTGGTCCTTCTGGCCCCAGATATTTTTGGTGTGGAGAGATGGAGTCTCAGTTTCCATTTCCTGCTACTTTATTCCATCACGGAAGGGAGGTGCCATTGCCACTGCTTGCTTCTCTTCAAATAAAATTAAGTAATGCCTGAAAGAATTTCTGATAAGTCTACACCAATAAACTTCTACAGGTAAGTACGGTTGGAGGAGCGGTGTGCTTTTTGGTTTGAATGGGAGTTATCTTTCAGAAGAAAAAACTATTTTTTAATCTGGTTTGCAATGATAACTGACTTCAGGTGATGCAGAAGAGGCAAATACTGCTAGTGTGCAGCAAAATATTATCATGTCAGCTGGCAACATGCTTCTCAGTTTGTAATTCCCACTATATTAACTTCTGCAGAGCTGCTCTGCCTAATGGACTGCATATTGCAGTCCATACTGTTGCTTTTAGTAACAGTGTGGTTAAAGACATGCCTGCAGCAATGCAATGAGAGTATCAGAGTATATAACCAAAAGGTTTCTGGAAAAATTCCTTTTTGTCTTAAAAGTCACGCTTTTCTCTGTACAGTAATGAATATCTCCCCTCCATTTACCCATGGGAGCAGACGTGCAATAGTTTCAGAAAGTGGTCTCAAAATCCAGGCATTTAGGCTGGATTTGAGATCACTGAGGAATTATTATGGCCTTATATTTTCATCTCAGCTGTACAATCTTACTCTTATTTTATTTATATTGGGAAAGGGAGTATAGATTAAAAACAGATTTATACAGAATAGACAGAGACCAGATTAAAATAGCCTGTCTGAATATTTTATCTAGTCTGACTCTCTGGAAGGCTCATCCAGATTGGTTTAGTTATATCGGAAAAAATTACTTTTCTAAGAAAGCATTTTCTGCTTTTCCCCCTTTGACCCTTTCCATCTCTCATGCTGTCAGTTACTTCTGGATTAAAACCACTTTTCTCTTCAAATCCCAGACCAGTGAGTTCATGTCATTTGCTTGTAAAAATCTGACAGAATTCATCATCCTATCAGAGAAACTGATTGGAACTTTATGACCATTTCAGTGATACAATGTCTGATCGGGTGCTCTGTCTGAAGTGGGTAGAATAGTTTTTTGTTCCTGGTAGATTAGCCATGTCTTTCATTTCTTTTGACATACATATTTGCTGGTATATCTAACTCTGTTGTATTTTCCAGTTCCATCAAAATTTAATATTTCAAATGCACCTGTCATTCAACTGCTGTGTTACTCAGTGAAAAGAGGTCAAGGTGCATGGATCTCGGATGACATATCAATTATTCTTGTCTGAGGACAAATCATGTGTTTTGTCTCTGTATCTTAAAAGCAAAGGTCCATAACTTAGATTTCTGCCAGCATGTTTCCTTCTCTTTATTAAATATGAATTATTTATAAATTTCATAGGTTTTAAACTGTCATAGTGTTGAGTAGTTTAACGCAAAATATTCCATTCCAGAATTTGCTGAACAAATCCAGATAAATGTTAGCACCTTCCCTCACACCAAAAATAACCTGAAAACAAATAGTGAGCCACTTATCAAAACAAGAAAGAAATGTGTTTTCTGATTTATTGCCTATCATTTGAGCACTGTTTGAATTTCCTGCATGAATGATTAATATTTTATGAAAAGGAGAACAAATAGCGGACAGTCACTGTTCTGGAAAAACAAATTTGCTCTATTAGTATATATTAATTTGCCATAAACTTCACAATGCTTTTAGATTGGAGAACAACTTTCCTAAGTCTTTTAAACTTAAATTGAGAATAAGTAAGTGCCTCACAAATCATAGAAATATAAATCTAGTTTGGGAAGTATTTTCTGACTGATACAATAGCTAACCCATTATACTACTTATAGTAATGTCAACAGTATAAATGTCATTGTAGTAGTGGTATAGCTCAACAGGGGAGACACCAAGAATTGCACAGTTAACATTCAGATTTGCACATACACAAACTCCAGAAGAGGAAGAGGACTTCAAAAAGCAATTGAATAAACCAGGCTATTTCTTTATATAATCCCTCCTCCCACTAACCAAAACAGATAACATTCACATGTTCACTGAATTTACTATAACTATATTTTTCTGAATACTACTCTTTATGCATCCCTTATACATAGAACACTCTCATATCTCTCATACTCCTTGACTAGCACATACATTTAAGGACTTCAAGTGCCCCATCTCAGAGTCTCTAGATACTTGTATTCCATCTACCACTTTAAAAGCACAGGAAGGTGATGACAGAGAGAAAGAAAAATAGATAATAGGGTCCACAGAGACAAAACATTTTGAATGACTGTCATTTCTTAAGAGCAAATAGATTTAGACTCTAGTAATAATGGTTTTTTTTGTAAGGATGCCAAAGGGTATCTGAGAAAGAGCCAGGAGTGTGGCCTCTTATGGCACAAAAGGGTATGTTTTCAAGTCATTACTCATTCTCCTTCTTGTACTGACGGGATTGGTCTTTCACATTACTGGGAGACCTGGGGATTACTGACTGTTTAAAATAGTCTGGTGGGTTGTTGTTTAAACCTGGTAACTGCAGTGCTGTGAAAGTTGTTTCATGCTGAATGTATAAGGCTGAAAACTGCTCCCTTACACAGTGAATATGGCCAATGTCATGTGCACAGTGCAGTCTGTCAGGATGCAAAGTGTGACTTCTCCTTTAGGAAAACAAAATCATTGCAGGAGAACTGGATTGTCTGAGTTTCAATGCGTTTTCAGGAAGAGTGGACGACTGAGGGTCCATATGCCTCCTGTTTGCATGTGTTGAGGCATGTGTTAAGGCCATACGTTTGAAGGGAGGAAAATATGACACTGCGACTGGCTATGCTCACCACTCCTGTGTGAAGACAACGTTAGAGAAGTGATACTATAAATGCCCACATGCTGCTTCGAACTGGCAGCCAGCTTTGAAGTAGCCTCAGGTGAAATCTTGCAAGTGAAGCCATACGGGATAATGATGATTATAATCACATTGCAGTGCAAGGATTTAAGCTGACCACATTGATGATATTGACCAAAACTCTTGATGAAATTGCTCAGGATCCCAAGACAGTTCCTATGGAACCAAGAATGGAGCTGAACACAATATCTGGATAAAATATCCCAAGATCCTAATGAGCATGTAAAGGCTGATGTCACAGTCCTGAGCTGAAGATCCATACGGGAAACCAACTGAGCCATGTTGGTTATACCATCTCATTTTCTCTTGGATGTGCAGAAGGAAGTGATACAGGTAGCAACAGGAATTTTTCCTGTAGCTCTGAGATGGAAGTAAGATATGTATTTCCATAAGATACACTGGTTTACAAAAACTATTTGCAAAGGATTTCAGAAGTTGAAGAAGAAGAAATGGCAGCAGTAATACGTGGAAAGCAAGTGGAAGGGACAAATTTGCTGCTTTTTTTTAGGAAAAGATGTCTTGTGTCTTCCCTGTTTGCAGGATCGTCTTGTGTTAGGATCTCCATTACTGATTCATGGATCAAGAAACATTCCCTCTGTCTGATCCTTTAACTGAAGTGTGGGCTTAAAATCTATAAAAGAATGGATGTCTAGCTTTCACAAAGAAATTCCTACCTTTCAGTGACATCTGTCATTAATTGGAATGATTCAACAACTTTTGGCATGAGGCATTACATCATAATTGCAGGGTCAGAAAGATGCATACACATTGATGGAAAAATGTGTGTACATATTTTTTTGTAATGTCTAGTATTTCAAAAAGATTTCTTAAATATATAGGGGAAGTCAGTGTGACTTTGAGCAATATCAGAACAGAGCATTAAGGAATAGGGACAGAGATTTAAAATGCAGGAAAGCATTCCACAGTAAAGGTATAATGTCAATGTGATTGACAATGGTAATGCCAATGGTAATATCAGTCTAGAGAGATGTAATCAACAGAACTGATAATAAATATCAGTTTTTTCAATTCTAAGGAGTTCCAAATCCATCTTCTTTCTCTACTTGTCTGAATTGTAACATATTTTCCAAGAAAAACACCTCTATTTAACCAAAGCAGGATTCCTGTATGCCAAAAAAATCCTTATGGTAGTCATTATTCTTCTACAAAATTTGGATACAGTGAGATGTAGAAAGAGGAGAGACCTGGTAACTGAATTGCTGTACTGAATGCAATTTGAATGGTAAATCAGAATACGTCTTTCACTGAGATTGAACTCTCTGAGGAGGAAGTTACAGAGCAATTAGAGACGCAATTACAGTAAGTCATCAGGACCAGATGGTATTTCATTCAAGGACTAAAAGGAATAATGTGAAAGAGTATATTGAAGAGGATATTTACTCTGTAGCTTCCAAAGAGGCAGGTTTGACTCTTCAGCAGAATGAACAGCATACTGAATAGTCCCTGACAGTTGTCCACCAAGTCTCTGGTGACACAAGAGCAAGTTCTGGTCTCTGGGTCCTTGCTGCTCCCTGAGAAAAAGAATGAGTTTTATACTGTAAGTCTGAAATTCAACATGTTTGGATTCTGCAGAAAATTTGACTTTCTTATTAAGTGATTTCTACCGAGAAAAAGGTTTCAAGAGGTCAAGATGAAACTCTCAAACTCTATCATAATATCAGATAGCAAAATTAGTAGAAATGTAGAAGGTATCGCATTTGTTCCTTCTTGAAAGAGGAAACCCATGTGGTTCAAGCTGGATTGGTTGTACCTATGAAGTAAATATAAAACTCTGGCTAGTAAGAGATGTGCCAGTGCAAAGGGCACTGGTTGATGTTAATCTGCCAACAGGTACAGTATAACTCTCATGGCAAGGATATGCCACAGGATTACAGGACTACCCAAGGGAATATTGCCCCATCCCAGAGTAAACCATATGATTCTTCAGAACTAAACCCAGTTCTTCCCTGTGAGTTGTCCCTGAAACTCTCTTAGATTCTGTTAAGTGATAAATGCTTTATTGCTGTTGATCATATATATGGTCTTATATGGTCTGTAAGTTTGGACTGAGTTTTGTGTATTTGCTTTTTTGGCTGCCCAAAATTTAGCATAAGGTCAGCAATGGTGGGGAACAAAATTTTAGCTGAATGTAAAGAAAATAAAAATAAACAGATAAATGAAGACATATAAATTCAGACCTTTAAGACTTATAACAATTATTTCAATAGGCAGTCTATATAGGATTTTACACTGAATGTGCATATATTTCAACCATGCTATGCTGGCCAATCAGAACTGATTAAATATTGAAGATGAGACCAATCTCTAACATTTAGCAGCTAGAAAACATGTTTTGTTTCTTTTTCTAGGCACATGTGCATACTGAGCTAGCTCTGCTATATATCCAGAAACTACTGTGCATAATTCAGTGCAATTAAACCTACTGTTTATGCAAGTTATTCTTAAAATAGCAACTGTTTCCAAAGATAGCAAGGCTGCTCCTAAAAAGACAGTCTTGTAATCTGCAGACAGAGGCAACTTAAATCAGAGCCAGGAAAATGGTCTAAGAATCTAGTTTATAAGTTAGTAAGATGCTGATACTATTTCAGATGATTAAATTTAACATCTGATCTATCAGACAAAGCAAACAAAAAAAAAGAAGCACAAATTTTGGCACATTTTGTCCTCCCTCAAGTGTCCCTGTACTTACAGAGCTTTTCTTACATGAAATGTCTCCGCAACACCCACCAGCAGTCTCTACTCAAAAAAGCCAATCCCATTCCTGGATGCCCACAGCTGATAAGTCAATTGAGTAACAATACACCTAGCTTTATACTAGGTTAGAACACAGAATGGCAGACAACTGACATTTTCACACTATTTAGCAGGGTTAAAGGTCAAAAAGTTACGTCCTTCAGAGTTATTATTAAGAATACTTATTTTACATATTTATATCAAGAGAGAAAGTGTTTACAGAGCCATTTAGTGTTTACAGAGCCATAGTGCTGCCTACTCTCTTGTATGGTTCCGAATCATGGGTCATCTACCGCCACCACCTGCGTCTCCTAGAACGCTTCCATCAACGCTGCCTCCGTACAATCCTAAACATCCACTGGTCAGATTATGTGACCAATACATCTGTTCTAGAGCAAGCAGCAGTCACAAGTATAGAGGTCATGCTGATGAGAACACGGCTGCGATGGGCAGGGCACGTCTCCAGGATGAAGGACCACCGCCTCTCTAAGATCTTGCTTTATGGTGAACTTGCCACTGGCTGCCACAAGAGAGGAGCCCCGAAAAAAAGATACAAGGACTCCCTGAAACAACATCTGAGCCTTGGCCATATTGATCACCATAACTGGTCTACTCAGGCCTCCAATCGGGAGGCCTGGAGACACACCATCTATAACGCAGCTGCTTCCTTTGAGAACATACGCAGGATCACTCTCGAGGAGAAAAGACAACACAGAAAGAACCGTGTCTTGCGGAATACACCATCTAAGGAGTCTTTCTGTTGTGCCTTTTGCAATCGGATATGTCTGTCACGTATTGGCCTCATAAGTCATCAATGTGCCTGTAACAAATGTGGATAAAGCCTTCCCAAATCTTCGTTTGCGAAGCCCAGCCATGACAGGATGACTGACTGACATCAAGAGAGAACTGGACTGTGCATTACTAGAGTTTGCTGATTGTACTAAGTGGTTTCAGACATTAAAACACTACAAAGTACTTAAACTACAGCAGGATTTGCACAAATTGGGGGAATTGGACCATCTTACATCAGATATTACAGAAATGAGCTCTTCACCTTCTGAAAGCATAATGCCAACATTAACTAAATCCCTGGAAAACTTACTGTGCAGGAGTATGAATAAACACAGTTAATGAACTAGGTGGGAAAACCGAGACAAAAGATTATGCCAGATAATACTGTGTCAGGTTTTTTATTCCAGCAGTTCCACAGCACTGATCCATATTTTTCAAAAATATTATCCAGATCCATATATTTATAATTTTGAATGCATAATTGAAACTACAAGATGGAGCTGTAAAATAATGCATGTAAGCAAGTCTGCATTTATTAATTTTATTAACAAGACCTAAATCTGTGGCCCTCTGGAAAGGAAATAACTTTGGAGTGTTATGTTCACCAGCCATCTAAAATCTGAAGTCCAACCAAAAATCATGTATTGTTTACAGTCTATTAAAATCCCTCTTGTCCCCTCAGAAAAAAAACTGCTGAATATAGCCAGAGAGTTTTCAGAGCATCTGGGATGGAGAACCTGTTACAAAAAAAAGAATATGTACCCTGTTCCCTTTAACAATTTACCTATGATTCCCTACATGATTTGCAAAGGGTGGAGACATGAGTAGCTACCATGCTTCTGTGCTTTGATAGTTATCTGTGATGAATTTTTTCCTGTCTAGAATATGTTGAGTGGAAAGTGGCAGTGGCTCTGCCACTGTTTCCAGCCATGCTGCAGACACAGCAGTTCCAAATCCCTTCTGATGGAGCCTGACTATGGATTAGTGTATCTGCATTCTGATGGTCCTTACTGGTCTTTGTTCTTTATTTTGGCTGGTAGGATGGCCTTCGGTACACCAGGAGAGCTGGCTTATGGATAGTTTGTTATGCTGTAACCCTAATTTGGGTAAAATTGCTGCCATCCCTGGCTTGAAACCATGTTTCCTCAGTTATTCTCCATAAAGTCTGTTCAGTTCACTCACTGATAGGTGAAATATCCCTGGCAGTCTTATGAGAATATTTGACAGGCTTGTTACCGAAACAAGAGATTCTTCCACAGAAAGTACTGCAGGAAAAAGGCCATGAAATTGCCATCCCAGGAAATGTTTTCTGCAACATTAGCAGAAATGCTAATGTTTCCTCTAAAGGAAAGACTGTAATTCTGATATTGTTGACTCACCGTGAGGATCGCAGTAAGATGCCTGAAGCTGTTACATAACCATGCCAAAGGATGGTTAAACCACACCATAAACAGCTGCAGAAAATGCTCTAACAGAGACTATAATTTTTTTCATCTTCTGGGTTGAAAACTTCATGTATGGTCCAGCCACACCTGCTTTGGAATGGGCAACATCTGGGGCAAGTAGTGGGAAAACTGGTAAAGGCAACACGCACTTCCATATCTGTTAATTCACCCAACTGGATTAAAACAGAAGGGAAGAAAGGTAATCACTGCACCAACCTGGATGAGTAGCTACACATGGTTGCTCCATAGTGTAAACTTGAATGCTTCAGGCTAGTTCATCAGACTGTGAATTGGTATAGTCAAAGCAGGTAAACAGAATTTTTGCCAGCTCTCTGCTCCTTCTCTCAACAGAACATGCCTTTGGATCTTCTAATGTGATCCACACTAGATCCACAAAGTCCTGTAAAGTGCTTTTTTTTATTGAAAACTAATATCCTGTAAGGATGGTCAGCAGCATCTTCTTTTAATATTGATAGTAACATAAATTTGTTTGTAAATAACAGAAAAAGTATAATATCTTTTTCTCCTGTCCCTAAGCACATAAAACATTACAAATCTCTAAATACTTTTGCAAATCTTGGTTATAGGGGTGCTGTGGTTTGGTAGAGAAGAACATCAATCTGTATCAAACTGTTTAGCTTAATCCTCATATTAAGTTTCAGGGCCACATTCAATCTAGATGCAGAAATACAGCTCACAGTAGCAGTCTTCATAGTTATGACAGTAAAATTTTAGCTATAGTAAAATTAAAATGACTACTGTAAAAGAAACAGTGAGCAACCTCCAGATTTTGAATGTTCATGTATACCCCTGGCTTAAGTAGAAACAATATTTCTCTTCATCTTCTGGAGTTACTGGGAAACAAAATTATTGTAATTCTTCCTGATTTCTTTTTTCCATAAGTCAAAAGTTAATTACTTCACAGATGGCAGAATGGCGAATTGAATGAATGCAGTCAGCTTGCCTAGAAAACTGGATTCCAGAACATATGCAGTGAAATGAGACAGAAAAAAGGGCTGGCAAACGATAAATATCTATTTCCTTTTTGCTTTAAATAGACTGAAAGGTCAAGAGAAATATATGGCTGATATTTGTCCAAGTAAATAGCAATATTACTAGGTATATTGGTCCACAAGCAATCTCAAACAGAAGGATGAGCAATAAATTGGTTAGTAAAAGGTATTCCTCCATAATAATTTATTTCTTTCATATTTTTAATCATAATAAATTGAGATAAATAGTCCTAAGTTTTGCTGCTATTCTGTCTTACTGATAACAGTGATAGAGATCAAGTTTTTATTACACATTTAAAGGATATAAAGAAAATATTTTCGTGGTTTTTAAGTGTATTATATGTAGGAACATCATAGATTGTAATTTGCAGCATTCCTGATCAGCACACAGGAAACATTTAGTACCCATAGCAAAAGATTCCCTCCTATTCTTTTGTGCCAAAGCTGTTCTTCTACCTCACTGATTTAACACTGACATACTACTAGGGAACTATACTAATAATGAGAATGGCTACAGGCATCCCAGAACGAGCTGAGCTCAAATATTAGGGAGCTAACATTAGAGACAAGGTTCAAAAGCGACAAAAGTAATGTGTCAGTTCTGGCTAAATTCATCAGACATGTCTACACCAGAAACAACAGACACAAGTGAATGTTGGGTTTTTCTTTAGCTTAATCTGCTAGGTTTAACTATTTCAAATTGTACAGGTTTATGTCATGGCCATCAGAGCCTTCCCATGGAAGCCTAACTCCATTACCCATAGTCTGAGATTAGGGAACGAGTGTATTTAAAATCAGCTGTATTTGAATAACCAGTTGATAAAAAGGTTGAATGTTTGAATTCAACCAGCTGTTGAATGAAGCAACACCTGTTGTCCAAATTACAACACATTATAATTAATTTGTTTTAAATTTGTTTAAATTTGTTCATTGTCTTCAAAAGAGTTCTTTAAATATGACCAGTAAGGAGCCTCAGCTTTGAACTGCTACTGTATGACTTTGAATAGACCAAGTCTTGCCGTAAAAGTTCTGCGATCAGATTTTGTTCCTCAGTGTATATTAAATATTTTCCTCATATCCCTACACAACAGTGATGGTATTTAAATAGCCAGCTATGGATCCCTTATGGTACTAGTGAAAGAGTACAATCCACCATAGAGGAGTTTTATTGTGATGTGATACTTTGGCATGTGAGAACATGCGATTTATACTCATTTCTAATAATACATTTTACACCTGAGTTAAAACATCCATTGGTTTTGGAAGTGTATTCACTGGTTCTGTTGTGTTTACCAGAACATCAGAATGAAGCAAACTCTCAATGCAATAGCCAAGACCTACACACAAGTCAGCAACACTAACACATCCCTATTTAGAGCTGAACTGTCAGGTATGGCAGCACTTTCAGCACCCTCAAAAACCTAATGGTAGGATGTACCAGGCTGAAGAGCATGGAGATGAAACCAGCATATTTCTACAGGGGTTGTTGGTGCTCAGATCAGGATTTTCATCCTCTACAATCAACTGTGCTTCAGCAAATACCTTTTAGAAGGGCAGATCACAGTTTTCATTTATGTGACTGTCACCCTCAGTACAATAATTTGTACCTTATTGTGAAGCCTCTGTCCTGCTGGAATTTCACTGTACAGGCAAGACTGTAAAAGAATCTGAGAAATTTCAGTGACTGATTCCCTTAGCTACCAACGGGGACTTCAGTGCATATTTCCTCCACATCTCTCAAATATTGCAGTCTGGGGAGAAAAAAGTCTGTTTTGGAAACAGATACACTTAAAAAGTAGTTACAAAAATGAAGCCCTATTTAAGCATAGCCACGTTTATGCCTGTATTTTTAAAAAACTTCAGAGCTTGATCTTGGCAATTCTAGGCCAATAAATTTCACATCTAAATATGACAAAAGGGCTGAAATGATAAATTAAGCAGAAGGAAAAGAGACCTGAGAGGCCAGGCTTGCTGACATGATATAATTGGCATGGATTCTCACTGTTCTTTGACTGCAAATAGAATAGTGGCTATGTGAGAAAAAATTAATATGTTTAACTTTAGAATCTAAGTTTCTACAGACGAGGTTATTACAGAGCTGTGAGGTGATGGGCAAAATGCATACAAAAACAGTGAACTGCAAAAAAATAGTATCAATATGCACCTGACACAAGAGGCTGTTTCCAACTATTTGCTTTAAAAGCTCAGTGTAGGGGTGTGAGGGATGGGTGAGGTGGGGAGGCAGGAGGGGGTGTTTATTTTTGTGTGGGGTTTTTTTTTTGTTATTTCAGAGACATTGATTCAAAGTACCTAAGTGTTAAACTATCCAAGTTAGACATTTAAATTCCCAGTGCAGCCAATGACAGATTTCTAGTCTCTTTGCAATCACTGGGAATTCATGAGGATTCAAGAGGTCACCAATCTGAGCCATTTACCTCTGGCACAGACATGGTAGAATGGATGATATACTTGCTGCCATTCAGTTCTCACACATTAACTTAAAATCACTGCTGACTTTCTTTTAGGTTAATGGCTTAGGTGGCACACTATGGCAGCCAAAATGTCATTTTGTCACTTCTGTTAGCAATCTGGAGAGCGCCAACAGATATCAGACTTGGATATTTGGTGGCAGTAAATTGCCCAGAGACCATCTGCTTAAAGCCCAACTGATGGCAACTGAAGAGCTTTGAAAAGGCATTTCAATATTCTTGCATAGTGGAAGTCGTCCTAGAAGGAGTGCTAAACTGTGCCTGACCACTGACTCCTCCCAGATGCTTCAGCCTGTGAATGAAGGTTGCATGGTAGGCACTTTGGTCTGCTCAAATCCAGAACTGAGGATCCTCTGCAGCTACCTGCATCTTCTTTCAAACAGCAGAAAGACTGCATAGACAGTAAGCAACAGCACTGAGTAGCAGCAAACTCGCCAAAAAGAGGAATTCCTGAGTATTCTTGTTGACATGTCTACACACAAATGCCAAAGAGAGTAAAAACTCACTGCCTAGCTAAAATCCAAGATGGAGAGAACACGGCTGGGTTTTGACCCTGCCCCCAGAAATCTCTCTGCTTTCCATTACACTAATGGGCAATGTAAAAAAAAAAATCTGATTTCATGAGTGGATATGTTAAATAGATTACCCTAACACAATTCATCTATTACAATTACAGATATAGAATGAATCTGTAAGAGAAGCTGCAAACTGATGTATTTGAATCCAGCCCCTTCAAAGTTAATGAATAGAATGAACAGTGAAAACCTAGCACTATTTCATGACCTGAATAGAAACTCTTTGCAGAGCTGTACAAAGAAATAAATCTGGAATACAGGGTAGGACACAATCTTGTTTAGTATCTATGCAACAAAACCTGATATTACACCGTCAGTCTTCATAGAAGTTAAATAGATTATCTGTGCAAAGCATTAGCCAAACTGTTCATCCACCCTTCCAGTTACATAATGAAGTCTACAAAATTTGCTTGTGGTTGTAGAGGATGATGCTATATCAGCTTTTCCTCTAAGTTCATACACCTATATAGAAAGAAATCCCGCAAAATATAGCTTCATGGTACACAGACAGAAAATGTGGAAATATGTCAGATGTTCTGCTCTTCCACATGGTGGAATAACAGTAGTTTCATTACATTCAAGCTTCTTCAGCTTTAGATCTAAATCTGGAAAAAAGCCCCAAAACCTCACTACTTAGCCATATGCTTTTCTCTAAGTATGAATCACCTGTTTACTTCAGTATGAGTACCCATATGCTGAAGGTGCACAACATATTGAAATACTATCTTGGTCTGGAACCAAAGCTAGAAACAAGATAGATCTTTCTAGAGACCTGAAATGGTGTGAAGTTTGCAATATAAAAGATTTACAGATTATACCAGGATAATGAAAAATAGAAGATAATTATCAATGCAATTGGGAAGATGAAAAAGAAAGGGATTACAAAAATGCCAAGAAAACTTCTATATTCTGGGATGACTAGAAGTAGATTAATTCACAGTAATACAAAATTGGATCACTCTGTCTTTTGCAGTTTGAATGCTACAGGGCACTGTTGAACTGAAGACTGAACAAAAAGAGGAATGGCCTCATGGCTCATTACTGGTGTATTTAAAATGTTCTGTCTTGCTTCTTAATGTGGGCATTGATAATTTTGATTGTCACTCAGTAAATCATTTTTTGTTTGTTTGCCAGATCAAAAGGCTAGTTAACTTTTCTCTCAGCAAAGGTATTTCTGAATTTGCCTTAATATTGTATTGGAAAATAAGGAACACAGACTGTAGTATCTGGCACAAAAGTTAGATCAGACTCCAAAAAGATAAAAACTACTCTAATGCAAGATAACAGGGTTTCGAATTGGGTGTACTTGAGCATTCTTAAATTGCATTTGATAACTTTTCCAAGAGCTGTTTATAGCTCAGAGGAATATTCTCTGAGGTGTGGAGTCCCAGCTCTCCCACTTACATATGGTAATATTTCTGAATATTCAAACCCCTTAGCATCAGGCAAGGCCTCTTAGTGCTATTGTTCAGGAGTAAGTATGTATCATGCATTTCACTCATGAGGTTACATAAGGATATTTTCGGCAGAGCTGTGCACAAACGCAGGTTTTTAATGAAGCAGTTACAAATATTTTCCCTTGCTGCACCACAGAACAAATTTCCTAAAAGGTAAACAATATTAGTGTTGTTCCAGCTTCACTGTTTTAATGACATAGAAACGCAGGTTTTTTAGGAGGAGGGGATACATTTTGTCAGATTACCTGGAAAAATCAAATAAATCTATGGATTTATGAGCTTATCATCAGGTTTGAAAAGGAAGCAAAAACTTCAAACTAATGCAGGAAGAGAAAAAATGTTCCGAGTTAAACTGAATTTTTTTATGTACTTAAGACAATTTGAGGCAAATAGACAGTTAGCACTAATGGCTAAACCAGGTATTTTTATCACTTGCTTGTTCCTGGATTGAGGAAGGCAAGCCAAGCATCAAATATCTAATGTACTCTCTCAGCATCATTTATAATTGTACTTCCTAGTAGGTGCTGCGCTATGGTTCTTACAACATCAAAGGAAAACATTTCTTCTGAATACCAGAGAGCTCCAAAGGTGGAAAAACTACTAATGTCCCCAGGATATAAGATACATAAACGCAAGAAGATTGATCTAAGGAGTAGCTCGAGCTTAGCTCAAACATTGCTCTAGAATTTGATTACCTGATGATATCTATTGTGGTCTTTTAAAATTTATTTTATTTATAAGCAACACTAAACTAGCTTTGTCTTTTGGCCTCACTGGCAACAGAACATTTCCTCTGCATAATATCTACTGTACTTCTGTCCCATTCAGTAGGATGCTAGAGCCATTCTTGCTTAAAAGACTCAGGAGGTGAGCTTGTTGGCTGCCAGGCTCAGCTTCCCTGTCCATCAGCATGGTCTGCATGCTTACTAGAAAGTCAAAGCTGTACAAATCATTGTGATTGAAATGCCTGTTACCTACACAAGAATTTCCTCTTCCCTTCTGGTTTTAGTTTGTTCACAGACCACTGTCAGAGAAAAATTAACCTTAATCCCATAAAGCTTCATTCATCAAAATTATCAACTTGCAGTCTTTCATCAATACAAAATTTATATGAAGGAAGGTAATCTTCAGAGAAATCTGCAAATTCTAAAAAAAATTTTGTAAAATAATTAATGGTTAATGCATGATGTAGGTCACAACATTAAATAATAGGGACAGCTTCTCTCAGTACCTTGGGATTCTGCACTAGAAAGGACATCATCCTGCCCTACTTTCAGAGCACCACTAAAAACCATCAGATTTTCACTAGGGTAACTCTACCCTGTCATGTGTCTTCTAAATATCCTGTTCTCTGAAGGTCTCAAGTTCTGTTTCTAGCCTTCATCTCTGGACTCTCCACTAAACTAGATTATTCAAAATGGTTATAATCCCAATATACACTTGACTGCCCTCTTCGCAGTGCAATAACCACAATGAACGTTGAAAATCAGTCTGTTATGAAATTCCTTTCACTTCCAAGGTTCTTCCTTAACTCCCAGTGACACTTTGCTCAGTCTCAGGAAGGATGACTTTATATATCTAGACTTTCTCAGAAACTGATAGAAGTATATATGGGGAAGTAAACTTTTTCCTTTCATAGAAACAGTCCAGAGGATTTCTTTAGATATACTAGCAGACAGATTTTAAGCTTGTGAAAGCAATAGACTTCATAAAGGCAGCTTTCAGTAGACTAATTAACTAGTTTTATGATACAAAGTTTGTGTTTTCTTGGTATATAATCTATTTTAATTAACCATGAAGTGGAATGTTAATTACTGTTGTCATTTCATTTTAGACAGTCACATCAGTTTCAGAATGGACTTCACTGGATGTTATTGAAAACGCATTTCAAAGTAAAACATGTGACAAATTAAAGTGTTTCAAATAAGCACCGTTCAAATTTGATTCTGCAAGTAAGTGGGAAAATAATTTTGATCTGCAGCCCAGATCCTAGATATCATGTCACTGTATGGAAAAGCCTTTGTGGCAAGGAGATTAACATACACAGTGCTTCACTTTTTCACATAACCAGAATTTTTTCAGTAGACATGGATTGCAGAGACAGACTGGAAGGGCAAAAAGAAGCTGAGCGTTTCTAGACAGAAAGCTTCCCTCAAGAATTTTGGAATATTTTCTTGTACCAGCACATGCATTTTCTTATCTGCACTTTGCAGCTGCCTAGCAGACACTAATGAGAGATTTCGTGTTCATACCAATTACTTGAAATATTTAATGTCCTTCTTAACGTGCATTTACACATCAAAGAAATGACTCAGTCCAAGCATGTCACAATGCTGTAGAGGAAAAAAAATGTCCGCACTCTGTGCTGTAAGAGAAATTACTTTGAGTTTTCCTGTAGCTAAGGCTACATCATCAGTTTTATTTTAGACCTTCATTTTCAGAGGTTCATAACCCAGGGCAAAAGCGCTGTATCTGTACAATTCTGGGTAGACAGTATATCAGGTAAACACTGAAGTCATACTCTCCTTAGCCAGTCGGTGACATTTTCAGGTAGGCAACAGACAGGATCCCAACAACAACTTGGACACAACAATAGGGAATGAATGAATAGTGAATGAATAGTTGTGCACAACTAATAGGCGTTTGGACACTGAAGCAAAATTACCTAGCCTATGTTATAGAACTAGGGTGTTGTAGCCAATTCTTTAAGGTCTGAAACACTAAACTTCTCTGTCTGTAAATATACCCTTCTTGAAATAATAAATTATTTTGCTTCATTGTTTTTTTCAGAACTCATTAGATAGCATTCACAAAATGCCTCTGTGAAGAACACTGGGTGTTAATTAACCTTTTGCTGTTTAAAAGTTACTGACACAATAGTTTTCAGTTGATGAGAAAACCATAAAACATGTAGGTTAGGTTGCTAGTGATGTGTTGCAGTGATGATGGCCAGCACCTTAGGAAGCAAGTTGTAAATGCATAAGATTTTTTAGGTTTTTTTTCTGCTAGAAAATACATTCAGTCATCTCTACCATTATAAACATGAAACCAAAGAAAGCTGGGTTTGTCATGTGAAAAGGTCTGATTAATTTTAATTGATTTCATTTTCTGTACTACTATCTTATTAACAAATTCCGACCGTGCAGCTCAGGGTAGTTGGTTGCAGATCACTGTCGCCTACAGGAGTACTAGCCTGCCCCTACCTAAACTCATCTACAACTACAGTGTTTCTAGTTGGTGAGAAAGGATGTGATCCCTTCAGAAGGCAGTACATCAGCTGGGTGGTAAATGGTGAGCTCAGCAGTGTCTGAGTGAAACACCAGGCACTGAAGCACCCTTCCTTCACCACACCATGAGATGACCTCTGTCTTGCCACTTTCCATCCAAAGAAATTGTTGTTATTGCCAGAGATTGTTGCTCACAAAGACAGCTTACCCTCAGTACATAAACATCTGAATTAAGCCTCACATCTTTTAAGGTCTTATTAGACCTGTCTCTGGTAAGGAAGGATCTTTAGCTGTTAAATCAAATAACATTTTCTTAGCACACACATTTAAATGTCTGAGTTTGGTTCACAGCCTACTGCGTCATTCCGTATATACTTTAGTCTTTTTAAAAAATACAAGTCAGCACTGGGAATACATTTGCAGCCTTAAAATAGTTGGAATCATATTGGAACTATTCTTTTTTTTTAGAATACTAATACAAACAAATACATTCAGAGATAGGAAGTATATTTCCATACGAAGAGAATGTTTATAAATAATATAAAGGTTTTAAAATCTGTAATTATAATCTTAAATTTATGAAAATTAAAAATGAAAGTATTAGTCTTTGAAAAGCAATATATTCGAGATATAACAAAACCAAACCTCTCTATTTTTATGGCAGCTAATACACAAAATACCATAAGGTTATCTTTTCTATAATGAAACTGATAAGTATCTTTTAGCAAAACACATATTCATAATTCCATTTAAAAATTTAATTGCTGAATTTGAAAGAGTAAATTTTGCTATTATTAGTGCAGCCAGTCTTTGATTTGTAGGTCAGATGAAAAAAATGGTCTCTTTGACACAATAAGAAAAAATCTGTTTCAAGTTTAATCCTGTTCTTCAGCTAGTACTCCCTTTGACCAGGAACTGTTAATCTCTGTGGCTTTTCATTCCAAGCAAAAATTAGCTTTTGGAACTTAGCCTCCTTTTAAATAACCTTTTCTTTTTTTTTGGTGGTGAAATGTGGCTGAAATTGTTCAGAGGTGCCCTTTAACCTTTGTTACTGTGCGGTCAAGTATGGTCCCAGGAAGAGAAGAGAGAGATTCAGTAAATTTCCCAGAAAATATTTATATCCTCATTCAGAACCCAGAAATTACACTGTCAAAATGATACTAAAATCTCTACAGAAATGTGTGCAATTTCACAAGTAGGTGTGTGGGGTGGGGAGGAATAAAAATCTACCAAAAGAGGTTACTGAAATGTCAAAATCTGGAGACTTCAAAGGAAGCAGGAACACAACCATCACCGGTCTTCAATAAGACCTAGGAACTAAATATTTTCAAGTGACCCTTTTGCAAGTTCATCACGACTGGACCTGTGACAGGACACTATGCAGTCATAAGTCAGACACGGATTGTTGTAGCAAAGAAATAAAATTCCTCTATGGGTGCGTAATAGCTTGATGTGCGTGTGTGACTGAAGATTTCACACCATCTTCTGAAGCATGTGCTATTGCCTGTCACAGAATATTAACATGGATCAAATTACTAATGTACCCCTTAACAGTTTTATAGAAAAATTTGTACCAAATCTGGAGGTGATATAAGACTATGAAGTGTTTGTATACCTACAAAAGTAAAGAGAAAGCAGACTTATGGTACTTGCAGAGGATGATTAGGGGTGTGAAATACAGGGGAATAAAAAGATAAAACTATCCTCAGGATACCTGTCATAACAATGCCCACAAAAATTCTGCATGTCAGAAACCAGTAATATTAAGAGAACTGTGGAGAGTGTGAATCAAGTGGATAAAAGTTTTTAGTGAAATATTAACAGAATCTTCATCCCTCTGTTTTGCTTCTCTTTCCAGAAGAGTTGTAATGAGGTCTTCAGCATATGGCTCTCCCTGTTCAGGGCCAGAACAGCTGATGTAATAGGAGGAGCAGTGCAACAAGAGCAGAAATTATTCTAACATGGATAAGACTTTAGTACTGAATTTAGAAATAAACATAATTAGCAAAATTATATGAAGAGTAAGTGTGCCCTGGATACCTGCCTACAAGAATTTAAAAGAAATAAACTTCAAGAAAGTGTTTCTTTATATTTATATTAATAATATATCTTAAAAGTGTTTAAAGGTAAACTAAAACAAGGGAAGATTCAGATTGCTGAAAGCAGAAACTTTAAGGAAAGTGATGTGTCTCCAACTGTGGAATGATCTGGGACATATGATGACTTTGGAAGATATTTTATGCTGTGTGGGGATACCACTGCACCAGCACACAAAGGAAAGACCCAGCAGAGTGAGGGTGAAGAAGTGAGAAGTGACGATAAGTACACTGTGACTCAATAAGAAAAGAGAATTCTGCTCAAGGAATTCAACATGTCTGGAGCCTGTTGGCTTGTCCAAGTCACTCATCCAAAGGCTGTGGAGTCCTGCCCTACCTTTTGCCAGCCTGCCTGATTACTAAGCTGATGACTGGACAGGCTGCCTCAAGCTGCTGCGCGCTGAACTGGACTGCATGAAGGCATTTAGCATAAAGCGCATTTCTGCAATGCACAATAGATGAAAGAGATGACTCAAATGCTTTCTGTCAGTGGCAGATTAAAAGATTAAAATTAAAATTTTAAAGGTGTGTTACGCAAAAGGATGCAGACACAGTGTGAGACCTGGCATTGTGGTGCCTGACTTTGAAGTGGTTGGCATCTGCTTCTGAAGAGCAATCTACCACCCCACGTCAGCTGCCTGCACTGTCCACAGCACTATTTGGAATGAGATTCAAAGCAGCAGCACATTGAGCAGTGAGCCACAAACACTACTCCAAGAAAAAAATCTAACAACAGAGGCGTGCCTGAAATTACACCTTCCTTCAGCTTTAGACTCCCAGAAGAGGATTAGCTATGGTAGGGAATCACACATCGGCGTCTTTCCAGTACAGTAAACCAGCTTCCTAGCTTCAGGTAAAATCTGTGGAGATTTTACTTCAACCTATGGGACTGGGACACCCAGATAGCGCAGCTGTAGCAAGCACATCCCAGTTGTATAATACATGTCTTCTCGAGGACACAGGGAACTGTAGATGTTGAGATGCTGAACCACCATCACACCTTCAGTTCCAGCTTCAGAAACTGCTATTAGTCCTAACAGAAACCATCTTGGATATGCTGGGCTACAAAGAGAAAGGTACAGTACAAAGCATAGTACAACAGGCAGGCTGATGGGGCACATCCCAATTAGGGTGGGTGAACCGAGTACAGTTCCTCTACTTTTTTAACTAAAGTATCTGACACTGCTGTGTTTTCAGCTGACTTTATTCTACTTGAATGAATTAGACTTGCTCTGACAACAGACACAAGACTGAATGCCTAAAGAGACATACGTAGAGAAATGCCTGAGGCACAACATGGGTGGTGGACATCCACCTACATGGAGTATGCCCAGATGCAGAAGTCCAGATGTGAGGGAACTAATGAGGGAACTAACTGGTGAAACTGAAGTGTCTGCAGACCAAGGGGCTGCAGAACAAGGGATTTCTAAATGAAGTATAAATACTGCTAAAGCTCCCCAGGAGCACAAATCTTTTGTCTTTTCAGAATATGAAACTGAGAAAGAGGAAAGGACAGAACTGAAGGAAATACCAACCAAACAACAAAAGATAATTTTGTTTTTTTCTTAAATTTCAGATGTGCAAACTATGGTGTAATTTACACATGAAGTGTGAATTAGACAAATATACTAGCTACACTGAGTACATATAGGCCACCAGAGCCTGCTCTCAAAGGCTGCAAAGCAAATAACATAACATTAAAAGAGGACAACAAAACATAGAGTGAGTGCAAACCCATAAAATAATTGTGAAAAATCACCACTATTTTGGTTATGAGAGAACTTCAGAAAACTGGTACAGGATTGCATGCCACTGAGAAAAGTCCTGCATCCACAGATGGAATACTACTGTTGCTTTCTAAGAGTTAAACCTATTAAAAATCGTAAATCATACCCTAAAATACATGTGTTTTACTAAATGTAAGAATTTGTGAGTTGCAATTCTCATTTGTTCACCGTTGCTAGTTACCATAATCAACCAGCACCACTGCTGCTCTTCTTTGTCTATATTCTTCCTAGTTCTCACTTGTGTGCTCCTAACTGCTTTCCTCATTGTGCACCGATAAACAGGAAGACATTGTCCTTCTCATAATATTCCAGGATCTTAGCAATAAAATAGAAATAAAAAGATATGGAAAGTATCCTTAATGGCAGAATCACAAAGGTGATGTTTGGTAGATTCTGTTTTAGTGTGTGCGTACAATGCTACTATATACACCTTATGTACGACCCTCCCTGCACTATTAAAGACCAATAAAGTTGTAAAGTAGTATTTAAGGGATAGGACTTTAACCTATGTGGAAGCTTATGGATAGGATTTGGACTCCTACAATACCTTCACTATTGTAGCAAGCTTGCCTTTGACAGGTACACATTGTTCTTAGTTGAAAAGTCATGATTTAAAACCTAAATCCAAGCACTGCTCAAAACCTCACCACTGAAATCAGGTGAACGCTTGATGATTAATTAGTTCATGCAAAACACGATGCAAAGGCAGGAGACACAAAACTAATATCTCATAAGAATGGAGAGCACTATTAACAAAACCAATTACATTTGCAACAGCAGGTGACAGTTCCTTTCCCTCCCAGACTCCTAGGTCAGCAACTGTTTCTGTCTTTGGTGAGAGGCTTTTCATCTCAGGCTACTGAATGGTGCTGACAAATACTGACCTTGCTTAACCATGGTTATTATCTACGTTCACCACCACAAATTTAACAGCACTTGTGTTTTTTGCTGCTTTCTCTGAACCATTTCTTCCTGGCTTCTCACTCAGGCCTGGCTCCGGATTCCTCTTTGCCAGGATGAAGCCTCAGTGTCAAGTTTTCCCAAATGTGTTTTGTCTTTTTTTATTTTTTTTTTTTTTTTCAATCTATGACCTGGCTTGGCTGGCTAAAGGGGAGAGGCTCAGCAGTCTGTCAAGTCTGACAGTTCCCCCAGGTTGGAGAAGCAGGCACGGCTCTTTCAAAATGTATTAGAGTGCCAAGGGGACTATTAAGAAGAGAAAAAGAAGGGAAAACAGTCCACTGGATTCTACTTTCTGAGCATGCAGTGTGGAACAAAACAATTCATGTCCTAAGTTTGGAAGACCAAACAGAAAAGCAAATTCCCTGTGGGAAAATGAAAACATAGGTTTTCTTGCATTCATAATTACAGAGTATAGTTGTCCAGGTAGTTCAACTTTTTACAATATACATTTTATTTAAGCAAATTTTCTATGTTGCTCAACTTAACTATTAAATTACTTGGCACAAGTGTGCAAAATTTCACACTAAAGAGAGTGTTTGTGCTAATTTGATACTGTGAGCAGTTAATTTTGATGGATGGAAAAGATGCAATATTAAGAGAGGACACTTGAGTAAAGTGAAAAAAATAAGCACTATAAAATGTCATACCTTTAAATATCATTGGTTCAGAAGTCTCACTGTTGTTGGTATGAGCTGATAAATGAGCAGTGGAAATTCTGTATTTCAGGGAAGAATAAATAGGCTTTTCCTTAAGTGTCAGATGCTTGTACTCTAATAATAAGTGTATATATGTTAACAGAAAGAATGGAGTTAGAACTGTCAAAGGTGGTTGGCTCTAAATTGCCTCAGGAGAGCCTTGCCAGTGAGAAGTCTCAACTGAAATATGGTATTCTCCCATTCAGCAGTGAGGATGAAATCGATAGCCCATTCTTCAAAGTTAATAATAATCTTTATATAACAGCAATTTAAAAAAAATGACAAGAATATTTATAAAAAATCTGATTTATCGCACATTGAGAATACGCTTTGCCTGCAGAAGCCATCTGTCTCTGCACTTCACAACTCTGTTTTCTGTAGGAGATAGGCTGTCATATGAAACATTTCTTTCTGCTGTTTATTTTGGGGTTCTCAGTTTGAAGGAGATCAAATATTTTGTATATTTTTTTCAGCACAAGAAGACATATTTGAAGGCTGACACATGAATCAAAGGCCCAGGAAAGGTGTTAAGCTTGTATAAAAGTTTAAGTGAATGTGAAGATTGAGTAAGACAACTGTCAATGGCTGGAAAAGCTTTCAAGCAAAGTGCCTTGGAGAAGGGTTATAGTAGTGTTTGAATCTGAATGAACCAGTGTACTGAGCAGAATAGTCTGGAAAAACAAGTGCTTTGTTTGTTCCAACTCCAATAAGTGCACTTCTGACTGCGCCATTACGGCAAGAGTGCCCTTCTACAATTCTCTTCAAACGAGCATTTTTTTGCATGTGTGAACATTTGTGATGGAGTTCTGTTAAGAAAGTGTATTGTTAACTCTCCAAAGATTAATTCCTTTTTATCTGCTTATACTTGAAAGGAAAGTGGGAAAAAACAAGATAGTTTCAGAGGTTGATAAAGATCTGGTCTGTATTGGATGTGGATGACGCAGGGACAAAACAGGGAGTGTGCTTTACAGCTTGTTTTGCAGCAATATGGTCAACTTCAAAACTCCGACAATAAGAAGGAACAGTAGCAGTGATCCTAAGGTTTTTGCTGTAGAATCACATTATGGAACATTCTAGCTGGACAAAATCAGTGCACATCTGGTTAGTTACAGAGGTACAGTAGTAGAAAAGGAAGCACTCTATTTAACCAAGCACAGGTGTGTCCTTAGCAGAGGAGAGAAAAACAAACATCTTTCCTTGAAAGAAGAACCTTTTGATGGCAAAAGCTGAGTCAAGAGATGCAGTAGGTCAAAAATTAATAAATGAATAAAGAAAAAAGGAGTAATCTGGAAAGGAGGTAGCTGAAAGAATGAAAAGAGAAAAAGAGAGAACGCAAAACATCTAGAGAGAGAGAGAGAGAAAGAGAGAGAAAATGAGAGAGAGAGAGGAACCCAAGGAATGAGGGCAAGGAAATAAGAACAGTTAAGTACTTATCTGGATCAGTCCAAAGCCACTAATTTTTGTAATACTTTCTCATCACTTTTGACAGAAATTGGCTCTAGGTTATACTTGAATTTATATTTCTGTTAGATATGTAACTATGTGAAGCAAAAGGAAAATAATAGTGGGATCTGATTGTTTCAAAATAGCAGGAATGCTGGGCTGACAAGTCTGGGGGAAAACAATTCTGCCCACACAAGCAATAAAATGGCTTAGAGCATGTGTGTTTCATGTGGGTTCAGTTGGAAAGACTGTACAGAAGTGGTGAATACACACCTCATTGCTCCTTTAGTGGTTGTATTTTTTCAGAATAAAAGTTTATTTAGGACAAGTTGTATCTGGAAGGGAAGCAAGAAATAGCAGACAATTCTGGTACCATTTCATCAGATACAACATAAAAGGAGTTGATGTATGCTGAGGTGGAAATGTATACTAGAAGTGTTATAAAGTGAAGAAAAGCTTGGAAGACAACTCCCCTTCAGAGCTTAGGTATACATAAAATCCAGAGTTCTTTCAGTTTAGTGACAGGTATTATTATATTTCTTTTTCATTCAAAGAAGAAAACAAAACCCAAGACCTGCTAATCTCAGGCAAAAAAGTTTCAAGTTTCCTTCAAGGTCAAATCAAATAATCAACCCAAAGGACCAAGTCACCTTTTTCTGAGAAGTTTAAAAGAGGCTTATTACACTGGCTCACCAAAGTCCACAACTGCAGAGAAACTAATTCATGAGCACATATAGCTTACAACAGTGACAGAGTCAGACCTTGGATAACTGGCACCAGTTATCTCTCCACGTTCCCTGCTTTGAAAAACAGGTTGCACCTCTCTGCTCCTTCCTCCTGCCCTCTCCCTATAGGTGCAACATACCTGGGGAGAAGCTGCTTAAGAGGGCAACAGGGGAAAGAGGGAGAGAGCAGACTTCATAGGAGATATCCGAGCTGAAAGTTACCAGGGTGCATAATAAATTGCTGAACTGGTGAATCAAAGAAGAGTGTGGGAAGAACATAAGCAATCTAGACTTCTTACAGTAAAAACAGAGTGCAAAATCAAAACCTGTAGTATATTAATATCACGTGTAAGAAGTTAAAGGTCTTTTACAAGTCATTCCAAAGCACTTTCTCAGGACAACAGTCCACTTTGGTCTCAGAAAAGCTACAACACACAGCCTGGGGATTTCTGGGAAGAACATTGATCAGTGTGAGCTCCTGCATTGAATGCCATTGCACTTGATGTACATTAAAGGAAGCAATTCAGCAGATACACCTGCAATCAAATGAATTTTGCCAATATATACCCAGTATATTTTATGGCTGGGTATTACATGATAACCACTTTAAGTTAGCAAAAGTTTATGTGTTAATCATTCTGGTGTCCCAGCCAGGAGAACCACAGGTATTGCCATAATCCTAAATGAAAAAGAAAAAACAACCAAAACCACCTTTCTCTTGCCAAAACATGGATATTTTTAAAATTTTCAAAATTTTAAAAAGTCAAAATACACAGTACTATATTCTTGTTTCTAGTTTCCAATATTGCTGGATATTGCGAAGAAAATAACAGACATGTTGCATGAAAACAACGAGCAAGACAAGAAAAAGATGAATTTGTAGTTTGCCTAAACAAAACTCTCTGATTATTTTTATTATTCACAGCTTGTTCTTTCAGCAGGTGATATCATCTACTCCTATAGCCCTTATTCCATCAGAATTACCCCTGGGGCAGCTTAGGGATAGCCTGATAAATAGTGATCCCTACACATCCAACAACTTTCCTCTGCAAAACTAACAGAGGAGATCAAACAGAGGGACTGCAGCTGTTCAGCTGTACCAGCCAAAACACAGAAAACAGGTTGCATAAGGGGGTACAGCTATTCTGTAGCTCGAAGACCTTGGAGCCATTCTCTTGAGGTAAGCTACTCTTCCTAGTGTTTCATGTAAGTCCATAAGGAATCAGCAGAATACTGGTTTTTACAGAGTGTATAATCTGTATTTGATGATCCATGTAATTTTTGGTGACTGTGGTTCTTAGTGGGTTTTGTGTTCTTGAGATATTTTTAATAAATAGTCATTTTGCCAGTTTCCTAATGCTTTCCTTGTAAGACATTACAATCTTTGATAAACAGTCTCTCATTGGAGTTTTCTCAGTAGTTACTGACTTTACAACATGCCACCTTAATGTTTTTTTCCTCTCTGTAACTGTATTTAACCACTGAAGCCCTAAAGCAGTACTTTTTCACCTAGACTGTCTCAAGTGAGTATTTATTTTCTTTGAAGAGTAGCAATATAATTAAAAAAAAAAGGAGAAAGAAAAAGAAAAAAAAAGAATAGAAAACCCCCACCACCTTTCCCAGAATAATCTTCAGTATCTTAGTGCAGAATTTGGTGGTAAAATGAGTACTGCATGTGTCCAGAAAAGTCACAGTTCAGCCAGTGAGCACATGCTGGTAGCTGTGCACACAGCTTGCAGAGTCAGGGCCTGAATCAGCAGTATTACTGGTAAGAAGAAAAGACAGAGGATAAAAATCTATGATATGTTATGAGGAGCTGTTTCATGAGACAGAGACAACAAAATGACATTCTGTACTCTCATCGTTAAGGACAGGAAATTCTGTCAGTATCTTTACCCTACTCTTTTTCAAACACTAAACATTAGATACAAGAAAATTTCACAGATTGTGCTGACCATGTTAATTATGTATTTTGTTTCATGATGTTCTTCTACTCAATCTTCAGGACAAATATTAATAGTGAATACTTTCTTTTTAAAACGTAAGTAAAAAAATTACATTGAAATGCACCTGTGCATAGGACAGTCCCCTAAGCCTAATTTGATCTTAAAACAAGACCTAAATTATAGATAACTTCACTATCTTATTAATTTCCTCTGTTCTCACTACATATTTCAGAAAGCATTAAATGGTGTTATTGTGTAAATATGATACCACTAACAAATCTAAGCTGATAAGGAAAAATTACAGATTTAAAAAAAAAGACGCAAAATACAAATCCAGATCATACTGCATTCAAATACATACTTCTGTTATTTTCTCAAGCATTCAATGAAGTGAGCAATAGTTTCTGTTTTCTTTATTATCAATTTACCTTATTCAGCTCCTCATTCCCTTGAAAGACTACTTGTAGGCTTCATTACTTGATTTCTTCTGCTTCTCTGCCTTTGGTTTCATGCCAACCAAGGTAAAATTAGTAGCAGAAAGGAAATCCCATGCAGCCTTGAGGTAAAGTCTTAGGAAATTCACGTTTTTACTTTACGAACTTGAAGAATCACAGAATGGCTAAGGTAGGAAGGGATCTCATGAAGTCATCTTGTCCAACTTATTTGCTAAAGCGTGGCCACCTAGAGCAGGCTTCCCAGGTGGCTTTTGAATATCTCCAAAGACACAGACTCCTCCATGTCTGTGGGCAACCTGTGCTAGTGCTCAGTCACCCTCGTAGTGAAAATGTGTTTTCTGATGTTCAGATAGAACCTCCTGTGTTTCATGTTGTTCTCCTTGCCTCTGGTCCTGTCACTGAGAGCCACTGAAAAGTACCTCGCTCCATCCGCTTTGCTCCCTCCCTTCAGGTATTTATGTACATAGACAAGATCTTCTGCAGTCCCAGCTCCCTCAGTCTTTCCTCATAGGAGAAAGGTTTCAGTTTCTTCATCTTTGTGACCCTTCATTGGACTCTGTTGTATATTCATGTATCTCCTGTGCTGGGGAGCGCAGAACTGGACACAGTACTCCAGATGTGGCCTCACCAGTGATGACTAGAGGGGAAGGATAATCTCTTTTCACCTGCTCTCAATGCTTTGCCTAATGCAACCGAGGATATCTTTGGCCACCTTTACGGCAAGGGCACACCATGGGTTTTTGTTCCATGTGGTGTCTATCAGAAGCCCTGCTCCTTTTCTGCCAAGCTACTTCCACCTGGTCAGCCTCCAGCATGTAAGGGTACCCAGGCTTGATTCTCCCTGGGTGCAGGACTTTGCACTTCCTCTTGCTGAGCTGCCTGAGGTTCCTGTCAGTCCATTTGTCCAGAATTTCAAGGACCCTCTGCATGGCAGCACAACCCTGTCACGTATTGGCCATCCCTACCAGTTATGAGTCATTAGTAACCTTTCTGGGTGTGTGCTCCTCACCATCATCCAGATCATTACTGAAGATGTCAAACAGGACTGGATCTAGTATTGACCCTTGGGGTACACCGCTACCTATTCGCCTCCAGCTGGACTTTGTGCTGCTGACCACCTCTCTGGGCCCAGCCACTCAGTTAGTTTTCAGTTCACCTCGCTATATGCTCATACAGACCCTATAGCAACACTTTCTCTATGAAGATAAGGTAGATAGTGTCAAAAGCCTTACTAAAGTCAAGGTAAACAGACAGCATCCACCTCTCTTCCCTCGTTTACCAAGCCAGTCCTTTCATCATAGAAATTTATCCCCCTTACATAAAAGGAGAATATTAAACTGAATTTGTGGTTTGATAAGATAGCTATTTCTCTATCAGGATTTATGTGCAGTGAAAATTGCTAATGTACTTGTGTGCAACAGCCACTGCTTGGAGAGCCACCAAACCCAGTCAAGTATCAATAGCTATATTGATGAAAACACTTGGCCAGCACTCATTTGAAAAAGAACAAAACTAAAGAAGGAAAACGGGAAGAAATAGAATTATCACCGTTTAAGCAGGTTAGGATGGAAAATACCATTCAATTGACAAATAAGTAAGTAGTTAGTTTTATCTGAACTTCTCTCTGGTGTATGAAGTTACTGTGAAAAGGATTGTTGTTGCCATGACTGCACTGCCATATGATGAGATAACTTTTAAGCACGCAGTTGCAGGAAACAGTCTGAAATTTCTGTCCTTTTCATTATCAGGCCATGAGCTAATTAGTTGGAATAAGTACGAAAACTTCTCTCAGGGCATATTAATTCACAATGCATATTCATGGGGGTTCCTACTCATCCTCTAAAGCATTCTGGACTGCCTACTGAGAGGCAGCATGGTTTACCCTCCAGTAGTGCCCTGCAGAAAAGTGGGTATAACACCACTTACTGTGTTTTGAAGTCTAATTAGCTGTTTGCAAAAAGAACTGAGGTCGGCAGATGAAAAGTGCTTCAGAAATGCAAAATATTATTATTACTATTAATAACAATAATAAAGCACATGCACCAAATAATTACCATAGCAAAACAACACTGATAATTTATAAGGTTCCCAAACAGTATGAAATGGATGTTAAAAGGAAGTTGAGAAAATACCTTCTTTTCCTTCAGCAAAACCACTTGAATATCATTGTTCTTGTTTTCTTAATAGATACTGTTAATAATACAACTGGCATTAAATGTTGTGCATAAGCTAGGTGACTTTTCTAAATAGAGAAAATAATACAGCTAATGTTTTAAAATGAAGTCCGTATTAGGTTAAAAAATGCTGAATGTTAATCAGGAGATTTTCCAGATTTTCAAGCACTGAATTGGCTGGTCTCTTGAAAAACATGACCTATTTTTAAACACTGATCTTCAAAATGCTCTACTTACAGTCTTATGTTCAAAGTATTAGGCTGCAAGGTTTGGAACAATCTAAATAATTGATGATCGCCTAATCAAAAGGGACATACATCAAAGAGAAAAAACTACAGTTCTGTTCATTGAAAGAGTTAGGCAAACATGGAAAAAAGAAAAAGGAATGTCATGACTGAAAATGTGGGCAAAAAAGGAATCAAATTACTACTGAATGCTTTCTTTGCAGACCACTCCTATCATGAATCCCACAAATTGTTTATGATGAATAATTCCATCTACAACATCAAGTAAAAACTGAATCCCAAAGCAAACTAAATTTTCACAAGTCATACTTTTTATCCCTTTGTACACAAGCTGCTAATAGACAAGATTCCAATCCTTCAATTTATTCCACCTAGAATGAATATGTTTTTGCGACAGGTAACTTGATAGCTTGGAAATTTGTATCTTCCCTACATAATAAACATTACTGGTTTAATTTATTTTAGTTAAAAATATTTCAGTTAAACTGCTGAAAAAATCTGCAGAATTAGAAAAAGTTTTACATTAATAACTGTACATGGGCAAGAGTTCTGATATGAATTAAATGGCTATAAGTTAGGTCAAAATCAATTTAGAGATGTCACAAAATATGTCCATCTTAGAATTCCCCTTTACTTAAAGCCTCTAAGCTTCATATGCACATTAAATCTAAGGATAAAGACATATTTTAAATCTTGCAGTACCAATGGAAGTAAATTTCCATGCATTCTAATTTTATAAAATTGTATCTCTTTCTCATAGGTGAAACATAGGCTCTGAGAAACCTGGTCTTGTGAAAGATGTCCCTGTGGAGAAAGATGTCCCCATGGCAGGGGGTTTGGAACTAGGTGATCTTTAGGTCCCTTCCAACCCAAACTATTCTATAATTCTATGACTTCTAACACAGAATAATATTGACATCATTTCACCAAGCAATTTTCTGAATAGATCTTTTAGGGTAAGAGTCTTCTTTTTAGTTTATATTTACAAACTGCACTAAAATAGTCCTAACTTCTAAAACACACTCCAAGCCCCAAAATTTTAATGGCTATACTTCATTAACCTTTTAAAAGGAATATATTCCGTTATACTTTTCAGTCTGTGTTTAAGACAATAAAAGAATTATCTTGGTATTTTCTTTACAGATGTGTATGAGTTATGTCCAGGCACAGGCATTTTCACTGGTAGCCATGTACTTTTGCCTTGTTTTCTTTGCTGGCTTCTGGGCCTCTGTTTCAAAAGAATATTCTTCTGCTCCTTTTACCTTTTTTCTTGAAGTCACTTTTACCTTCACTCCTGTTTCTCATGTTTTTTTGCTATGTAAGAGCAATAGAAAAAGGGCTTCTCCTTTTTCTATGACACTATTATATATAGGTAGCCTTACAATTCAGGAAAGATTAAAAGAATCTGAAATCCTAAAATCAAATTATTTTTAAAAGATTAATATGTAGGTTTCAATCTGTTTTATGGATTAACCCTACCATTATAAAAGTAACTAATTTTTTGTCCTTTCTAGAGCTTTTATGCGGAGCTTCAAATAAGTCTGTATTCTCAATGAGCTGAATATGGTGCAAACATGTGATAGAGAGTCTATGAGGTAGGTTACAGGATTGCAAGCAAGCAAGTTTGCTTTGTATGAACAGCTACCAGGCACCTGATGAGACAGATCAAAAACCAGAGAAAAGGAAGTCTTCATGGCACAATTCCTACACCCTAAGGCAACCACACCCCTAATTATTAATACAACTTGGAAAGCAAACTTCTTTTGAGAAAAGAAATTATGAAATCAAGTTTTGTCCTTTACAGGATACACGTACATAATGTTTGCAACTATTTGGATACAAAGGCAAAATATCTTGCAGCTCTCCTCTATCCATCACAAATATATAAAAAAATGCAAATTTTCTTCTAGCTAGAATGTTTTACAGGATAAGAAGAAAAAAAAAGCTTCAGCACCTGCACTTGGCACTTTCCCTGATATACAAATACCTGTTGTTCCCCTTTATCCCTCTAAATCACTGTGAGGCTTTGAATAACACCAAAATAACACTTCCTCTAGGTGTCTCCTCTTTCAAAGACAGGAAACAAAGGAAGACACTATAAAAAATGCCTATGCCTTACTAAGCTGTTTCACAGTATGGGATAAATGTCAGACACTGAAAGCAGATTTTATTCCCAGACTTAAAAAAAAGGAAAGGTCTTAGAAATAGTTACAGGCTGGACATCTAATATCTTGGTATCTCCCATGACTGAATTGAACCCAAAGACTAAACTAAAAGCTCTCATGTAAAAGAACAAGGGTGTAAAGATCTACAAAGGTGCCTTTTTTCACACTCTTGGACCTTTATAATAATTTACTGAATGGAAAGTCAGAGCAACACACCTTCAGGTACTCTCCAAATGGCACACCCCCTTGACTCTTCTCCAAAGGAATGAGAATTGGATGTCTTAAAAGACATCCTAGGGTCCTGTTGCGATGTGAAGCTGAATACAGAGAGACCTACTTAGTTTATAATATTTCCTTTCACTTCAGGATGTCAGCATGACACTGTAGTTAACAAAGAGGGCTGTTGGAAGTGCAGAAATGCAAGAGGTAAGGGGAGGAAAATCACTAACAACTCAGCCTCTTGGCTCACATCTCAGTCCATTTCCCATTCGATAGGCAATATAGCTCTTCTCTTCTCTACCTGCTCCAAAATACAGAAGATAACTGCTTTGTAATGAAAGCAATTAGCTTAAAAATTATGCCATTCTCTATAAACTTGGCAGTTATGAGAAGCTGCAAACTTATTTGATGGTCAACATTAGGTTCATTTGCCAATGTACTACTAGTTTGCTTCAAACACAAGGCTGCTAACAAGAAACTAAAAATGTTTTCATTTAGTCCCTTGTGATTCATGTATGAAGTTCCTGACAGAAATTAGAGTACACTGCTCCCAGGTAAAAGGTGGCAGCTCTTTGCTGAAGGACTGGTTGTCACCAACTATTAAACATTTCTGTCACACAGTTGAAAGCATCTTAATTCTGAGTTTAGATGAACATGCTTCTCTTTTGCCAAAGGTTAAACAAAACTTGGGGAACAATTTGTTACAAGCATTGACACATCTGTCACACTTTAAGCCTTATATTTTTTTTAATTTGCCTTGTCTAGCTTTTCCTATTAGTTTCTACAATACGCTGTGACAGTGTGATACATTCAGAACCCTAACAGTAACTCATAGAGCCTTCTTATGTAAAATGAAAATAACTATTTCAAGTAGGTTAAATATATTTACACACAGACAGATATAAAAGAGGTTTTGAGGTTTCCAGATGTGTATTACTCTGTGTTGGGCTACCGAAAAGAAGTTGTGATCTAAAATAGATTTTATTTAGCCATGCTTTATTTCTCTGCATTTAGCATAGTCTTTTACTTTCCTAGTCAGCAGCATGCCACCTGCTCTTTCATTTCCTCAAAGTAGGTCAGCAGTCAGCCATCAATCTTTCATCTTCATTACAGCTAAATCCTGAAGCCTGAGGCAAATGAACCATTTTAAAGAAGATGCAGTGACAGGGGTGGTATTCTCTCTCTTGTGTTAGCCATTTGCAGTTGAAAAAAATATCACAAAATCCAGGTGAAGCTAACTAACATTTAACTGGAAAATAAAAGGACTGCAAGCAGTTCTCACAAGGTCTTTGTAAAAATCTGGGAACCAGTTCCTAAACACAGAAAGATGGGTCCAGTCTACACATCATATAAGATCCTTCATATTATTATTAAACTCTGAATTTCAGATGTTAAAACATTACTCCCCTAAAAGAAGACAATTCTAGATCTTCAACTAATCTAGTGCCTTAGAAACATAGTCTTACTCCAGTGTCTGTTCACTTATGATCAATTTTTAACAATTTTTCTCATGTGTCAGCACTGACACACAGTTTGAAAAGTTCATCTCCCCTCCTGGTATATAATATCCATGAAATTTAGACATAATAATCATATATCTTCCTGTCATCAGTTCTGCAAAATTAAGTTATACTTTTTTTCAACTTCTTTAATAACAGTGGTTTTCAGGTTTCTTTTAATTAACCCAATATTTCTTGCATGCACCTGTTCCTCTATGAGCTCTTTTTTTTTTAATCAGAGGTGACCAGACTTAAAGAAAATACCATTATTTAGAATTTATTAATAAAATTTGTGGAAATTAGATTTTCTGTCCAATAATTAGAATCACAGAATCATTTAGGCTGGAAAAGACCTCTAAAATCACTGAGCCCAACTGTTAACCTGGCACTGTCAAGTTCACCACTAAACCATGTCCCTCAGTGCCACATCCACATACCTTTTGAACAATTCCAAGGATAATGACTCAACAACTTTCCTGGGCAACCTGTTCCAGTACTTGACAACCCTTTCAGTGAAGATTTTTTTCCTGATATCCTATCTAAACTTCCCCTTGAGGGATTCAACTTGAAGCCATTTTCTCTTGTCCAATGGATTGCTACTTGAGACAAAAAACTGACCCCTGCCTTGCTCTAACCTATCAAGTAGTTGTAGAGAGCAAGAAGGCCTTGTGCATATTTGTACTGAACCTTGGAAGCCTTTGGCTTCACACAGCACTTCTATTTCTGAAAGTCAATGAAGCACAGTTAGGTTCAGTGAAGCATGGAATAGTTATCAGAAACACAGATATTTGATAATTTCACCAGATACAGGCAATAAGTCACTGATATTTTCTTGAACAGTGAAAGACCAGGGTGAGGTAGACAAGAAAAAACTTTAAAACAACAAAATAGGATGGAAGGAAGCCCACATAAAACATAGACATGCAAATGCCAGGTGGACGAGGGTGAAACTGGGGGAAGCATTCACACTTTTTCTGGGAAGTCAGTATAATGGAGCATCTCTTTGAAGTGCCTGTACATAAATGTATGCATGCAGCATGGAGGAAAATCAGGTAGAATTAAGAGGTATGTACACAGTTGCAGGGCTGTATCCTCACTGGAATCACAGAGATGTGGTGGGAAGGCCCCCATGACTGGAGTGTTGCAAAAGATAAATAGGAAGGAACAGGCTGAGGAGGGAAAAAGGGAAAGTTGTCTATTACATGATTCAGCAGCAGGAATACACTAGGTTCTGCCCTGCGATGGATGATAAATCCAGGTCTTAGGGGTTAAAATTAGGGGGTAGAACAAAGTGGTGTATGTTGTGGTCGGTGTTTACCACCGACCACCCAATTAGGAAGAAGTTGATGAGATCATATTCAGACAATGAGAAAAAGCTTCATGTTTGCAGATCCTGGTTCCCATGGGGGAATTAATTGCCTTGATATATCCTGGAAATACAACACAAGAAACCACAAATCCTGGTGGTTCTGTAGATTGCATCGATGAGAACTTCCTTACACAGATGATGGATAATCAGATGACAGGAATTACACGTCTGGACCCAGAAAAAAGGCAGAAGTGGTGGAGGAGGTTGGTGACAGTCTTGGCTGCTATGACCATGAGATAGTGGAATTTGTGATCCTGGAAGGAGGAAACAAGGCAAATAGCATGATAACAACACTGGATTACAGGACAGCAGATTGTTGAAGGATTTTTCCACAGCAAAAGGGAGCCTACAGAAAACGAGAGCCTGCCCTCATTAGTTGAATATGAATGGGACAAGGGACCTGGTGGCAAAAGATATGAATGAGGTACTCAATGCCTTCTTTACCTCAGACTTGGCTGATAATATTTACCCTGAGGACCTGTAGCCCCTGAAAGCAGTGGGAAGGTCTGGAGCAATGAAGTTTTATGCTCATTTAGGAGAATTACATTAGGGAACATTAAAGCAAGCAGACATACACAATTCTGTGGAACATGACTGAATGTATCCATGAGGACTAAAGGAGCTGGTTGATGTCATTGTGAGGCCACTCTTGATTATCTTTGGAAGATTGTGGTGACTGAGGGAGGTTCTAGAGAACTAGAAATTCCAAGAACTCTGTTACCATTGATATGGGCAAGTAGAAGGATGTAGAGAACTACAGGCCAGTCAACCACACCTTAAGTCCTGTGATAGTGATGGAGCAAATCCTGCTGGGAACTATTTTTGAACACATTAAGGACAAGAATGCAACTGGAATTAGTCAGCAAGGATTTATAAAGGGGATCATTATAAAGGGGATTATAAAGGCCCCTGCCTGATCCACCTTATAGCCTTCTGTGAAAAATGCCTAGCTTGTTGGGTTAGGGGAAAGCAGTTGGTACTGCTTATCTTCACTTGTTTAACATGCTAATGATGTAAATGGTAGGGCAGAGTGCTTCTTCAGCAAGTTTGCAGACGATACAGAAGTAGGAGACACTGATAAACCAGATGGTTGAGCTGCTATTCAGCAGGATGGCAACAGCCTGGAGATCTGAGCTGACAGGAATCTCCTGAGCAAAGAGAAATACCAAGTCCTATCCCTGGGGATGAAGAACCACAGACACCCACTCATACCAGCTGGGTGGTGTTTGGCTGGAAAGTAGCTTTGCAGAAGATCCTGGGTTCCTGGCAGAGACCAAGTGGCCTCTGAGCTAGCAATGTGCCCTTGCATTAGGAAGAGTGTCACCAGCAGGCTGAAGGAAGTGATTCTTCTCTTCTAGTCAGCCCTGGTGAGATTGTATTTGGAGTACTGTGACCAAGCCTGGGATCCCTAATGCCATAGCGACAAGGCAAGGACATACTGGATTGAGTCCAGGAATAGAGCATTAAAATGCTCAAGGTATTGGAGCATCTGACATGAGAAGAGGCTGAAAGCTGGTGTTTTGCCTTAGAGAAGAAGCCTTTAGAGAAACAGCATTTTATGTGCATAAAAATAAAATGGGAGGAACAAAAGAAGAAGAAACCAGACTTTTGTCAGTGGTATTCAATGAAAGAACAAAAAGCACAATTTGAAATGCAGGAAGTGCCAATTAAACATCAAGAAAAAAAGTTTTTTTTTTTTATGAGGGTGGTTTAACACTATAACATGTTGCCCAGAGAGGTTGTAGAGAGTCCACATTTGGATGTATTCAAAACATGACTGGACATGGTCTTGAACAAAGTGACCCTGTTTTGAGCAGGGGCATTGGACTGGAAAACATCCAGAGATCCCCTCCACTCCCAACGATTCTATAATTCTATATTTCAGTTCTTAACTTCAGTTTCCTTTTCAGAAGTCAGTTTGTATGACTTAAATAAAAACTGGGTAAACACTGGAGATGTCTTCCTCTTTACGATGTTAGAAGAACATGTTTTCCCACTTTAGCACTATTATCAAGTGCTCTAAAAATATGATATTGTGACATACTTAGAAAAGAATGCAGGGAACCTGGCATTGAGAATTACTTTCTAAACATTCTTCCATCAAAGTTCAGACGTGCTATCTGCAGTTTGTCAGAACACCTCTCTTTATTCCATGAAAACATTATAAATAACAAAAATAAAATTAATTGCCAAATGTCAAGAGAATTAAAAAATTACAAATGCATTTTCTCTTTCCATAGCTGATGCATATAACAAGAGGCGTACTTACTCACAAAGGTCTATCTAGCCTAATACATATCTCAAGTTCTACCAAACTATCCCTTCCCTAGTGAGGGATCTGAAAAGGCCAAGCACACGGAAAAACTCTCTATAATATTCTGTCACTCAACGATTTCTTTAGAGTGAGGTCATGCCTTCTTATTTAACATCTCAAGAGAGCTTTTTCTTTCATTGGTGTACCCGAAAAAGTTGCTATATTAAATCCTGTGTAAACATTTAGGATGGACAACACTTCGCAGAAAAAGTTCTCCATCTGCACTATGTGTTGTCTGTTCTTCGAACCTGCCAGTTCCACTTCATGCTCCTTAACTCTTGTATTGGAATAGACTATGTGTGATCACTTCTAATCACATTTGCTAAGCCACTGAAGATTTTATTCTTCCCTGTCCTCATCCATCTCTCTTCTAGACAGAAGCAATCACAGCCTGTTCCTTGGATGGGGGCTCTTCTGCACTTTCAAGGCTCTACGTAGCTCTGTATGTTTTCCACCTCCTGAAGGTAAGGAAGTGTGTTGAGACTGTACACAGTAGATGTATAACTCCACTCTGGATTTAAACACTGGTATAATATTGCTTTATATTTTGTTGCCTACTTGTGGTCTTATAATTCCTTACACTTGGTTTGCCTTTTGAATCCTACTGTGCATTAAGATGATATAACTGTGTGCTATTTCATCAAGATCTAACCATCACTTGGCATTTATTTACATTCAGTTTCACCTGTCATTTCATTTTCACCTAAACCAGAAATCTTGCTTGGCATTTCAATTTATGAAATCAGTGTCATAGGGACTTGTGGAAATGACTTGTCAAAGGTGATTATTTTAACAGCTTAAATAACTACTTTGATCATTTCTGATATGGATCTCATTTCATATTAATTAAAATTTTATTAATTTATTTAAAAAACCTCCAAACATGGGAAAATATGGGAAGAATATCCAAATTGTCACACTGTTGCCCCCACAGTGATCTCTTCCATCTTATTCCAGCTTAATTCCTTTGTAATGCCACTTCTTATAATGTTCTTTGATGGTTTGCCAGCACACGTACATTTCCATCCTGAATGTTTCTCCATAGTGCTTTAACTGGCTCCTCTTTCTTCTATTTTAATGTATGGAAATAAAGAATATGACAGAACTTTGCTTTAAACTGCTCACAGCATTATCATAGGATTAGACTCCAAAGAAAGCATTAAAGATGTGTACCTTCAACCTATATAACCAAGGTGAAGAGTACCTCTGCCTTGGCAGCAAGAAATTTTCATTTTGCTTTCACCTGTTGCGCAAAGTTATGTGCTAGCTCCATGGCATTACTGCAAACAGAAATTCCATAGTAAATGGAACTTTCAATCATTAGCTCTACCAATTTAGGTCCTAGATGTACTGTTCCACTTTTATTTGCAACAGTCTCACAAAATGAGACAGGACCAATCAGAGCTGTTAAATTAAAAATCCCTTTTCTGCAGAGAAGTAATCAGCATGCAGAAATAAATAACAGGAGGAATATCCAGCTTTCACCTACCACAATCTGGACAACAAATGGGTTGTTTTAATTATGTTTAGGTCCTCTACCATTGCATAAGAGATTCTTGAAAATTCACATAAGCTAGGAGCTCAACACATTCCAGACTGCCATAAAACAAGAGAGACCATGCTCTGTGCCTCTTGGAAAAACATATGAACAGAAAAAATAATTAAAAAAAAATAAATTCTTTAATTGGACATTTGGTCATCTGAGTCATCCCTGACCAGATGCCAAAACTGAAATATCATCCAAACATTAAATATATATATGTATCTATTAACACTCATTCATACATATACATGTACATCTATATGTAACATACTGAAATTAAATATTTAGAGAAGCATTTTTCCACAAATATGTGTCTTTTGAAGTATCTAATTCTGAATACATTAGAAGACACTCTTCCACACCAGGATGAATTACACAATATTTCATTTGTTAACAAAAAACCCAGACATAATGATTTTAAACTGTATGCATTTCCATAAAATGAGGATTCTAGCCCTGTAAACTCTAACCTGACATAATAATAGTAATAAAGGAACTATCAACTGCTTTGAAAGATTCTTGGAGCCCTAAAATTCTCAAAAATGATTACTTGGGTCACAGATGCAAATATCTCAGAGTGAATGCAAACTGTCGAATAAAATGGGAATTCTAAAGAAATAAATACACCAATCACTTAAATCCAAGATGTTATTTGAGATAACTAAGAGTCCCTTATAACACAATCATAATAAGGAAGTTATATATTATAGCAGAAATTACATGAGAAATATTAGGATGGCTAATACAGGTTTTCAGACTATCTAAAATATAACACTGTTTCTTTAAATGTATGTGAAAAATCAAAATACTGGATCCATGACATGGATCCATTGACTGGATTTAAGGTGAGAAGTAATGGTGACAACAGAACAAAGTCTCAGCATTTTCTGGTGAAAATACTCTTGATTACCACCGCCAAAAAAAAGGACAAAGCTGCCTGGCAGCTACAGCTGTGGGGAGTGGGTCTCTCCCTTTATGAGTCACCCTCATCCACTAGCAACTTGCTCCACCTCTTCCACATAACTGAGTTAGTAAGTATTTATATTTGAGTCTTACTACAACCATTAAATCAGGTCTTACTGGGAAGCCTCAGGTTGACTGTGCCAAAGCACATTGATACCAACCTGTGTAGCTCATGGTTGATGTGCAATTTGTAACTCTTTCTTTAAAGAAAAAATGAATGATTGGATCTGAGCAGCCTGAGCATTCTTAACAAAAACATTAGCCTAGTACCTCTTTTGGAAAATCGTCAGATTTGCATCCATTCTTCATTTTTTCTGCTTACTCCTGACCCATGGTCACCTGCAGTTAGGTCATTACCACTCTGCACAGCTGCACAAGAGTGGGTAGTGATCTAAAGCTGAGCTAAGCCAAGCTGTCCTTTCACACAGTCAGTTTTATGAATGACCTGAAGATTAGAGTAGTGAAAATGAGCATGAGGTAAGATTTGGTGAACATGAGGTAAGATTTGGTAAGCATGAGTGTTCATGGACAGAGACAGGAGAAAGCATTACAGGAGGGTAGAGAAGCATGGAAGGAAGGCATGCACTGCCCATATTACAGCTGCTGGAGGAATGAGAACAAGGACAGTTAGGAAAGTAGACTTCAGGGTGACTGAAGTCATTAAAAAGCAAGACATCCTCCATTTTACAGCTTTAAAAAATACATATGTCACTGAAGTGTTGTTAATGCATATTGGCCTTATTAACAATGCAGTTAACAACTATTATGTGCTTCTTCTCTTTTATCCACGGAGAGTATATACAGGAAGACATTTTAAAATAAAAATGCATATGCATAAACACATTCTGCTGGATGTTGACGCTGGAGAAAGCTAATTGAGAAACAATCCTTGCTTTTGTAGGTGTGAGGAGATTTGTGATAATCTGCAGATTTGTAGAAAAGTTCATTCTCATGTTTGGCAGATAAAAAAAAAAAAAAAAGCTTTTTCTCACATATGAAATGTCCATTTAAATTTTAGAGTATGCTTATCAGAGAAGAAACAACTTTATCCTCAAAAGCGAAGCAAGCTTTAGTTACATCATATAGGCATATAAAGGCTCTGATTTTACTACCATATGGGAAACTCAAGCAGAGAATGGCCCAAGGCACTTGCAGTAAATATCCTTTGTTGGCACTAGCACTTTTTTCCTAAATAATGTTCAAAATATATCTACATTTTCACATCCAAATACATTGAATTTGTGTTTTGCAGATTATAAGGTCTAAACAACTGTGACTGCATTCCTTTGCCAGGGTATGACAGAGGCTTCAAGAAATAGAGTACACTGCTTACTGATGCTGCTCTGTAAGAGAGCCTAGTAACAATGAGGAATCCAGGACAACTAAATACAGAAGTGAAATGACCTGTAGTGCATAGAAGTAAAATGGATGGCTTTGGTCATGGAAGCTCTTCTTCAGGCCTCTCCCCACCAGCACAAAGTCTATTTTACTTGGGTTAAGTTTGCAGCACTCTGCCATCTGCTTATTGCTTGTGTGTGTGCCCATGCTGCCTAGTTGGTATTCCCTGTCTCCCTGGATTCCACATCTCCCTGGATATGCTAGAATCAGACGTACTCCACCTGGTACTTCACCTGTAAGTGAAAGTACATCAGTATCTTTTAAGTTTGAGCAGCATTGAAGTGGTTTTAGTGCAAAGCCAATGTGCACCTTTGGGATGATCAAGCACTGCATAAAGATCTTGAGGCTGGTGACTCAATGGGTTGCTTCTCCCAGTTGACAACAGGAGTAATGGCTGCCATTAATCCATTCCAGCACAATATCTTGGCCAGAACTCAGGACAGTCCAGGTGAACAATACTGACTATTATTGCTTATAATGTAAGCTGAGGCTAACCTTCTCCATAAGATTGCTTATGACTGAAAGAATAGTTTAAAGAAGTACCGGGATACCCATGTTGTATCTTTTCAGTATCAGCCTATCCCCCCAAAGAAGTATTAATTACATTAGACAATTTGTTATCCTAAATAGATATTTTAATGTAAGATTCTCTATCTTCAGAGAAGGATTTTATTGATCTCTATTGCAGTCTCAGCATATTCTTGGAGTAATTCATTACGGTTTGTTTCATCCACATCAGTGTCTGTTTTCTGACATAAGCATTAAAGTCTGTTTTTCTTTATACAGTGGTGATTGCTTCCAGAAAACAAGAGATATGTTACAATACTAGAAAGGGTTAGAAAACCCAGGATAGAATGTAAAAAGGAAGATTAATCCATTCCTAGAGTCTGTTTTCTGGAAGTTTTTTTAAATCAGATTTTCGTGATTTAAAATTTGGAGAGAGAGTTTTATTGTCTTTTTTGCTTCTGATATTAAGAAAACTCAAATCACTGACAAAAGAGCAAAAAATGTTCCTGTCTGGATTACAAAGCCTGTAAATCTTGACTCTCAATATACAGTTTAGGTTCTCTGAAAGAAAAAGGAAAGCACATGAGGAGATGAGCTTCTAAGCCCTTGTTAATGTGGCACTGTTAGACACCAGACCAGTTATTATTGGGTCAGAACCACCTTGTGGGGAGTGTGTAAGTGTGTGTGTAGGGGGAAGGAATGGGTCAAACCTCACAGAGGTGGGGTGGCATCATATCCCTCATGGGAGGACCCTGGAGCCCACATGGGGAATCCCCAGAGTAGCTGTCAGTCACAAGCAGCCAGGGAAAACTGTGACACACCACATCTCCTGCAGACCCTAAGCCAGGCTTAGATTGGCAGGGGAAGTGAGGGCACTGTCCCTCATCCTGGCCCAGAACCCCAGAGTGGCTGGTGGGTCAGAAATCCCACCTGGAGGGGTTGGCCACAGGGACCAGAGCAGATAAAACCGTAGGTATATGGTTTGCCTCACGGCATGGCCCTGCCACGTGGACTTGTGAGAGCTGGTCTTCTACAATGCTTCTCTCCCTTTTTCTCCTTTTCTCTTCTTGCTCCCTCTGCTTCTTTCTTTTCTCCTTTCTTGATGTTTATGGTGGCTTGGAGCTGAAGGGATTGGATCTTAAGTGTTGTGAAATTGGTTAGATTTTGCCTTAAGTATTGTTGATTTATTGGATCTTAAGTGTTGTGGGTTTATTGGATCTTGACTTCAGTGTTGTGACTTGGTTGGACTTTGACTTAAGTGTTGTGGATTAATAGTATATGATGAGTCAGTATTGTGGTAGAACATTTTTATCTAGCTTGTGTAGTGTCCTTTTGAACTTAGGCCAAGTTCCTTTATTTTCTTCCCTAACATAATAAAGAAATCCCTTGAGAATAAGCTCGTGGCTTATTCTCTTCATGCTATCTCAAGGTATTAAGGAACCCTATATCTATATACTAAACTCCTAGCCAAGCTGATGACCTGGTAGCTCCCGGGGCTTGGAGTCTTACAGGCACTGCTTTAACAAATGCTGAAATATTCTAAACCCAGGTATGTTCCTATTTGGTAATCAGTTTCTAATTGCCAAAAAGTATCAGTGTTGTCCTATAGCAACTTTGTAGTTGTTTGCAGCCTTTTAAGGGTGCATAAAATCAGTATTAACTTTGGATCTGGCTTTAGGTTTCAGAGAAATAAACCTGAATGATTGTATCCTATGTATGTGAAGTTTAAAGTCAGAAATAGCCACCGAGCCTCTGTCCTAGTTACCTGGACTGGGACCAGTTTATCACTATGTGGGTATAACTAAAACTATGTATTCGACACCCTCATCAAAAGACGTAAATAATTGCTTTAGGCTGTGCTTATGTGTTGACTTCCCGGTGTTAGATTCTGGCATCTGATTTCCTTTCATCCAATAGACTAATTTACTTAGAACTAGGGATTATACCTGGAATTCCCAAAGGAAGAACAATAATCTGAGTTTCCAAATGCAGTTGAAAGGATGGGTCCTGTTGGGTACCTCTGGTAGCAGAGTCCTCAGAACTGGAGGAGCTACAGTAAAGAGTTCACAAAGCAGCAGTGACATGCCAGAAGTGTGATTACATAACTGTAGCACAAGTAACAATAACTGTATTTTAAAACTCCTCCACTATCATGCTTCCATATTCCAGAATAATTCTTCCACTCTAAGAACCATAATTCCATACTAAAATCAGTGTTTCTCAACAGCACAAGCATGAAAATATGCAGACAAAAATACTGAAGCTAATTGAGTCTAAAAATGTGTGAGGAAAGTAACTGAGTGGGCCCTATGATGACAAATAGAATTTGATTTCAGTAACTGTAATGCCATTTTCACCTAAAAACAGTGAAACTGCTTATATATTTTCTCAGAGTCATAATTAGTTCATGGAATTGATCTGGGAATTGCTTTGACAGTAAAGTCCAAAATTTTGTTCAGTGGTGTGCAACAGTGAAAAATAATACACTAAATATAAAGAAGAGGATGAATAATAGATAAAACACATTACATAGATCTTCTAAAATATGTAATATTAGTCATCCTAACTAAAAAGGATGCTTTATAGTTTCTATGTCATTGGAAAAAGAGCTTAATAAGATTGGGGCTGCCTACCAAAGAGAAAAGAGGAAAATAATGTTGCAAACACACAGATGCATAGTAATAACTGGTATTGTAAAAGGAGACATGGAAGATTCAATTCTCTTTTTTTCCCTAAAAGAAAAATAATGTACGTTCAGTGAGATTGAAAAATGACACTTTCAAAAGTGAAAAAAGAACTTCTTCACACATTGCCTAGTTAGCAATTACACTGAACTGTGCAATGTTAGCAAGAGTCAAAAACCCCTGAAATTTATGGGAATAACAAAAGTGTTCAACTAGTGAGGGAATAAAAGAGTTATGACATATACTCAACCATACATTTCAAGTCACTACTCATTATGAATTATGGCCAAAATTTCAAGTGTGACTGGTAAACTCTCAAATGTGCAGTACACACTTCCATCATCCACTTCTGAAGGTATTTGGGCCAGTCATTGTTTTAAACAACCTGTTGGACAAGAGGAATTACAAGCCTTGTCCGTGATAGTGGTTCCTACATTCCTGATGTTGGGAAGTAGTGCTTTTCAGGAAGTGAATAATGGAGCCAAAACTAAAATTGGATTTGCATACTGAAGAGGAATAAATACTAGCAAGCCTCATCTTATTAAGTAGCTGAAGCAGCAGACATTGTCCTGCCATTTTGTAACTGGCCCTGCCCCATTTATGCTTTTTTTCCAATTTGATATGTGTTTCCATGGGAACAGAAGCAGGACTAGCCACCAGCTGAGTCAATCTCGGCTGCTGGCTCCCAGTTCTCACGTTTTGTTCTGTTTCCTTGGAAACTGATGTCAAATGAGAAAGAGAAGTAAATCAGTTTTTACTCTTTAATAGTTACTCTTTCTTTGGACCTGCTCTACATCCTCTGGGCTGGTGGAAGGTTTAGAGCTGACTTTAATGGCCATTCATTTTCCTCTCCTTTGGAACGTCTGCCAGCCACCGGTGGGTCCCAGCAGATGCAAGTAAGAGTTCTCAGTTTCAGCTACTGCTGGCAGCTGCCTGCTGTGAACTACAATGGAAGGATTTTAAAGCAGGCTACAGATTTCAGGAGACATTTGGCTCCCACAGTCTGTAATATTTCAGATTGGAAGGAAAGAAATTAAATTTATTTAAAAAATAGTAGGGGAAACAGATGGGTATAATGATATTTAGAGAACAAATTGACTAACAAGCTCTGACCTGCATTAGTCTGAACACCCCCAGAAACTACTTCAGCCAATTAAATTCTTCATTTCATATTACACATTTGACAAAGTTCTCTCTAATCCAGCTGTTAGCTGACTGAATAGCCCAACAGCACAATGTAAACAACACTCCATAAACACATCTGTTTCTGCATATACACATATGCAGAAAGAGAAAAGAACATGACCTGATTGTTTCAAAATGGCAAAGAATCTACATAATTTTATTTGAGTACATGAATTTGAAACAGACATCTTTATCAATTCCATACCTATGTTGCTCCCACATTTTTATCATGTGTATACAAACACACACGTACACACCCTGTATTTTCTATATATTTTTGGACCAGGGTATTTTCCAGTTCCTACAGCAGCAGTGTCATTAATGAAGATGAATATTGAAGAGAAAAATCTACATTTGTGCAGGTTGAATCCAAATTTTCATATAACTTTCATTTAAAAATGTAGAGACAAGTCAATTTTACAAGACAATAGTCTGTCCAAAGGAAAAGTTTTATATTTGATGGCCTCTGCTCTTAGTTAACTAGTCCATCAAGGTATAGAAGCATGCTTACCTTGGACATACCTTTACCCTTCCTTTTCTATCACACCTAATACATGCATTCCTTGCTGAGTATTCTTTACATCACACCTCAGTTATGAGAGATAAACCTTTAGGTTTGCTTCTGCAGCTGCAATAAGGAAAGAGAATTCCACTTTATGTTGAGCTTTGCAAGATCTGTCCAGAATTCTTCATAATCAGACCTCATTTTTATTTTCTGAAATAACTTACTATAACCACTAAAACGTTGTCGTCTTGTCATTCACCTTCTCTTCCACTGAACAACACAGGTACCAGCATAAAGACTGGAACTTGTCCTGAAGTACTCTACCGGCTACATCTGTCCATACTAGAAAAGAAACAGTTATTTATTTCTTAACTCTGTTTCCTTATTCTAAAGAACTTAATACCCATTTCAGGGCTTCTCTCTTATTCTGTGGTTATTTCGTATCCACGAGAACCTTTGATGAAAGAAATTGATGACTCCTTTTTGGAGACCTAGCAGGCTGTGTCAGCTTCTATTCACGTTTGCTGGCTTCTTCAAAGGACTTCAATAAGTTTTAATGACTTGTTCCTTCACAAGTGCCATGTCAACTCCTCCTCAATGTAGCATATCAATTACTAATTCTACTCCTGATTATAATTTTTATAAGGTGGCCTACTACAGACTTTAACTTACAAGTCTGAGGTTTCCATTCTGTCTTGAAAACATGGCAAGACATTTGCAACATTTTGCTCAGATATCAAAGTAGTTCTGAGCTAATGATTACATCCTGTTGTTGGTAGTTTGATTTTTGAATTACTTTAGAAAGCCTGAGAGAACATAATATTTTTACAGTGAATCATAGAATCATAGAATAGATTGGGTTGGAAAAGACCTCCAAGATCATCAAGTCCAACCCCTGATCCAACTCCAGTTACTATGGCACTAAGGGCCACGTCCAATCTCTTGTTAAAAACCTCCAGGGATGGTGAATCCACCACCTCTCTGGGTAGGTGATTTATTTCTGATCAGTTTCTCTATTCCTACCAGCAACTCCAGTCACTCCTCAGTGGGTTCATCAGAAGGGTTCTAGCACAGCAATCTCCACAAACTCTTCCAGTAAGAATTTTTCTGAATGAAGCAAATCAATCATTTAATCATTCTACACGGCCTTGTTTTCTGCAGGTAATGCTCTTCTATTCTGATCAAATATTGTTCCAAAGGTTCCCTGGCAAACTTCCCGCTACCTGTATTTACAGAAAGATTTATTATTAGTTTTTCATTCATTGCAAGATTTTTTTTTAGACTGCTTTATTGTCTGCTACATTTAACTTAGCAGACTTTATGATCTTGTCTATTTTCCTCATTTGGATAAAACTTTAGTTTTTTTGAAGGATGTCTTCCTGCTGCTTTGTCATGCTGAGTCTCTTCTTTTTCAAGTCTTACTCTATGTGTGGCATGTATTTACTCTGTGTCTCAGATATGGTATTCTTACTAATCTCTAGACCGCCCACAAAGATTTAACTCTCTACAGTGTCCTCTTTAGTCTCTCCTCAGTTTAGTGTTGTTCCCTTTTCTGAAGCCTGTGTATCTGTCTAGTGCTCTTTTTTGGCTGTTGCTTCTTCAAACTATGAAAACTAAGAACAATATATTTAGAAATATATTGGAGAAAACTCCTTCAGATATCTAGACATTGGAACAGATTCTGTACGCTATTCAGAATGAAATGAAGGGTTAATTATCTGTCTGTAGGTTCTCTAATCTGTTGAATTACAAAGCAGTTACCAAATGAGTTAGTCTGAGCAGCACATTCATCTAGTTCACATATACATTTTTTTGCTTCTGTGATGTTTATGACTCCCTCAACTTATTAGTCAAAGCTGGCCTTCTGGCTTGTTGGTTAGTAATACATATCCAACAGCATAGTTATACACTTGGAATGCACAAAAATTATTAATATGGTAATTTGAATTGATTTTTCGTTAACATACTGCACTACTCTGACGCTGGCATGGTAAACTCAATCTTTCCTGCATATTGGCATTTTTGTTATTGCAATATCCTCATATAAGGTTGGGTATTCTTAGTCTCCTCACTTTGCATCTATATCAATGCTAGAAGCCCAAATAGGATGAGTTTCATTGATCTTTCTTTTCTATGTCTTCTAAAATGGCACTTTTTCTCCATTTCACATTTATTACCATCCCAGGAGAATTCAGTGTGAAACATTAAATACTAGTATTCCAGATACCAGAATAAAGTTAACTTTTAAGTATTGATATTGTTGTCATAAGAATGCATAAGAGACAACATCACAGAGATAACTACATAACTGGTACTAAGATGTCAAGGAATGGAAAGGCTGCTGCACTGGACTAACAGGTTTTAAAATTCTACAAGAAATATTGTAGAATCCAGTGTGCAAGGTACTGTTTTTATTGAACCTAACACTAATTAAGATCTTTTTACCTTGGGAATTATAAAATCTAGTCCATCTCCCCTAGTATACAAGTTATTATTTATTAAACACTATCATTGTCTATCTTCCCTGGCCACAGAGATTCAGTCTGTTGTGTTGTGAGAAGATAAGCCAGTCAGAGGCTTTCAAGCTAAACTGTAAAGTAAAAGAGTTATTACACCACTGCATTATGAGCAAGAGGTGAGTGTGACCGTATGTCTACACACAGACCCTTTGAACTGTACTAAGTACCTAAATGAATTATGCTATGGTTATTGTACAGACTCCACTTTGTAAAGGATTTTGCTATTTCAGACTGGTTTCAATCCAATGCAGCTGAGCAACTGAAATTACAGCAAGCTGAATTCCTAAGTATTTTTTGTCTTGTGGCTGGATTCTCTTGGTCTAAGAGTGAAGGTCCCCTGAATTGGGTAATTTAAAATGTCTGGTTTTAGACAAGGGGATAAACTCACTCTGTGACCCTTCCCTTTGGGGAGACACTACCAGAATCTCTCCTCCATACAGCTGGCTGTTTCCACCAAATCTGCTGCAGTGCTATGTCCTTAAAAGCTGCATCTGCTCAAATCTGTCAGATTTGACTGAAACAGGCAAAGTTTGTTAGGCAGTAGGAAAAAAACACGCAGAGCCCCTTGTACATAGACATGGCCTTCTTAAGAAACCAGGACAAAATCCAGATGGTTGGGAAAAGATGGTAAAGCCTTTCTACTGGGGCAAAGCTCTTGCACAGTTACATACACAGAAGCACCATAATTCCTCATGGCCTGTTGAGCTGAAGAATCCAGACAGCAAGACAGAGAGGAAGGATACGCTCCAGTTCATACAACTGGGAGACACTTAGTCTGGCAGGAACCTAGCTGAGATCTGATCATAACCGCAGAGCATTTTGATGATGAAAAAGAAAGGTGAATTATGATGAAAAAAAAAGGTGATTTATGATGAAAAAAGCAAATTCCTAGTTCAGCCGAGGAAGAATCTAGTGAGAAAAAAAGCGATTGGTCTCTCCACTGGTCTGAAAAATTAGCAAAAGGAAAAATGTTACAGCCAGTGCAACTAGCAAAACAGATGAATAGGGGTAATATTATGGATTAATTCCTATTTTTTGCACTGCTGCTTGAAGTTGAGAAGCACTTTTTATCAGTAAACTTTTGTGTTATGTGAAAATCAAGCCTACAGTACTCTATGAAATGTACATAGGGGCAACCTTACAGTTCTTCTGCAGGAGATCAACATATAGTTATGAAAATTTTAAAGTTGTGCCTGCCTTGATCTTTAACCTGTTTGCTTTTATCCAGCAATTTTATTATCTATATATCATATACCATAAACCACTCACCCTACCGATGACGGGAGGATCTGGATGCTTTATGGTTCAGTCATTAAAACTTTTAACATGGTGTCTTATAGCAGCCACAGACGTGCTTTTCATAAAGAACCCATACGTCTGGGGTCAGGATGCCAGAGACAAGTCTGAAAACTGACAGACCCAACATCCCATGTGACTTTTGCCTTCTGGAAGGGCGAGGACGTCTCCACAGAACCCTTCATCTCCGTTTGTATTTTTAGATTTAGACTGCCTATTCTCAGCTTTTAGGCATGGATTGCTTGGACTTTGCAAACTACTCCAGAAAAGGAGCCTGAATTTTTACGTTCTGGATTTAAGAAATTTTTAAAAGTTCTTGATAATTTACTCCAGTTAATTCATTGAAACAAACTATTTTGTGAATAATGGCAAACAGCAAAGGACACTGCCAGTTTTTAGGCTTCTTGTCTTGGTTACTTTGATTGATGTGTTTATGAAGACACAACTAAGAGAGGACCACCTGATAGTAACCAAATGCAGAACTATTATGTAGGAAGCCAGTGACTATTCATAAACAGCACTCAAATGGCTCATTAGCTAGAATGACTGATTGCATTCATAAGTTTGGAGCCTACCGTTAGCTTAGCCTTTATCACTTGGATTAGCTTTAACTGAGAGAAGTAATCCCTTTGAAATTATTTCATAGAAGCAAGTGGGACAAGGAATATACATTACACAATATTCCTGAAATAAAACAGAAACTTGCCTCCGGTAGTGTTCACTATGTGGTAAGTACCTTTCAAACACAGAAAAGATAATACCTGCTCAGTCAAGCTCAACTAAATAATTGACCATTGCACTTAAAATTTATTTATATGATATGATATTATATTAATTATATTACAGTATGATAATAATAGGGGCAAAAAAATTTGTTATTTGCCTCTACTAAGGAGTTTTTTAGACCTGAAGAGGTATGCTTCAGGAAAGCAAATTGCAGTTCACCTCATGGCTTATATAATAAACATATTTTATGCACATACAATATTTTAATGACTTGCTTGCATAATACTTTTATTTCCTTCCCACCCCAAATCCATTAGCTTAAAAAACATTCTGTACAACTTATAGTAATAGCTAAGAGCTTTAACAGTACGCTCAAGTCAATTCTACGCTGAGTGCTCAAAATATTAAACATTCTCATGTGTGCATTCCCTGAACGTGACTTTGCATGGGATTACATAGTTCCCAGAGAATTTCAGTTCTGTTACAAAGTTCAGGCAACTGGTGTGCAGTCCCATGGTCTAGTCAGCCCCAAACGCGGAACAATTACACTAAGTTTTTAGTATTATACATTACATGATCAAAGAACACTGAAAAGTTCAGATGGAAATTGAAATAATTTAAAACTGCAGTAAACATTATTTCTCAAATATATGGCATTTTATGGTTTGATAACTTCACAGTAATTGCTGCTGCCTATGGACATTTCACTTAAGTGATTCTAGTAAGACTAGATATCAGGATTTTTAGTTTTACTAAAGTAAAAAGTAAAATTCCTTCTAAATGAGCATTATTTCAGTTGGATTTCATGACTTTTTTCATGTTTTGTTTTAGATGAGCAGAAAAACTGTTAATACTGACAATTGAAATATCAGTTGCGATACAGTTGGAACAAAATGATGTAAACAAGGTTCTGAACAAGCTGCTATGGCTTCAAGCTATACACACGTAGAGCAGAAACATCTCCACAAGACAAATTTCAATTACATTTTCCATTTTTTATTGAAAACCATATTAATTGAGAAGTCTTTAAAAAAAAAGTTCAAACTTTATGGAATGACTGACATATCTTTTCAGACTCTAAAATGATTTCTTCAAAGGCAACCCTTGCAGTTCAGGAGGCATTGTTATTTTCTACAAATTACACTCAAATAAAAATTAAAATCTTCTCCTAATAAAATTCCAGAGCTACATTGCAAAGTAAGAACAAAGTAAAAGCAATGGAGTAAAATAGCATATCTTTTCTTGCGTATGTTAACATCAGAAAGCTCCCATTCTTTTTCTTACTGATTGCCAAATATTGGAGAATAACACCTCTAGACTGTCCTCGTATGATCTAGTTTTCAGATATCACCAGTTTCCATGCTGGAAGCAATAAACTCTCAAAAACTGCTTATCTACATACAGATAGTTTTTTTTTTTTCTGGTTGTGCATTGCTGCTGTCCTGTTTCTTGCTGTCAATTTGTCCAGAAAGCTCTACTTCAGCTCCACTTCTAGAAACCAACCAGAATGCTGGAAAATATGTACAGTTAGCATCAAGCTATTACCTCCTCCCTATCAAAATCACAAGTGTGACCTTTCTGAGAATGACATTAAAATACAAACAATCAGTATGGATGTATGAATATAAAATCACTAAAAATAAATACAGCAGTAGGTAACATAATTCCTGACCACCTCCACAAAGAATGCAGTCTAAGCAGTGACCTCTCCTGCACTTATCTTGAATGAGCTGTTACTGAAATCCACTAATGGGTTCTGATAATCTATTATTTATTGCAACAGACTCTAAGAGAGAGTCTTAGCAGAGGACTCTCCTGTATTTACAACCCTTTCAAATAAAATCTCACACAAGTGACAGAAATGTGGCACCTTCAACTACAGATATAATTTCTTCTGGTTGCAGTTATTTCATTTCTATTTGGTTTAAAAAACAGAACCCTTCCTCCCCCAAAATACACAGTTTGATTTGCTTTCATATAACCTACTGCATTTGTAGCTTGGTCTTATAGAAAGTTGTAGATACTGATATGCAACCACAAGTATTACTTGGGCTTGAGGACATACCTCCATGTTATATTTTTCCACTGTCCTCCTCAAAGGATCCACAACCTGCCAGCAAATCAGGATGCAAAGATCAATCAGTAGCATCCCTCCAACTATCACGAGTAGCTTCTGGTCTTTAATGATCTGGAGAGACAAAAAAAAAAAAAAAAGGAAAAAGAAGCAGGGAGATTCCCATGAGCCATAGATAGATCCCTGTACAGCTTTTTTCCTATACAGGGAGAAAAATACAGGTTGCTAATAATAAAGGTTTTTAACAATGAACAATGAAAAGTTTCAGAAATATGGAAAGTTGAAAACAAGAATACATAAATTATTTTTTTCATTTCATCATTATTAGAAGTATCTAAAGTGCTTTCCAATTTCTAAAAAGAAATTTGGAGGACTCTTAAATATTAATATTGAAGTCCAGGTTTAATATTAACTCCTGGAAAAAGGAAAAAAAAATTAGGGTGCTACTATTGCATCTATGTATGCAAATGTGGAAAAGTGTTCACCTCTCAGAGTAGCAGGAGTTGAGATAGTTTTCACTAAGATTTACAGTGCTTACTTCTTCATAACCTTCTTGGATGTGGAAAACACACTCAAAAGGTATCAAAAGATAAGTTTATTTTGGAGTTTTTGTGTGTCTATGTGTTTAACATTTGCCTTTGTTACCCAAGGAGCAGAAAGGAATGATGTATTTTTTTCTATATAACAAAGGTCAGAGGCCTTAATGCACATCCAATGTCAGACATGCTTTTAATTCTGCAAGGATTTTAGGTTCAAAAAAGAAAGACAAGAGTTGCTGATAAAATAACAAGCCAAACCACGTATTACAATCTTGCATAGCTTTATGCAATTCCTATGTTATATGCATAGCAACACAAAAAATATACTGCAAGGACATTATTTTAGTTGCCAAGTTGTAAACATGTTGAAATATCAGGCTTAAATTAACTTTATGTCAGTGCTCTTGAACCTATGTTCATGGTTTTTAAATTAATATGTACCTCTATTACTAATGAACACTTATCCAACAGTCAAATTGCTTTAACGTGGACAAAGCCACATATTTTTTTCCCAAGTTTTGTTTCTCAGAAATAGTTGGCTTAATCAAAATGAAATATTCAAAAATATTGAGACTGAGAAGCTTAATAAAGTTGTGATTATTTCAGTTCAACTTAATGAAATTGTTAGGATTTTGAAAATGCATTATCAAGTATTAGTGTGAGCTAATACAGGCAAGGTTACTATTTCTGCCTAGAAAAAACTGTATTTGCATTGAATTCTTATCAAGCTTAAGGAAATTATAAAAAAGGAATAAAGTTTTAAATATTGTAAGAAGAAATTTAGAAAGTTTGGTTTTCATATTGTTTGATGTGATACATTTTTTTATTTTGAAAGATGCTTCTGCAACATTGTGCACTGCTTTTTGTTAATCTGCTGGTTTATTTTATAGATAATTTGGAGTTGACTAAGATAGCAATCAGAATGAGTTAAAGGACTCGATACATTATTTTCATTTCCTGAGATAAGTTATTTAAATCCATGTAGCCACCATCATTATAAAGGACTGGAAAATTATGCTTTCCACATGTTTGCAGCAGTAATGAAGCAGTACATCCATTTCATCAGAGATAGCATAGGCATGCCTAGAGAGGGCAGATGAAGGGAAAGGCTGCAACTTTCGTGGTGGTACATCTTGCTGCTGGATGGCTTGGCAAGGAGAACTTTGCAAAGAAAAGGTGCCTTGGTGGGATGTGCAAGGGGAGAAAGACTGTTGAAATGTGTTTCCTTATTAAGCTAGAATGAAAGCAGATATTAAGCAAAGATTCTCAGACACAGCTTGATCCCTTGTCTTCTTTGGGAAAACAGAACTATTGCCTAACTTTTTAGTTGTTTACCAAGAGACAATCAAAGCTGAAAAGGGTCAGGTTATCTGCTGTAAAAAAAAGCCCATGCATTTTTCAATCTCCCTTACAATGCCTCTAAACAGGTCTTGAGTGAAACATACCTAATGCTGCTCCTAGTATGGGGAGTCAAGTCCAAAGAGAATTTGGATTTAGGTGACATGTAGACACCTTAACTCAAATTTCTTTTCCTCCCTCTTTAATGGCTAGGGAAATTATTGTATTGGCATACTTTTGTTGGTCATTCTTTTTAACTGATGGGGTTTGTTATACTGAAGTTGGCTGTTGAACTATTACATGTCTAGCCTTTCTCAGTAGACAGTGGGCAAGGACAGAAGCCTTTAAAGGACAATTCATCCCACCTATCTAGGGCACAATTTAGGATCAGAAAAATTACTGTTCTGAAACATGTCCCTCCCTTCTTCCCTCCCCACACCCTAAGAGGATGTGAAGTCAATTAACTTCAACTAAAAATACGTATTTGAGAAAATTAAAGCTATGTGAAAAGCATCTGCCAGAAATGTTTCCCTTTGCCCTCCTAAACCCAAAAGGTTCCTTGAAAAAAAAACCCCAAACTTCTTATCTTTCTAATGAAAATAGTGAGCATTTTAGATGCAAATTTATCAACATCTGACAATACTAATTAAACTGGTACAATGTCAGAAGCAAAAGAATGAAAGGATATTATTAAAAGCAGTAATACTCATAATCCATTCATAGGATCAAAATAAATCACTCCATGATCACATTGCTAACCACTCCTCCTTGCTCTTGGACGTCTTTCTTTCATTCATACCTGATCTTGCACTACTGTCAGTATTTTAGTTCACATGTAAGTTTGGTAACCTTTTTTTGGACAGGTAGTTATTAGAACAAATAAAAGTAGAGGTATAGCAAACAGTGGAGCTCTTCCTTGGATACCTCTTGGAGCTATTTTTCCTACATTATGCTGTTAATGGACCTTTTCTGGACAGAAGGGGAGAGTTATTTAAGAGCAGCTGTCACTGGCAGTGGGTATTATTCATCCCTTACTTCTGCCAGACAGCTAGGAGGAAGGCAAGCAAAAGAAAGCCCATAAGATAACCAGAGAAAGTGACCTACACTACTGTAATGAGCTCTGTAAAACACTGGGGTACTGATGCTGTGTGCAGGATGAGCAGGTTGAACACAGTGTGCCTGGGGCTGCCTCACACACTCATCACAGTGCTGGTCTATCCCTGGCAAAACCACCGCTGGAATGGTTTTTTTCTGCTGAAGCAGAACTCTCCACCAAAATACTAGCTTTCAGAACAAGACACTGAACTTCAATTATTTTTCACTTCTGTCAATGATTAGCAGCTTGTCCTAACATAAATTTGCTCTGAGAAATGCTGCTGGTATGTCACTAGCAGCATTTCTAAAAGGCTTGCTACTCTCCCCCTTCCACCCGCAGGAAGCCCAGCTTTCCCTCTCCCCAGCCATCACTCCCACCCACCAGCACTCCTTAAGTTCAGTACATTCACTCCTTGGGAAACACCAGATGCACTGAAGGAGTCTTGACTCAGATATTGTGAATCCAACAAATCCTCTGTTTGACAAAAGAAAGTCACAAGCAACTGAGGCTCATCACAATCAAATATATCATTCTTCTTTAAGAAGAAAGTTCTTATTTTTTCCCTTTTCATTTTCCTTCTAGAATACAGTAAATCAGCTTTTGGAGAAATGAGCAGTAGTTAATAAAATCCATTTTTGCAAGTGCTTCTGAATCCTTCCTGAGGCCAAGCTCTCGCACAGCAGCATCTGTGAGTCATATTTTCTACCATCTGTGATTGGATAGGTGAATCTGTCTCATTCTGGCAGATCTGCCCACTGTTATAAATGCCATTGCTACCAGTCTGGACTATATATCTGGAAACGATGTCCTCAAAACAAATTCACTCAGTAGAGAAACTGGTAAGCCATTCTTTTCTCAGCAACATTCTTGCATGAGCACATAAAAATTATTTTGAAAACTTGTGACTATGAAGACAGATCAAAATCTTTACCTTCCATAGACCTTGTAGTCCGATCACAGGAGATATAAAATCTCTCTAAATCTCTCTGGGATAAAGTTTCTGCTCATGGAAACTTCAGAGGATTTTCTAGAACTATCACAGGCTACGTGCCACAGTAACTTCAATTGCCCATTTAGTTATTATTTCACAGACCTTTTGTGGGGTTTTTTTTCCCTTTGATTCCTAAAGCACATCCATTGTGACCTGAAGGACACTATTGTCAATCAGTTTATGGGACTACTTGGCAATCCGGCAAACAACAGTAATTAAACATTAGGCTCATTTTTTATAGTTAAGGTTAGGGAAAACTTTTTGTTATTTCTTACCTTATTAGAAATCAACTCTGCAAATGTATATGACACAGACCTTAAAGCTGAACTTCATTCTAAACCAAGAAGAAACAGCCTTGCATATGAAGACTAACCCTTTTCTCCAGGATGCAACATTAGTGACGTACTGAGTTCCACCAATGGCTTTTCAACATGGACTGAAGAATTAATTTACCCTGTCTTTTTTTCAGAGTTTGTTTGTTTGTTCCTGGTAACAGAATTAGTTTCTTGTTACCAGGAACTTCACCTGCCTTTGTCAGAAGAAAATATCTTTAGATTTAAAGGAAGGTAAATTATTAGGTAAATCTTTGTGGTTTGGTTGGTTGGTTGGGTTTTTAATTGAATTCATAGAAGCATAACAAGTCTGAGAGTATTTTTGTATCTATTTATAGGTTTGGATATAAATATATATATCTTTTCTTTTTCATTTAAAATGTAGGGGGTTTTCTGTTTAAGAAGGTGATGCCAGTTTCTCTCATGTAGATCAACCATTTCTAGTCTAGCTGACAGAGCTGCCCCTTGCCTTCTGGCACTAGCTGGATAAACACTTTATGGTATTAATTAACTTTTTTTCAGTTGTCTCTTCCCCAGACTCTGGGGATGGAATCTGTAGAGAAAAAACCTTTTTAAAGGATCTCTCTGAGAAGCGTCCTAGACCTTATTCAATTAAATGAATAGCACTGACAGCAATTATAAAAGCCCTCAGAAATCTGAAACCAAATATTCCTCTCCCTGGTGCATAGAGAAATCATGCTGATAAGAGTCCTCCCTCTGAACTGGAGGGGAAAGGGAAAAAATAATAGAGTTTTGGGGGCAAAAAATGATAAAGTCTTAAAGGCTGGAAAAGGAACCATAAAACCACTCCTGAATTTGGCTTCAGGATACTCTCTCCACTGCATAAGCTACTCTTTCCTTTCCCTCAGTATGATTAACAGACACCTTTGGGTTGGTCCCCTACATTAAGTGGGTTGACACAAGTGGGATGGTGCCATGAGGTTGGTGATGCAGAGTCAGTGGTAGGTGGATGAACTTTGCCATATGTGGGCTGAGGGAGATATCTATCTTATAGTTATTAAAGCCATTAATATTTTAGAGAACTGTACTGTAATACATTCTTAATTTCTATTGTGTAATGGAATGAAAAAAAAGGACTATTGAAAACACATTATACATTGTTCCAAATAACTCCACAATGTTTTTTTCAACAGCTATTATGAGTATTTCCAATAATAGATTCTATGATTAGTATTGGGAACACATCACGCTGCAATTACACTAACTTTAGTGAGTGAATGCTAACATTTTAGAAAGCATACTTTGTAGAAACAAGGTTTTTTGACCAGTAAGTCACTGGGAGTAAAAAGATAAGTTTTACTCTCTTAGAGGTATTTTGATTAATTTCATGGAAGATTTGTATATCTACTTATAAAAAACAAACAAACAAATTACATTTCTGTTTCCTGTGAGAATCTACTGTGATCCCTCTAGTCTAGGAACCTGATGACTTTTTCTGCTTTCCAGGATAGCGGAGTGTGTAGTACTCTTGACAAAAATGGACAATTGGATATCATCAAAAAGCTTGGTTTTGAGAATTAAATAGCTACAGTCACTAGCCTGTTAAAGAACACATTTCTAAAGCACGTTCTCTTTGCTGACTCCTGTTTAGGATAATTGCATCATCGGGCAGACTCATCCTCTCAATAACACTATTGCGAATGTGGATCCGTTGGCTCTATGCCTTGATGCCAGGAGAAGCAATCCAATCAGAGGACACATTTCCTCTTTTCCAACTCATATAAAAGAAAGCAGGAACATCCTAGTGGTAATGCTCCCTAGGGGATGTAGAAGATAGAAACTTTACAGTTGTTAGAGAAGGAGAGGGATTCAGTGACAGGTTAAGAAAAGTTATAAAAATCCTCATTTTTGAAAGCCTGAGCCTCAGTTATGACTACAGTGCACTAAAGAATTGGAGAGGTGATTGTTTTACCAATATTGCTAATCCAACCACAATGAACCCACAGAGTGACACAACATGGCTATTTTTCACAAAACCTTTTGAAAGGACAAAAATAAAAAGCATTTTCGTTTAAAAATGGCACTAAAGAAATCTGACTTGACAAAATCAGAATCAGCCATTTTTGCTGAACTGTGCTTTAGAGAACAGTCTTACAAACACTCTTGAATATTGTGTTAACTTCTGCTCACTACCATAAATAAAGCAAGACATTTTGCCTTGAGAAAGCTGCATATGACATCAACACAGCAGGTCAAATTCACCTTTGAGAGAAATGCACCTGTTGAGCCCAACATCACATTGGCAATAAGGGTGAAGGAATTTCTGCGAGAGCTGTGAATTCACATGTTTACTGTTAAAAGGAATCCCAATCTTCAGGAAAAAAATGAAAGTGCATAAAGGATTTGAATGTTCTAGCAGAAATGTTCTGATTTTGTTTGTGATAACATTAAAATACCTAGACTTTAATATTTTCCTTAATGAAAAATTCTGTGGGAAAGCATACTACATCATTACCAAATAGTTAGGAACATCAATGCACTTGATTACATTTACAATCCAATTTCAAGCTATTCAGGAAAAAATTGCCTCATACTTTGTAGCGACATGTCTTTATTTCTCTGTCATCCATTAGTCTCATAATACATAGAAATTATGGTTGTAGTACCATTTATGAGCAGTTACATTTCACATACAGTTTTCATTGTTTTTGTCACTACTGAGTTTGAGCCTTATCAAACTGTACCATGCAGAAATTTACATACATAAATTACTTCAAAAGCAGATTTTTCTCCTAGATGTACAGTTCATTAGCTCAGTTTCTCTCTGTGACAGGAGCTTGAGATTTAGCTCCCTGATCCATATTTATATGAATGTAAATTTTAGAGATATGATTCCTATTGTTCCTTGGTTGACACTTTGGCTGATCAGCTCTTACGAAAACCAGGATGCTTATTTTACATCTAAATATGGATTCTAGGATTACATTGACTATTTTTGAAGCTTTGGACTTAAAATTTATAGTTTTAGCTATTTGGGGGAAAAAATAATTTGTTTTCCACTTATATCGCTTTAGGAAATACCGTATCTGTATATTAATAACCCATGAAGCCACCTGAATAATTTACACACTGCACTGTATGTATCATAGATTACTTTGTCCAGTGGTAAATATTCATAATGAAAAAAAAACCCTAAACATAAGCAAATTTCAAGCTGCTGTCTTATTTCTTACTCTCAGGGACTGAACAATAACACTGAACGCTGCTTTAGGTATCCATATGCTGGTTCATTTTCAGCAGATGGTCCCTAATAGATTGTTATACTGTTGGTATGGTTACCCAAAGTAAATTTCTGGATCCCGACACATCTTGTCTTCAGACTTATGATCACTCATATATATTTAGTAGAATACATGTGTATTCCAGGGGAAATCCATCATATAACTTTTTTTCATACAAACAAAAAGCTCTAGCTAGATTGAACAAAAATGTTCTGGAAAAGTATGAATATTAACTGTCTGAAAACTGACCAGGAAAAATATATTATAGCAGTAGTTACAGAAAGAACTATTGGATGATATGAACTATATTCATGCTAATACAGAACCACATCTACAAAGGATTAAAGTGAATAAATGAGACATGGTCTGTGAGGTTCTGACCTAAACCCTCTGTCATTATAATCCAGAGAACTTGGCTTCATCTATTTTTAAATGATTAAGATAATGGGTAACTTTTTTTAAACTTCTAGCACTTTTGTGAGAAAAATTATAGATTGTAATAAATTCTAAATTCCACAGGTGGCTCAAAACACAGCAAATATATATATAGAGATTACACTCATACTATAAACTTTCTCACAGAGGTAGTCAAATGAGAGGTGCAGATAGCAATCAACAGAGACAAGTTGTGAGGAGAAGGCAGCAGCAAAAAAGCTGAAAATCGTGCACACTCCAACTGCTTTAATCTCTCTCTCCCCCCAGGGACACTCTGCAATTGTAGGAACTGGCAGCTTCCCTGCAGCTGGCACCATGCAGGTATAGGAGCACACAGCCAGCTGCTGCCCACCGTGACCTGGGGGGATCAGGACCAGGGGCTGCTCCGAGTAATCCATGTGTCCTGCTCCCCAGAAAGAGCCTGGATGGTCTTACTCCTTCCAGTTTTCCCATGTGCTTGTTTACAAGACATTCAGTATACAAATTATGGAGGTAGAGTGGCCAGATTTGTGTTAAACATGGAATGGGAAGGCAATGAGCTACAATTTTGAGAATTCCTGCTCTGTTTCACTCAGGTAATAAATTTCCTTCTCAGAAACAATGAAACAAAAGAATGATTTCTTAAAGCTATGCTCAGAGAGATTCCTAAAGCATAACAAATAATTCTGTGAAGTAATTATTTTTCTTCATTTGACAGTTAACTCTCTTATACATGAGACTATCTTTCTCAAAACTCCGCATTTGTTCCATGACAGTGGCATTATGTAGAAAACTAAGGCTGAACTGGGGAATGCACATGGGGAAAGAAATGGAAATTGTAGAGATCTGAGCAAGCTGTAGTTTTTCAGTTATTGACATTTAGCCACAACACAGAACTTTTAATGTTTTCATGAGCCCATTCTCCATAAAGAAAACCAAAAGAAAGAGAATTCAATTATTAAGAGCTGCACACATCAGCAAAAGGAGCCTTTACATCTTTGCACACCTCATCAGCTTGAGCTAAAACAGTCACTAGTAGCTATCATGAGCTGTACAACCACATAACAGGAAGACAAGGTACAGATTTTGCCTGTAGTAATAGAAAAAGAACAGTGAAATTCTAAAATCCTGTGTTCAGATTTTATGCTCTGCCCACACTTCTTGTGCAATCATTTTTGCCAGTCCTAATCTCAACTTTTTTCTTGCCTCTTACTCCTTTCTAATTCCTAAGTTCCTTTCCCAATGTGTCCCTACTTTTCAGGCCTCCCATTTTGCCTCTAAATTTCAATTGTAATCTAATTTTAAATCAGACCTAGTCTCTCAACTAGTTTGCCACTTAAATACCAAACACAGGCTCTATATTCCATCATATTCAGCTTTCTTCATCAGTTCTTACAGCCTTTCCTGTCTTTACTGGCTTGCAAACTTAGTTTAATTCTAGGGGAATTTTAATCCAAATTCAGTCTCCCTCTTCAACATTTTCTCCCAGTATACAGTTCCAAGTAAAAGTTCCAAGCTTTTCCCTACCCTTTTCACATGGACAGGTTTCCCTGTTGAAGCTCCTAGCAGCAAACCCGATTTCTCATCTTCAGCCTCTTTCCTGCTCCCAACGTCTTGGCCCTACCATTCCCTTGCAGTGCCAGCCTCCCATCCTAGTGTCAACAACATAGTCTGTACAATCTCCTACCCATCTTTGTAAGGCATGAAGACCATAGCTCTCTTCAGTAGTCTTTTAAGGACCTAGGAGGCCAAATACATGAAAATAAGTTTGCCAGATGGCAGTCTGACAGGCTAAGTCGGTTAGATTGATAAGTAATTTTTCTCTGTTTTGGTTGGTTTCTTGCCCTGTGATAGTACCAATACA
>NW_020884888.1:3259335-3291341 GCF_003945725.1 Corapipo altera
ACAGAGAAAAGCTTATGAATTATCATGAAGGAGTAGAATAATGCTGGCAAAATTATAGCAGCACAAGCCTCAAGAAAAGACGCTGTTATACATCCCTTGTGTAACTATATTCTGTATTTGTCTTGTAACAACTTTTGTCAGCATAAAGACATATGCCACCAGAAGTCTACAGGGGTAGTAATAATTGAGTACAAGGATAATTATTTTCAGTGAAAATGAAACATAAAAACCCCTACTCTGATGCCACAGTTAAAGAATTAAGTCCAAACAGACAAAGCCAGAATGCACTATGTTAACAGTAAGACAAGCTTATAACAACATCAACTGAGATGTATTCCACTTTCAAATAGGAACTGCGATAAAGCAATATTGTGACCCTGATCATCTTTGTGTTTTATTGTAGCCGTCTAAAAATGGCCATATGCTTGTCTTTGTAGGAGCAGAATATATATAACTTATGGAGGCTTTAAATACCACAACTTTGAATTTCTTACTATTCTGGTATTTATCAAAAGTGTATGGGCTTTATTTGGCATGCAGGAGTTGCGCAGGAGCAGTCATTATGCAGGACTGCTTTAACACCCCCAAAACCCCAAGACTGTGCAGTCCTCATCAAAACAGACAGCTTCTTATCCTTCTAAATTTTACCAGAAGGTCTGGCTTCTTCAAATGGTTCAGCTCGCTAAAGCTTCTGGCTTCTTCAAATGGTTCAGCTCGCTAAAGCTTCCCCAGGACATCACGTGCTCTCCTGCCACTGATATTCTCCTCTCTCTCCTCTCATCTGCTGCCAGCCCTCCCACTGCCAAGGGAAAAATAAAAGCAGTTCCCACCTCTCACTGAGCAGAAGACATTCTGCTGCCCAAACCAACAAAAAGGAGACATATCAAAATCAGAATTGCACAGTTATTTTTAATACTAATTCTATTCTACTTTCCATTATCTCTACTAATCTTTTCAAAACTAAAAAGTAATGTATTTCCCCCTACTGACTTTGTAATTTCCATTTGACAAAATTGATTCCCTTGCACCCCTCTGTTTCTGTTCCAGCTAAAATTAATGCATTTTTAATTTGCTTCCTTTGAGCCCTAGGAAGATCAAAGATGGTAACCAAGCTCTGGGAATTTTGCAAAATTTGTTCATTAGTAGTCTGATAGCAGAAGGAGTGTATTCTTAATTTTTTTGTTTATTATTTTCCAATAATAGAGGAGTGGATGTATAAATAGGTGAAAATAAAAGAGATTTTTGAAAGCTTTATAAACAAAAGTTAATGAGAATCTTCAACTAATTCAAGACACTCTAAATCCTTTAGTTCCACTCTCCACTGCACTAAAATGGAGCCACAGTATATTTTTATTATTTAAAAATCTGTATACTTTCTCACAGTGAGACAGAAATCCACTCATCTCTTCACAAAGCCACGCTGTACACTTAAGATAAGTGTCCAAGAAATGTACGGAAGCAAGCTTGCCCTATCTGATGAAGATAAATAGATTTATTCATCATATTCTTCTCTCCCTTACTTAATACTCACTTTAATGAAATCAATTAACCAATATTTTCAAAAGCTGAACAGAGATTCTTCCATGTTGTGAAGAAATTTCACTGTTGGGAAAAATTTTCCTCATGAAAATATTGAGGATGACAGGCAAAAGTGGCAGGCCTAAATGTTATATGGATTTTACTGTCATACTTACATATGAGTAGTAACTGATCACAAATGAATAGGATCTGCAGTACTTAAATAATTTTGGAACTTTGTACTCCTCTGATTGTAACACCAGTCTGCTCTATCATGAGACAGCTAATTCAAAAAACATTAATGTGCTTTTTCGTGCAGCACTACTTTTGTTTATTTGTCAGTATAGATATTGTTTGTGAAAATTTCTATTGCCTGTGCACCCAAAGATAGAAAATACTTTATCTATAAATAGTATCTACAGAAAATGGAAATGGCATTCTTCTAAGACATAAGTAAAGAGTGCCACATTTTTCAATCAAGTCCTAAAACCAGTTTTATCTATCCTGGCAAATCAAAGACAGAAAATGTATGACTAGTGAACATTTATCCTGGATAGCTAATTTGTTTTACATTAAGAAAACTGTTGTCTTCTATGATTCATGTTTGTGTTTTGGAGTGGGATATCCAAATAAAGCACTCTTTAAAGTTTACAGAACAAAATAGATTATTTACTTAATTCCAGAATATTGAATAGGGTGCCCTAATAGCCTTGAATTTCCAGTATCACTCAGAGCAAAATAGCTCATTGCTCAGCATCCAGATATCTGAAAGTTTATATCCTTTATACTGGTTGGTGTCTTTTTAACTGATTTTAAATAATTTTTAACATCCAGCTGTGCCTAAACAATTGTAATTTCCAATTGTTGATGGGCCCGTTGAAGAACAGGGGCACTGTAGAATTGAAAAAAAAAATAAAGTAATTGCTTAGTGAGAGTTCAATGTAGTACCTGTTCATTCCTATTTGAAATGTACGTGTTGTGAAAATGATAAAATTCTGAGGATAATAAAGGTTATTAAGTAAATGCTTTTATGTGTTAGACTGAGAGTATCTTGTGTAAATTCACTGATTTACAAAGACTTGTATCAACATAGTCGAAAATTAACTTGCAATATAAAATTTAATTTTTCAGGAAGGTAAAATACTGGCTCATCTTTCGTTAAAGAACTTTAATATAGAAAGTGTAAGATCCTTGACAAATATATATATAAGACTCTGATAGCATAAACTGATATATTACAGTGGGCTCTTTGCACAGGTGCAGAAAGGGTGGTTTCCAATTCCCTCCATCCAGAGTATCCTGTTTCTGATATAGAAATTTTTTATAATGTTAGGGTTTTTTTAACATATTTTGTATTTACTCTTCATTATTTTTTACAATGAATGATATTTGGGATTTAATTAACAAACATTTAAGTAAACCTGACAGGACAGAATAGTAGGGGGAAGTACTAGGTGGTTGTGTTGTTAGGGTGCCAGAGTGCTAGATCCAGTTCCAGACGCAATTCCTTAATAACCTCAGACATAAATACTCTTAGAAACTGAGTTAACTCTGTGTCTGTCTAAAGTCCAAACCTTTTAAGGGAACGATGTATCCCATTGTAACAGACTCCCTACACATTGTAATTGTGGAAAAAGTAACACAGTACTGACAAAAAAAAATTAATAATAGAGATCTCTGACTACACATAGAGGAAAAAAAAAGAGAAATCTGATGAGGTTTTGGAATATTGTTCTACTTATTTTGATGTAAGTGACTCTTTATCACTTATTAGAATAAATATACTCAGATGCACATAGGAACTGCATTTGGCACTACTCTATAATAATACTAATTTTGTTTCTCTGTTTCGTGTGCATTTTTCTTAATGCTTTTTCCGTCAAAATGATTTCTATTCACCATTTTTCCAATTTTTAAATAAAACCATTCGATTAAAAGTACTTCATATGTGAAAAGAACCTCCACGGAGAAAAATATCAAATGAACAATATATACATGAAGAGCTGTACTACTCCTGAACTGAGCCTAGTTGTTTACAGAAAATATGCTGTACCAAAAATGACAGAGACAGTTGTAGTTCAATTCTGATCAGTCTTAGAGTAAACTTGTGGAATTACAATCAAAATTAGAAATGGAAATCTGTTTAAACAGCATTTTCTCTTGCCTTCTCCTACTAATTCATGAGAAATCTGGGTGTAACATCTGTATCTAAACCAAACGTAATAAGAAAACATTTCATAACAGCTGTGAATCTACCAGAAGGAGCCCTCTGGATGCTGAAACAACACACTAAGTGAGAGTGGGGATTAGAATTCACTTTGACATTTTATAACCATCTCCACTGCCCACCTCTCATTATAAAGACTGAAGAGAGGATGCTTGACTTTCAGAGACTAAAAAGGAGCTCAAGAAAGCCCCAGTATTAAACCATTCAGGATCTTTGAATGGGACACATGAACGGAGTCAGCACAGCTGTGGCCAGTCAGGAAAGGCAGCAAAACAATTAGAAAATTATATTTAAAAAGCAATAAGAAAACAGTTTATTTCTTCTCACCTTCTTCTTCATTTTTACATTTTTGAAAATTGCATGAACTCTCCATGTTTTTGCAAACATTGCTCCAAATGCAGTTGTGTATCCCACTGTAAGAATCCATGTTCGGACCTAAAATATATATACATAAATAAAGGCAAAGTCATATAATTTTCAGTACACAATGTGGATATCACAATTTAAGCCAACTTGTTTCTCAAGGCCTCGAGAAAAAAATATTCAAAGAACTTCATAAAAATTTTAACATTTCAGAATTTCTCATTGCTTACTTGCTTTTTTAACTCCTCCCTCCATCCTCTCTCCAGCTAAAACAAATCTGGATGCTGAATTAACTCTTTCATATATAAAATCACAAATCTCTTACAATATTCTGCATTTTTGTTCACTTTTATTGTGTTCTGTGCAGGCAGAGGAAAAGTAATGGAGGAACTCAAGGCAGACTATAAACAGTACTCAGCGAGGTAACATTAACAGTAACATTTTGATCAGAAATGAACAGAGAAATAGAGATGTTATTCAAACTAAATAAGATAAAATTGTACTATGTGAGGTATGCATCACTCAGTGAAAACCCTGACCATTCTGGAAAGATTAGAAAACAGGAACATAGTCTTGATAGGCAGGCCCTGGGGACAAGACCTGAATCAATACTTGCAAATGGGGCCTAAGGAAAAGGAGATGGTGAGCTTGCACAGAGTGATGGAGCAATAGGACCCTGAGCTGGCCACAGCTATGACATAGATCTATCTAGACATTTTCCTCATAGCGAGCTTCACAGAGAAAACCAGAAAATTTAAGAACTAAAATAGAACTGATGTATTTAGTGTAAAAAGGAGAATAAGGTGTTGGTTTCTTTCTTTTTTTTTTTTTTTTTAATAGAAAAGTTTCAAATTGATCAAGAAGGAGAGAACACAAGTTACAAAAGATTTTTTCAGCAATTTCCCAACTGCCCATAGCCTCTTGTACATAGGCCCTCGCTTTCAGACTTGCTTTTAGCTAGGACAGTGACTTTCAGAGTTGTATTAAGTTCTGCATAACCCTCTCTAATTCCTTGGAAGTTTCTCTTTTCATTATCTATAGGTTTGGTTGTTTGAAAGCTTTTCTGCCCTCAACAGGCCATCTTCCTCCCCAAAGATGGATCAGACACTACAGAGCATAGCAGGTAGAAGACCATGCAAGAGGCACAGCATGGAGCTGGAAGCCAATAGCTGAGAAATCGCAAGGAGGAGGAACAATCTCATCCTCTTTTAAGACTACACATGGACCAGCTGTCAAAAAGGGAGACTGCACAAAAACGAAGAAAGAAGTCCCTCGCAGATGAAAAAAAATGGGGGAGAGACAATGACTAAAGAAAGGGAAGGGAAAGCTATAAAAAGGGAAAGCTAGACTTCTTTTGGCTGTATCGATCATCCATCCTTGGCCAGTGGTGTCTTGTGATATAAAACCAGTCTGATTTAGAGAAACCAGCACATTCTGAGAAAGTATTTGGAAAATAACCTTTAGATGACCTAAAGGCAATGTTTTTCATTGGAAACCAGGCTAGTTTCACATCTAACATCTGGAGAGTTTGGGATTTTTGACTTGTAACTTCAGGATATGTATATTGATGGGAAACCAGGTGTTCTAGTAAGATGAAAAACTTGGTATCTAAGATAAATATGAGTAATAATCTAAGTGCTTCATTTCTAAATATATGCTACCTAGTTTTTGCTTTTCCAAACTTTTTCAGAATTTCCATTTTAGTATTCAAAACTTGGTTTTTTTCTCCCAAAATTTTCTGTGGAAAAGAAATTCTGAGTTTTCGTAAGTATTAGTGATTGGGCATCAAAGCAGGAAAGAAAAGATATGAAAAAAACCATATTACACATTTAAAAACATTCATAAAGTAATAAGCGACATAAAATTACTGTAGCTCCTTGCAATAAATAAATAAATAAATAAACCCAAACAAATAAATAAGTAAATAAGACACATTTGATCCATAATGGTTGGGATTATGTATAGAAGACTGTTTAGATGTATATTAACATCTTAGTGGCACCTAATGTTGTGGTTTATCTTTAGCATTGCTCATACTGACCCTGAATGCAGAGTTCACTGACTGCTGATTAATCTTGTTAATAAAACTGATAAACCAACTGTGATTAGATTCAAACCCCACTTTGTGACATTCTTGAATGTGATATTGAAAAAGAAACCTCTAACAAAAAAAAAAAAAAGTAAAAAAAAGTAATAGATATTTAGGTCAGCAAAGTATTATTTTTAACTGAAATACTTCTCAAGTCTTAGCTCATTATCCACTATCATACATTATGCTTCAGTAAAACCACTGTTAGATCAACTCTGAGTGATTTAACAAATTCATTTCATATCAACATGTTCATCTTAGCCAGTTACATTTTTTTTGACTTGACATCAATAACCATACTTAGCATTCAATCTTTTTGCTGCTATTAATAAGTATTCAGCTCTTTTCTGTACAGTTTAGTGATATATTTGGCAAACAAATACATGGTATTTTCGTGTCTCTAATAAGAGACTGTTTTGTTCTCACTGAGACAATAATTGTCTCTTGGGAATAGTAATAAATTCAATTATGTTCATAATATGTTTCTATCCCAATATTCAGAAAAATGTTATTTCTAGAATATTTGATTCAAAAAGTTTTATATATTCCTGATCTGGATTGTGCATATTAGAATAACATAACCACTGTCTGTATTGGAAACATTCTAGCTGAAACATACCAGGACATTTTGTCAAAATGAGATCACTGTTGCTAAGAAGGAGATGGCAAGTTTCATATGAAAATAAATTTTTAACTTTGAAGAAAATTACCTCGAATTTGTCTATTATAATTCATTAATGCAGTTGGCAAAATGAAAAATTTAGAAAACAGCAGAAGCCTCTGAAATTCATATATCTGCTCGTTATATTATTTAATGTATTATATCTCCAAATCCCACTCATTTGAAAGAACATGATAAAAATAACACCAATAATCATAGAGGATGACCATTATGTTATAGAATTGACCAGTAATTCTCTCATGTTGGAAGTTTATAATGACGCATTTTGACAGAAGAAGCTGAAGAAGACCACCCTTCACCCAGTACCCACCAAATGAGCAGGAAAGAGGTCTCTTAGTAGACAAGAACTTGCATTCAAATATGTATCCCAAACTAGACACAAAACTTAAAAACATTTTTTTTTAATTAAATGGTTAGGTCATAACAAAATTCTTCATGCCTTCAATTAATTTTCGGATATATTGACTAATTGAATATTTCATACTAATATTTTTTCTCTATAATTCAAACACAATGTAGAAGTGTCAAAGGAAATTATATTCTTTGGTATACAACAAGCAAGTATACTTACACAGACAGTAAAATGCAGTCTCCTAGTTCTCTTTCCTTTATACTTACTACACTATTTTGGTTTAGGGTCTGTTTTTGAAAGTATCATGTAGGAATTTGTGCTTTTTATAAGTAGAAGCTCTTACAGGTGCATTGCTTGTGATAACTAAAAAAAATAGAAATCATTTATCTGATGAACAACACTGTTGACAATCACCAAACACTGAAAGTGTCTCCAAAAAGAAACAGATCTTTCTGGGTAATTTTTTTAATGGAATAGTGAAACAGCTTGTTCTTTAAGAACTCCTTCTTCAGCTGGTAAAATATTTAAATTATGTTTCTGTAGTGGAACCACTTAGATTTAAAATTCTTAAAATATATTTTTTACCATCTCAAAATGTTAATTTTATTGGGTTTTTGTTTTTGTTTTTGTTTTTGTTTTTTGTTTTTTTTTTTTTTTTTATTAGGGTGTTTTTGGCTTTTTGGTTGGTTTCTTGGTTTTGGGGGTTTCGTTTTGGTTGGTTGGTTGTTTTTTTTGGGGAGGGGGGTTGTTTGGTTTGGATTTGTTTTGGTTTTTGTTTTGGTTTGCTTTGCTTTGCTTTTTAATAAAAACTTGTAAATCTTTCTTTTGTAGGACTTGACACTCCAGATACTCTCCAGTTTAATATATGAGACTCAGACTGATTAATTTAGGGAATATCAATAATTAGCCAGTTCTACACACACACTGGGTGGAAGCTGCAGTGCCCACAGGGTTAGGCTGCAGCTGAACATTACTGCTGAGCATTTTGGAGGCATCTCGTACTAGACTTAGGCACTTAAAAGGGACAAATGTGAGAATAAACCATGCTGTTGGTTTAGCCCTGGAGAGCACAATTATGTTTAAGAGGACAATTCTGTTGATTCTTATGGACTACTCATGAGTTGAAAATTAAGTACCTTCTATTTTTCTTGGCAAACCAGAGACGTAAAGGACAATTATTATGATCAAAAATGTGTCATCTCAACAAGTTTTCAATTATTATGAACAAAAATGTGTCATCTCAACAAGTTTTCACTGGGTCGTGATCCTGTTTCTATTAACCATGGCAAAATTCCTTGCACAGGTCTGCACAAGCAGACCACAAAGAATGAGTTCATCTCTTTGAATTATACTTTTCTCATTTATATCAAACATTTTTGACAAGTTTTTATGACTGTTAACACATTTTTTAGAATTTGCGTGGCACCAGCACAGATTCCTGCAAAACGTAAGTGGTAATAATGTTATAGAATTGAATCCTGCTGTTTTCACATAAATTAAGTACAGTGGCTCATCACATGCTGTGAGATCTCCTGTGGTGATTTCTTAATACACTTTAGATCATTTTTCAGAGTTAATCTGTGGGCAGAGTAAAAGATGTTACAATTTCTCCTTTTTCTATAAGGAGCTTCTGAAAACTGTCTGCTGTCCTACTGTAGGAGAGGCAAAACACTCTAAAAATATTACCTTAATAAATCTCTGGCAAGGTTGTGGTGTATTTGCTTCAGCACACAACATAATTTTGTTTCTAGGATCTATTCAGCCTCATAACTTTTGTTTGAACCCTTTTTTTTTACCCCCAAGAAAATGTCATTTACTAAAATAGAAGCTGAGCAGGCTTATGTTAAACTCAGTAACATGAGTTTTTCAAAGGCAATGAGAATTGCCTTTGAATTAAATAGGAGTGAGATCAGTCTCAGGCTGAACGACAGTGAGGACAATTATGGAAGTGATTATACAGAAAAGGGATTAAAATTAACAGCTAAACAATTAAGTAGGAAATAAACTGAAGAATATGCACAAAATTAAAAAGGCCAGATGAAAAAAAATAAACAAAGGCTATGGTTTCTGGAGACAAAGAAATAGATTAGAGGTCTAAATCCTCTTGCAGTTCAGTAAAATTTGAGTATCTGTCTGTTTGGGTTTTCTTTAACTCCTGTCCAAAACTAAACAATTTGCAGAAAAGAATTAGGCAAATATGAGGTCTAAAGATGGGAAAAAAACCCCACCCCAAAACCTGAGTTTTGAAAAATGCCTAAAGAGCATAAAGGACATGAATAAGGAGCACATCTTCAACTACTGTCCAAATATCAAAGTCAGATGTTATTTGGTAGCACAGTATCTAGTCCCAGGGGCTCTTGCCCATAGTAAAATGAGAAAACCACGGTTTCATGGTGGCACTGCCCAGATGTTTTCCGTTCAGTCAGTTGCCTCGAAAAGGGTTAAACAGAGAAAACTCAAAGTAAAAAGTGAAGACAAAGCAGAAATAAATAATTAGGCAGAAGGTTCGTACATTTTCTCCCTCTCCCTGTTTACCCATTAGAGGCAAGTCCCTTCTTCCAGAACTGCTCTCAGCCATCTTTCATAGTTTTAGCAAGTTGCCCACCATGCCCCTCATCCTGCAGCCTGCTCCCATTCCTAGGAATCTGTTTCATAACATCTCACAACTGTCTTTTCCTGCCTGCTCCTCACTGCAGTCTCTCAGTCTCTGATGTCTTTTCCAGGATGTCTCTCCACTGTTAAACCACCTTCCAATCCTCACCTTGCACAGGTTCAGTGTTTCCCAAGAAAAGATGCAATGTGGACTGTGAAGTTCTACCTTGCCTAGCTGTTCTCTCAGCATGGCAGACATAAGACTATGAAAAATCAGTAAAAAAGAACAAAACCTGCCTTTCACATTATTACAAAGCACAGAGTCAAAAGTGTTAGTGATCCATAATTAAGAATAATACTAGTTGAAAATTAGAAAGGGCTTCTGAGTATCTGGATACGTTTAAAGGTCACATCTTAAAATACACCTTTGAGAAGACGAGGTCTATAACATCTACTGTTGCCAAGAATGCACATGTTCTCAAAATGTTTGACTGAGAAAAACACAAATTCTGGACACACTGCAGTAGGCAGCTGGATCTTTCAGTGGTCTGACAAAGTGGTATCTTTATACTCTCTCTCTTTCTATCTCTCTATCCCATCCCACCCCACTGTTTGGTTTCTTCCTTATGTACAAAGTCTGTTTCCAAACGCCTGCACCATGGCTGAGAAGAACCAACTGAAATCTGAGAGCCTGCACACAGTCTGGGATAGATGAGGGCATCACTTTTGCACCAAAGACGTGCAAAAACCTTCATGTGCTCTGTTAACTTTATCTAAGACAAAACACTGACCAGGCTCAGTGAGATCACCAGGAACCACAGAACATCTGCCTGGCTTTGGCAACTCTTATAAACTATGCTAATTAATGAAATAAACAGATAAAGCATGTTTAATTTTAGTGTCTGTGTAAATTGCAAGGCTTAGATCCTCTTATCTTTTATGTAACACCTTTGCAGAACTCTGTACTGTAAAGGAGATTGGAAGGCAATTTCTATCTCCAGGATAGATATCTCCTAGAAGAGTATGAATCCTTTACTGAATTATTCTAAACATATCATTTGCCCCTTTTCTATCACTGCCATCACCCAGTGCAGCACACTCTCTAGGAGATAGTGATGCTACACATCAGAACTATCAAGACTGAGGAGAAGCAGAGATGTTCAGTCTACTACTACCTAACACAGCAGACCTTTCTTTGTGGAGACTATGGGCATTTTACTCCAATGTGGAACACTCAGTCTTCAGACCCAACCTAATAATTAGAAGTACCTATTTGAGGAAGATGTATAACAGAGAAGACTATGGTCCTCCTTGGAACCATAGTAGTCTTTCATCCCACAGCAGTTCCAACTTGCAAAGACATTATTTATCTTACATGTAAATCATGAAATTCTCAGTGGAATGTGTTGCAGAAGTCTAAATGTTATGATCATATCTAATATTCTCTCTATTTTAAGTATCTACATTTAGTATGTCAGCTTAAACTCTATTCATAGGATATGTCACTGGTATAGCTAATTTTGAGTCTCTCTCTTCCATATAATGAATGCTTTCAATTATATTTCCACTTGCTTGCATTTTTCCATTTGGCATCACATCTTGTTTCACACCCTTACTTCTAACTTTTTTTTTGCTATGGTATCACAGTAATTCTGAGATTAAAAACAAAGACAAAACATTCTCATTCTCTCTCTCTCTCATATCTGAAGCACTTTGTACTTTAGCATACATGCATTTAATGAAATATTGTATTGCTTTTCCTTGTTCTGTACAACCAATAAAGTTGCCATTAAGTAAGACATGATCTAATGATTCAATAATACACTGACCACTTTCTCAGAACTCACTGTTCTGGATCATTTTAATTCCATATAACTGGAGTTTTAAAATATGATACCTAATCTCTAATTCTGACATGAAACTAAATAATGTTATGTTTGCTATTATGAATTCTTACTGCAAGTACAAACAATTATTATGCATATATTTTACTACTTTTCCATAGAAAATGGGCATACCAAGATAAAAACAAGTGTGTTTGGGAACAAATTACCCACTCTAGCACAGAGTCAACATTATATAATTTCAAAGACAAATATAATACCCCTATTCAGCAAATTATTTGACCATATGTTTGAAGTGCTTGCTGACTCTCAAATACATTTACACTTGTTTCTGTTTCAGTATAATGATTTATACACCATATCCTCCCACAACAAGTGCCTTACAGAGTGGAAAATGGTACTACAGCTTATCAAATAAATCCTTTGAAAATTCCAGGTGTTAATGGTTTAATTTTGGATCATATTTCAGTGTCCTTGGAATATTACAGCAGTAAACATATAGCATATGTAAATTTAGATTTTGGAAAAGTAAAAACCAGACATTGCAAAGCATTTCACCCTCCAAACAGTGGTATGAACACTGTACTACAAAGGAAACACACCCAACAGAGTTGAAAGTAATACCTGCAATTTGGAAAACATTTTTCTTGCATTTGTGAGTATAGAATTATAGAATCATAGAATGGCCTGGGTTGTAAGACACTTTAAAGATCACTTAGTTCTAATTCCCCCTCTATGGGCATGAACACCCTAGTAAACACAGTAGCTTTAAGGACTTCCTATAGTTGTTGTCAAAAATTGTCAGAAACTTAAACAGAGACTGTATATAACATATCTAATTAGGTACACTTGCTCTTGTGTATATACTGTTACCCTGGTGAAATCTAACCACTTTCAAAATACAGAAGACAAAGAGGGTGATTACTTGGCTTAGAGAGGGGATAACATTAATGACAGATAGGGGATAACACTAATGACAGCTTTATAGTTTTGCATGTGCTTATAAAAGCTGAATGAAAATTTTTACTTCCCTACCAAAAAAAATATCTCCCTTCATTGACATGGCTCTTCTCTGTGCCTGAGATGTACTTATTACCCCCATGATTTGACTCAATGGCTTTTTATGGTCATTCTCCATTGTAGCTAGTTCTTTCAATGACTAAGCTACAGTCTTACATAAAACAGGAATTTTAAACTAATCTCTCATATGGCTAGAATGGGTAATCAAAATCATGCATTTCCAGGGAGATGGATGATGAAGAGAGATTTGTAATGGCCTGATCCTGTAAGCACTGGTATCAGTAAGCAGTCCTTATGAAACCACTAAGCATATTGCCCATATGGAAATCTGGATGTTTATGACATGGAGCCAAATGTATGCGCTGTACCCATCACTTTGTGGAAGTTTTGAGGAGAGGAGGAGAGAGAAAAGAGTTATTGAACAGAAAAACATGTTTGTCTTTCATATTTATGAGTTTCCCAGCATTAATTCAGAGTTTTCTAGATATAAGAAAAATGCATTGCCATAGTCAGTGATAGCCATGGTTATCATTATCTATGCTATATCTATCATTATTACCTAAGCTTCTAAGAGAAGCATAAGCCATTCCATTAAAAAAATTATAACTGGAGAAGAAAATTTTATAAGAATTGTTTTAATGATCAGGAAGTCAGAAAAAAAAAATTCCTGATTGGCAGCTACAGAAGGGTTTGTTGCATCTATGGATGAAAAACCAATTGCTGACAGAGCTAGGATTCATAAGGAATATCAGTAGCTGTGCACAGGAAAATACAATCAGAAATGCTTCTGTACCAGACTGAAAATGTGGAAAGCCAAGACTGGGAAGAAATCTCACAGATACAGCATTTAACTACGTAAAAAAAAAAAAAAATTCAAAAACTCTGTTTAAGGCAGGTGGTGTTACTTCTTAATCAAAGTTGGCTTTAGGACACAGCATTCTCCCTCACCATTTTCTTTTATTGGTCATTTAATCAAGTGGCTATATTAATCAAGTGCCAGTCCAGATCTATCCCTCTTCAGCAGATAGACAAACAGACTTAACATAATGTGACAGATACAAATCAGAATAAAAGGAAGAGATATGTAAGATATGACAGAACAAAACAGCCCACAGTTAATTTTTTTTTGCATTTAGAATATGAGGGTAGTGGTTACATTTTGAGAGGCAAAAATCAGATAGAAGAAAGGTTCTAGCTCAGAGGTACGGGATTTTAGATGTTGGTTCATTTTTCAGAGTTAAGACTGAGCTGTTTCACATTTAAAGGACTTAAATTTAGTTTTATATAGCTACATCTGGTTGGAAGCCTGTTCCCTAGAACAGTTCAATTCTGATCAGTAGGTCTGGTTCCCACATTCCTTCTATTCAGCAGTGCATGGCAGCTTCCAGAGGAGGGTTGTAGTCCAGTCGTACAATGGCCTGCAGCCTGGTAATGAACTCAGGAGCTCTGAATACAAGCCCCTCAAGGCTGAGCAGACATCAGGACATGGATATTGCATCCCTTGCCACTACTGCAATGGAGGGTGACAAAAGACTTGGCTTCCTAATGGCAATTCTGCTCCACTAGAAGTTGTTTCGCAAAAAAAGGTATAATTGCTGGATAAAAAACAGATGATGGCATATTTCACTTCCTAATGGCCCCTATGTATTCACAGAGTTGTATACTAGTTTGGGAGAAGTGAACAGGATCATCCTTTTCAAGTCTTTGAGGCACCTGTTTCTACTAGCTCTATAGAGATTTAGTGCTTTACTGTAGAAAGACTGGATATTCTTTCTTTCTCTTTTCTTTTGCTGCTAATGTCTGTGTGTCTAAAATACAGCTGTGTCCATGCCCAACTAAGGAAGGTAGGATTGTCCACAGACAATCCTGTACGTTCACCTACACTGTATCTTCTAGTCCATCTTGGCATATGCTAAAGAATCTCCAGTGTTTTGAAATGGTATAACTGAACAAGTCACAAGGTATTTCACTTTTTTAATGGTTCTAGACAGTATGGAGGGTTTCAGCTGACATATTTGGATGTCTTTGCATCAACTAGCTTTATGCATCCAACTTTCATGCTTTGAATTATCCTGTCTCCAGTCATGACATCAGAAATTCAGACTCCTAAAAAAAAAGTGCAGCGAACTGCAACTTTCTAGAGACTTGAAGAAGGATCAAAACTGTAGTGAAGATAACTCCTAAGTAAGTCTGATATACTTGGGCAACAGGTCTAAGCACAGTCTTCAAATTTTTTGAGAAGAAAATGTTTGATTAAATGCCCTTTGTACTGTTTCTGGAGGGAATATCCTTGCAGTGAAGTTCTTTCTCTTTTCCCTTCTTTGAAATGTCCTCTGTAAGTCAGGCTGCACATTACAGTGAGCAGTTAAGACATTTTAGGTTTCTAGGTGGACATATTTAATTTGGTTTCAGAGTTGCTAGTTTTGATTTAACTAGACTGTATTTTATATGGATCTAAGCGTGTGTGAGTTTATAGTGTAGCCTGGAATTACTAGTAGAAGTCTTTGGAGATTCAGCCAAAAAGATTGACTAAAAAGATCTAGGCAAACAGCAGTCATGAAGTTTAAAATAATATAGAATATATAAATACAACATAGTAGTTTTACAGGTACTACAGTTGTCATGCTATGAACACAACCTTTAGTTAATCATCTTCATATATATGATTTCAAAAAAAGAAAGTACATCTACTCTTTCAGTCTGAGGTCAAATACCAATGTACATGAAGCTTTCAATACTAATACTAACAACAACAACAATAATAAAGCTTTGTGCAGGTCTCAGAATTTAGTCTCAGAAAATACCCCAGTAAAGAACAAAGAGATTCAGTAATTAAATGGACTAAGAGATCCAACTACCTAAATTTTCTGTTTGCATTTCTCACAGGGCCTTCTGTAAGACTATCTTCAACTAGAATATATGGAGTTACTTACTGTGCAAAGTGTCTCAAATGTCTTTTCGGAGACAAAGGATCCATCAAGACCAAAAAGAAAAATAGATGCATAAGAAAGCATCCCTCCAAGGATAATAAGGTTGTTCATGTAGGGACTGGACATCTTTATTAGTCTATGGACAAAAGGTGATAGTGCATTAAGAGGAAAAGATTACTGCTAGGCTATTAGAGCAATAATGAAGAGCTTTTCGTAACCAGGCAAACAGATAAACCTTCTTGTAGAACTTTGTGAAATCTATAGGCATGCACAGTATTTGCTGTTTTATAAAGTATAGCATTGTCTAGAATTGTTTTAGGTATTTGAATGTTTACTAAAAAGACCTCCTGTTTTACTGATGAATTGATTAGCAAGGGTTAATATTATTAGAAGACAGTCAAACATAGATTAAAAAATTACACTTTTCAGACAGTATAAAAGAACTTAAATACAGTCTGTTGCATATATTACACAGTGATTTCAACTAAATAGTTCTAAAATATCATCTTTCCACAGTTTTAACATTTTCCTTACATATTTATAGGTAGATAGTTATATATACGTGACGGGTTCTACAAACATGGTATTTAAATATGAAAGAATTAGTGATAAAAGTAACACAAGTGTCTTACTTTTGATTTCTGTTTTTGATGTTAAAGAACAAGAAAGCACTGGCCATTATCATTCCTAGGATGGTGAGGGCAGAAAGGATGCTGTAGAGAGGCAGGGAGATTTTGCGCAGCTCCTCTTGTATAATTGTTTTGTCCTTTGGAGGCTCAAGTCCTAGAATTACATGAAGAAAAAAAAGGAAAAAACTCAACCAGATGCAGAATTTCTGTAAGATTCTTTGCCGTATATATGATTCAGTACATTTAGCAACCGTGAACTACACCAGTAGTTGATGAAATCATTGACTTTGACAGACATATGTTAGTCACACAGATTGACAGGAAGATTTATATTTCTGGAGCAGGTAAATATACTCTTTGGAAGAAAAACCACAACAAAATCCTCATGCAGAAACCCATACATGATAACTAGTCTCATTTTAAAGTTTAGATAAACACTAAAATGAATACTATGACCGTAAATTTTAACATGAGGTTACTGCTTTTCTGAAACAAGTGGTAGAACGATGAGTAGAAAACAGAAAACATCTCTTCTGTGCTCTACTGTCATTACCAGAGCAAATTCAAACGGCCTGTCTGGAGACCATTCTTGGTGTAAAATCACTAGGACAGGAACTGACAGCCCTGTGGGATGAAATGGGGTCCTGGGCTGAGGGTAAGGTGGGGGAAGCCCTGGGAGAAGGGGAGGCAGGACTGTTGGTGCCCTCAGAATAGTGGAATAATATGGAAAAATAATTTTTGGCAGAAGTTTTATAGGAACAGATCCACTCTGCAAATCCCTGAAGACGTGGACTTGAACATCTGAACTTAAAAGATATGTTTACAGCCATGAGCTTGATCGACAGTCAGCTCCCACTATTTAAAGTCTTGGTTTAATGAGGAGCATCACTGTCTAACAACTGCAATAAAGCTCTGCATCCCCTACTTCCCACACTTCAGTTTACCTGCTTACTAACTTTTTCCTTGGTGCAGGGAATTGGAAGAAGGCCCTTTGCATCCCTGTCTTCCTTCAGAGTTCTGTTTGTGTGCTCTACACTGCCTGAGTCTGTCCTTTTTCATCAGTCCTCTGTGGGGCTGCAAGGGTGACCACATGGGGCCAAGAAGCTCCACTTCACAGCATGGCTGCAGAAGCAGAGCTCTGCAGTACCACAGATCACAGAGCTATAAGTAACTGACTAGCAGCTGCCATGGCTAATTTTTACATCCACTCTTCTACTTTGCACCTAAAAGAATATTCAAGGATTTATACAACAAAATAACTTTACCCATACCACTTAAGTTGAAATAATTCAGACCATGGAAACTTGCTATCCTTTTTTTTTTATGCACAAAAAAAAAAAAAAAAAAAAAAAAAAAAAAATCCTTCAGGTGATCACAATAAAGTGACAGTGAAGGGATCATTTGCTGTTTTGATAGTGGAGAATTTTCCTCTTTTCTTTTTCCCTCCACAGAGCATGCATTTACAGTCCATGGCAATTCACAAAACTAGACGAGTAACAAAACAAAAAGATAATAAAGCACACATCTGGTTTAAAATAACTAACACTAAAGAATAAACCCCCACACTACTGTATCTGAACCATAGAGAGTATACTGATGGTTTGCGCTTATTAAATATAAGAACACCTTCAGATGTGGTCAGAACAAAAACTGTCTTGTTCTGAAAAAAACTGTATAGAGATTTTTTCCCATCATATACTGTCTATAAAGGCAAGGAATTATGAACAAAGCCTGTCTCCTGTTACTTGATTCATCCTGCATATATTCTCTGGAAATTAATGGTATTGATTCAGTATTCAACTACATCATTAGTTCCTCCTTGCAGCAAAAATAATCTGCTGGCTTTCAGACTCCGGCAACTGGGACAATTTCTGCATTCTTCATTTCCAAAGCCTCATTCTCCAGACAGATGTGAGTTTATGTAGATGTGCTCTTTAAAGTCCTTTAAAGCAAAGGATACCAAAAGGAAAGGCGGAAAAGCAGCCATGAATTAGATCACTGCAGTGAAACGCCACCCATGCTCATGCCATCCTTGGGTTTTGGGACACTAGAGGAAGGTGTAGTAGAGTACAGCAGCTTGATACTCATGCACCTCACCACTCCTAGAGAAAAACCACACAGAACTGACAAAGTCAACTTGACTTTATCTTACTGAACTGCACCATAGCAGAACTTAGGAATAAATCTTAAATATTAGCTTTGGAAAAATAATATGTATGCCTATATTCAACAGGAGACACCCTTAAAACTCATTTCAGCTCACATCTGACTGCCATGACCATATGCTCTGAAAACCATGGGTATGCCCACACTCCAACTGCTGTGAGGGCAGACGAAGTTCCCATGTTATGTTTGGAACTGCATGGGATAAAAAAAGGCAAGAAGATACAGCAACAAGGCTATATGCCTGCTGTGGACCCTGGGAGAGTTGCTGGGCTAAATACCCTTTCTGGCCCTGTTTCACATAGGCCATGTTAAAGCTAGCCTTTGTATTTTGAAACTCTACTTTCTAACTACCTAAAAGACACCTCCCAAAGAAAAACAACCACCTCCCTCTTGTGCCTGCAAACATAGCACATGAGAACCTCCCTCAGGTGAGATGAGCTGGGGGGGTGGGAAAGGCGGATTAAATAAGAACATTATTCATTGGTGAAGACAAAATAGAAGACACATCTGCTTGCTGAAATATCAAAGAACATTTGTGTACACATATAAATTTGAATTTGCCCTGTCATTGGAATAAAACCCAAGTATACAATTTCCAAATATTGCGATTTTCTGTTCAGAATTCAATTTTTTAAGCACAGCTCAGTTCTCTTTCTCTTTCTTCAGTGTCATACTTTTTTATTAAAAATATTAAAACAGTTCTTTGAGCACGCATTCTTACAAACTACATACATCTATTCATGTCACTCCTATACCTTTTTCCAATCTTCTCTCCTACCTTGGAATCTGATGACACTGTTGTTTATTTCCAGTGTGTCAGCTACAGCATTGTATTCTCCCACCTTTACTTCCTTTCGCTCTGCAGAGAAACAAACAAGAGTGATTGTTTATGGCAGTTCACATGTTCTCAATTATTTAACTGATTTTTTCTTCTTTTCTGACAGTATGTCAAAAGGAAAAGAAATATGAAAGAATAGGGCATGAATTATTAAATCAGAATGCCAGACAGCTAACATCATTAAAAGAAATATTTCTGATTCTTGAAAGAAATGCAAAGTATTTTTAAGAACTCATTTACATAATCAGGAAATGTTGTTGGGCACAGACATCTTCAGCTTAAAGATCACACAGTTTCTTACTGGCTCACACTATGCAGGACATTTTTGCTGGGAGAACAGGCATGGCTAAATCACACATTCCCCTCCCATTTAAACAACTAGGGCATCTTGCTTAGTGAAGTATTTCCCAGGAGATTCATAGCAGCAGACTCCAGCCAGTATGAAGTAGACTGGCTAGTTACCAGATAGGCCAGGAATCAAATCTCTTACTCTGACTGGGAATTAGCAACTCATTAGTACCCTGACTGCAAAACTTACTATGTTATACAATTAAAGCCAACATGCACTTGAGATAAAATTTTACAGTTAGTCTCATCTGCTATTTTGGGACTATGGTCACATACATGACTTTCCTGCACCTAACAGAAGAGAGTATGCAGATAGAGGAGTTTAATTTGTTTGTCTGCTGCCTTGGCCACTGTAGCTGGAACTCTGATGTGCATTTTTCCCACACGTCTGATAGCATCTGGCATGAATGAATTTCTGTCATTTCTGTTGGGTTCTTGGAATGGCTTAGAAGTGCAAGAACTTACTAAATTATCACTCTTACACTAAAACTTTTACATTTTGATCATGCTTATAAACCCCAGGCATAGTGGATACAGTTTTCTTTGATGGGTTAGCTCAACAGAAACGTAGGCCCTTCAGACCTCTGTATCGGGGCATGCAATTTACATTTAAATTCTGAGCTCATGACCCTATTTGTGACACTGATTTTGGGAGCTGATGACCTTGAACTAGATTGCGAATTTGAAAAGTCTGTATTTTACCCAACATATCCACAGTAACCTTTTCTCCTTTCTCACTCAAAGTGATTTTGCCTCTTCAGCTCTGCTGAATGGAGCACCTATCTCCATTTTAGCAAAATCTGCAGGCTGACTAATACTAATCTGAGAGCTCACAGGAGGTAAAAGTTTTCCTTACATAAATCATTATTTTTATTGTTAAAATTGTCTACACAGAACTGTAGACTGGGCTGCAAACCTGGCAGGGAGACCTAGGCATTTGCCCCCCCATCAAAAGCTGGAGTTTGCAGCTCTGAAGACTAATTTTCCTTTCACATGAGTGTGATCTACTTGGAGTGCCCTAAGACTAGTTTGGAATAAAAGCACAATCCCCTGGTCCCCAGCAGCAGCTTACAGAGCCCATCCATGTGGCATCATATACTCTTAGGAGTGAATACAAGTTTATAATTTCTGTCACTGACTGAAATTCTCTGTGAAATAGGTACATGAATAAATTCCTGACAGTTGTAAACTGTAAATGAAATATTCCCAGTAGTCATTTAAAAGCTAAAATGGTTAATGCTAAAACCAGAATTGATTCACTTCCATTTGTATTTGTATCATGACAGCTTTTACCTGTAGATCTAAAACATCAAAACACAACCTAGAAAGAAGAGAGACAAACATCAGAATGAATATTGATATACAGTGTGCATATTAGATGCCAGATGGTCCACAGCATCTACTGATAGAAAAGAGGGAAGACGTGCACCTTGATGTTGGTCTAGCCACAACTTTACAGCAACAGGCTAAACCCTGATAGCTCTGATAAACATAGAGGAGAAAAGAGTTAATTGCTCTGCAACTTTTTCTGGAACTGGGACTAGGTGAGATGTGATAAGCACGTAACAGGTGGAGAAGCATACAAAAAAGACAGTGTAAATCCGTGGTCTGATTAAAGTACTGCAATTGAGAAAGTTTTTCTGTGATTACTTCATGTGACATACAATGTCATTTCTTTTCAACATTTCTATATTCTTACGTGGCTTCCTTCGCAGACAAAGTAACACTGAGAATGTGCCTGATGAGGTAGCCTACAACTACCTAGCCTGGGTACCAGGAGCTAGCCCTTGTAGGAATGGAGCTTGGTAGGTGGAGAAACAAACTTCCAGGTCAGCCCGAAGATCGAGAAACCCAAGACTGTGGGGAAATCCGCAACATTTAGTACCAGGGAACCACATTATCAATGCCTTGTCCCTTACAAACAGGAAAGGACAGTTCATAGAGAACATGCCAAGCTTTACTGAAGTCAAGAAAAGCCATAAAGATATTTGATATCTTAAGCAAGTGGGGGAATTAGTCTATGAGGGAAATAAATCAGATTTTTATTGAGAGGAAGGATATACTATCCTCTTGGTATGGTTAAAGGGGTGCTGAGAGGAAGACATCAAAAGGTTTTGTTCTCCCAGCAAGGAGTACAACTCAGTTGTTTGTTTTTCAGGTCTCCAAACACAAGTGCTGATCAGTGAAAAAGTCACCTCCAAATACTAAATAAAGGAAGCAAGGAGGCAGCATTATGGCTCTCTGCTGTCTTGCATAGGTCAACATAGATAAGGATGTAAGTGCAGGCTCTACATTTCTATGTGTCATTCCATCCAGTTTGCTTTGAAAATTCTGAATTATTGAAGTTAGTATAGTGTTGGTATAATGTAGCTCATATCTGTCAAAACTTCTGAGTGTTCAACAACAAAAGGACAGGAGGAAGTGGAATTCCTCCAAAGAAACACAACAACAAAGGGCTTTGTACAATATTCACAATATGATGCTGACTTCTTTTTGTAGTGCTTCCATTATTTTTAACTAGATCTTTCTGCACTCATGATAGAGAGATTGTACTGAAATCCCTCGGCTCACGTTAAAATGCGGAAGAAAAATATTGGGGGAAAATATACTGGGTTTGTGAGATAATGTTTGTCAATACCATGACAGGAGTGGTAAAATTTCAGAATTTGAATTTGCAGCTGTTCTTTCAAACAGGAACAAAAAAGTATGAAAACTAACCAACACAGGGAAAACTGACCCAGAAATATGTGAGTGAAATGTATGCCTATCTCACAGAATTATAAACAACTAATCCTTGTTTTTAATTGATCATCTCAGAACAGATTACTTATATGGCCAAAATGAAAGCCTTCTACCAACAAAGAACTGAGCTAATCTTAAAGGTATATTAAATTTTTTTCTTCTACATATTTTATTACAGAATTTTATAGCCCACTTTAAGCAACTCCAGACAAATTAACACACTACCATTAAATAATTGGCTCACATTTCACAGTTAATACAGAAGATTTTCAATGGCATATCAGGTAGTTACATGTTCTTATTCAATAAAAGCAAAAGAATCATCCTACAACAGATATTAGCTGAGTAAAACAAACTTAGCAAAATTCACAGCAGTATTATGATTGCCAGTATGACTTATTCACTTAAACTGAGAATTTCCAGATAAGACAGTGCTTAGGTTCAGTTCCTTTCACTACATAATTTCCATTTCCACCACATTTTTGTAAGTGTATTTAATTTACACCTCATGAAGATAGTTTCTAGTGAGAGATATTTAAGGATGAGACAAAGCATTTGTAATGCATAAGAGATGGGTCTTAGTTTGTTTTGAAAAAAACATCCCTGCATAAGGTGCTGCCTCCACAACTCCTCCTCGAAGAGCTTCTCAAAATTTTTTTATATACCTCCTCCTACTTCTCGACTCCCTTAAAACCTTCCTGTGACAGTAGTTTAACAATCTCTTATCCCACTCTTTGTCAACTGCCCCTCTTGCTTAACCATCCTAATTCAGTGGGAGTGATTATATGCTTAGCATATTAGAAAATCTTGCTGCATATTCAGCTCTTAGCAGCCTATCCCAGGAGCCAATGTTATTAAACCTTGTCCTACAACAGAATCATTTAGTTCCCTGCACATTGTTCCTCATCCATGCATCACAGCTCAACAGGAGTGCTGGTAGCTACAGCGAAAATTTACCCATCATATCTCAGAAGAGTTTTGGAAAATGCCCAAGTGATTGCAAAATGGTAAAACTAAGCATGGTCCATACATACCTGAAATGCTTAAAAATCCTTGGGAAGAGAATGACTCTGAAATTTGGAAAGATTTTAATCTCAAATTTCAAATCAATCTCCTAGACATGAACCAGAAATCATGTCACTGCACAACTACTCACACTTTCAAAGACACATCTAACCTATCTGAAAGCTCACCATTCACAAGCTGTTGGCAACTCATTGATGGGATCAGTCCAGAGACAGGGTGAATAGTGCTCAGAAACATTACATTAGTGTCCAGAGGCTTGCCTTTCTCCATTTTAGCCTCTGCTTACGTTCCCTTTTAAAGAGTGAATGCTCTTCTGTAACACTTTACGCTGTCAGTCTCATCTAGCAATCATTTGTCCTAAGACCTAAGACCTTGGGTCTTAGGTCTTCTGTCTCATTCCCACTATAGCCTTCTGTGAAGGTTCCTGAAGAGCTCATGTGCTGCACTGAGCAACAGCACTCCTGTGACCAAGAGTGTTCAGAGAGTAAGACACGAGAAGGAAGATGGGCCAAACATAAGCAGTGAAAATCCTAAACTGGAGACTGCAAACTGATGCCAACTCTGAGAGCACTTCCCATTATTTCAGTAAATCCTGTGCAATTTGCCTGCAAAGTCTCTTCTAACCTGCCCTACCTGTCTCACTCATTTTGAAAGCTGTTTCACAAAATAATGATCTATCACAAAAGCTGGAAATGCTGTTTCAAATACCTTTACAATGCTAAATGAAACTAAGCATGATGAAAGCTAATTTCCTTCAGAATAAATACAGAAACATTTCATGTTGTGGTTCATGTAGAAAGTCTTAGCAAATTAATGTAATTTTAACTTTCATAATATATCCTTGTCAGACAGGACTGAGAAGCTTTTCAGTTATCCTTATCACATATCAGCAATAACCAACACAAGTTGAAAGTTTCCAGTTAAAAAAAATAAATCACAATAGAAGCTTATAAATAATGAATGAGCAAAGCCTTTTTCATGAATTTCATCCACTTGCAGGCAACTATTTCTTTGTTTAAAGACAAAAATGCTGAGATTAAGAATCACAGTTCAAATAAGGAAGAAAATGTCAGGTCAGATAAAAGATTATTCTTCATCAGAAGCTGCCAGAAAAGAGAGAATCAAGGAAGAAAAATAGGTTACCTTTGCAAGGATTTGAATTACCACAGTTTTTAACCTTGTAATTAGAGTTTAAAATCTGTTTTACCTTAAGAAATATTACCTTCATCTTTAACTCCTTCAGAACTATTTCCTTCATTTGAAGTTATTGTCTAATGTTTTATTTATGAAATCCCATATTCCATTGTTTTGGAAACATACATACACAGCACACAGGTAATCCTGAGTTATGCAAGTAGTATATCTAGCAAGTGATAATTACTCCTCATAGCCAGTTTTCTGGCTATGAATCTTTCATTCATTCATAAAACAAAACAGACAGAAAGGACAAACCAGACAAAGGCCAAACAGGGTATCCTTAGAGTTGGGATAAAAGCTAAGCAGTCTTAACCCTGGGCTTATTTCACTATATTATCAATGGTACTTAGCCAACCAGATACAGCAAGCAAGGAGGCAAGCTGCAAATAAAATATCATTAAGTAACCTGAACTCATAAAAAAACCTAGTAATTAGTAGCCTGAGTAGATTTTTGTATAAAAATTTCAAGAATCTGCATTTTTAAGAGCATATAAAAATTATTTTAACTGATTCTTTTTTTCACTGTTTTGTATTTTTACTGATTCTTTGTTTTCACTTTCCTGATTATACCTCTGCCTCCTATTTTGTTTGTTAGACTTATGTCTAGATTTGCATAGAAATTTAGTAATATAGTTCATGTGGATTTAATACCTAAATGTCTTAGGAATTTATATATTATGCATCAAAAAGCTATATAATGAAATAAAAAATAAAAACTTTGAGTTTAAAACAATTATTTCTTAAAATGAGAATTGTTAACACCATCATTATAGCTTTCATTCTGGAAACTGAGAAATCCTGAGATTAGCTCAGTTGGTTAAAACTGGGTTCTAATAACACCAAGGTCATGGGTTCAATTCCCTGTATGGGCCATTCACTTGAGAGTTGGACTCAATGATCCTTGTGGCTGCCTTCCAACTTGGAATATTCTGTGATTCTGTATAAACCAACACACAGTAATGAAGGCAGATCAACCATGAAGCATAACAACGGTTGTGATGAAGCAAGTGTACAGAGCAAACACTACTTCTTCTGCATAGAAGTTCCTCTTTCTTAGGGTGCTTAATAAAATCCTTGATAGTTTTACATGAGGTTGTATATGAGGTCACAGGTTTTTTTTTTAATAATTTTAGCATAAAATCTTGACTGATACCAAACTGTATAACCACTGAAACATATGCAGTACTTTGGATGAACTCTAACTTCATTAAATAAGTTAACAGACAAAAATATATATTCAAATGGGTACAGTATGATTATATTTTAGGATACATGCATGTGCAATAACTGCAACGTCTCGGTCCAGCTAAGGGTTCTCCTTTTCCACTGTTTATTGTCTTTTATGATTTAACTTTTGAGAAAATGTAAATCTTCATCATTCTGAGAGTTTATCTGCCACAGTAAATTATTCTTTGAAGTCATACAGTGTAATTATACATACATTTTTTAGTATTAATATTTATCTAAATGTATCATGGTCTACAAACAAAAATTTATATTTATTTCACTTATCACTTGGAATCACCTCTTCCTAGCAGAGGCCAAACCCTGAGTGCTTTTCTTAACTCAGAATTTAGAGTGGAGAATAGCACTGTACATCTAAAACTACAGGCAGTCATCATGAGAAGACGTTTTCTCAATTATGAAATAATAACTTCATTACTTGTTGTATGCCTTTAAGTACTTCATGCACTCTAGTCACATACACTAGTCCGTTTTCTACAGTGGGTGTGCTAGGCAGTCAGCCTGTGCAGACACACAGGCTTGGGCTGACTTCCCGGGAGAACTCCCAAGAGCTTCCTGGGTTGGAAAGGCCATCCAGGCAGTGACAGGTTTGGACATGGATGCCACTGATCTGTAGAGAAGCCCTCCTGGCAGAATCCCAGGGCGCAGCAGCAGCTCCATCTGTCAGAGTCTCTCTGGGAGAGGGACAGTTGAAGGCAGGACCAAACAGGGGGTGGAGGTGCCAGTGACGGAGGCTGTGGCCATGTTCTGTTGCCTCATGAGCTTGATTTCAGAGTGTGAAACATGAGAGGCTATGAGGCACAATTCAAGATATACCACGATACTGCACTCATTCAAAGGTAAAGGGACAGCAAACCACAGGATGGGAGTGTATCCATTTTGACAATCTATGATGCTTCCAAAAAAAACCCAAGATGACAAAGCAGTAGTGTATCCACATATTTTATTCAAGGGGAATAAATGTAATTATTGTTTCTCTAGTGTCCTGGAAACTCAGTATGAGTAGGCACAGTGTGCATTATCAGGAGAGTTTTGCAAAAGAAAGATTTGAATCATTATCAAATTACCAGATAATTTTTTTTTAGTTAACCTAAAAGTTACTTATGAACTTAAGTCAAATTCACCAAGCAGTATCATTTAGGAAGAAAAAACTAGGAATAGCACTGCTGTTGGTCTTTTCTGACTCACCAGGGTTAAGTGCATATGCAGCCGAAAAATGCAAGACACCCAAGACAGTGGCCTAATCCCAGTTTCCATCTGCTAGCTCAGCATTTAAGCTTTCCATACAAACATGACAGAAGATGTGACAGGGAATATCCTGACAGAAAAGACAGAGTCCCTAGGGACCTGGATGACCCTGTCTCTAGCCCAGTTGAACACTCTGGTTGAATCAGACAGAAGACCAAGATGATCTCTTCCTTCTCTGGTATGTTTAATATTCTAGCATTTAATTTGCCTTTCTTGTGCATGCCCAAAAGAAATGTTTCACTACACTTACCTAAACATGTTACTTGTAACTGAAATTTTAAATTCAGTTCAATGTGGAAGATCAATTATTTTTTTGCAGTAGACACAACAAATTTAAAACCCCACATCAGATACCTAGAAAACCTTGCCTGGTTACCTTTTCCCAGGGAGGTTTTTCTTGTCTGTGTGGTGATTTCTTGTCAGTGTGGGGGTGCACAGCACAAGAACTGACAGAAGCTCTAGTCTGTGGACAGCTTCAGCTGACCTGCACATGGCTGACAAGTCTCTGCCACAGTGTTTTCAGTGGTTGCTCAAATGTACAGAATGAACTGCACGATGCAGTTCTTTTGAGGGCTCGTTGGCCCTTCTTAATTCATATGATAACCAAACTTACGTGCACAACATGACGGAAATAAAAATGTCTCCCAGCACAGAAGATGTTTGCTTGACCAGTGGATCATGTCAGCAATCGCGCCTCTCAATAACGTTGTTTTCCCTCCACTTAGCAAGGTGTGTCTGCTTTCTGGTGATCTCACACCACACAGGGACAATGCAAAGGCTCCATTATCGCATATTTGGATGCATACACACGATTTTATAATTAAGGCCTTCCCTCACCTTCTGTCAGGGCTGTGTTTTCCCTCCCCTGGGAGGAGAATGTTCAGCACACCGCTGAGCAGCCTCCCAGCAGGCAGTACCTGCTCTGCTTCAGCTGAGAGGTCCAAAAATGGAATGCTCTGGCTTCTTCCTTACACACTGCATCCTTAAAATTTTTCAGAGATAAGAGGGCATTATTTAAAAGTTGGAGTTTCACAGTAACTATGCCTGAGATGGGAGGAGAGCAGCAGCTGTTGTGCATATTATGTGTGTTAGACATCAACTACTCATTATGTCCTCGAATAACCACTCTTGCCATTACACCAGGTGGCCTGTGAAAACACTGTAGCACATGAAGAGCTTTGAATATCTTCATTATTCAGGGTCAAAACCAAAGACAGAATTCCTGCTGCCTTCGTCCTAAGATACTAAATAAGGGATCTGAGGCAGTGTTAAACACATTCATACAACGCTGCAAACTTTATGCTCTTTTCTGTTTTGTCATTTGTGCAGTAACTGCCAGGGCTTTTTCCTGTACAAGAAATCCCATTTTGAATCACTCAGGCCAGTTTATTCCAGATACTTTATTCCAGAAGAGTAGGGAAACCATTAAGGAAAAAACTTAGAGCAACAAAAAGCCCACTTATGTAATAAGCTGCAAGTGCAAGTGCACCCTCACTGAGGTATAGGGGAGACTACAAAGGCACCCAGGCAGTGATACTCCCCTAGATCACTCTTTCAGTTTCCTCTGCTGAGATGAACAAGAGAGCTGTCACTCAAGGTGCCATCGAAAGCCATAGACTTTGAGATTTCCCAATTCTTGCCTACCCCTGACAATCAGCTCCCCATCCAGAAGTCACATGGGATCACAGATTGGATTTCCCTGTCCTCAGGGAGGTAGTCTCTGCTCCCATCAGGGACGGGGTTGTCACTGCTGTATTTAGGGATGGCACACCAGGGAGCGAGAAAAAAGAAATGTTATGCAATGCCAGGATGCCCATCTAACTCAAGAATTACATGATTTGTAGAGTGAGAAAAGTGTGTGCATGAGTGCTACTTTGAGTGTTTCTAGAATCATAGAAAGGGACCTTAAAGATCATCTAGTTCCAACCCCCCTGCCAGGGGCAGAGATGCATTTTACAAGCAGCAGGTGGCTGCTCAAAGCCTGGGGCACTGGCCAAGGAGTGCAGGTGGTGAGGCTGTGCAACCCCATGCCCTCAGGCACTGGAAGATGTGAAAGCTCAGTAGTTAGGAAAAATGACCATGGTCTACTCAGTTCTCACAGGCTTTAAGAAACAGATCCGGGAGATGGATCACCTCACGGAGGTACTGTCTACAAAAGAAGTGGTGAGTTTTCAAACACCAGCATTTGAAATATTTTGTGTGCCAGCCCAGCCCAACAGACTCCTACAATGATATTTTTCACTTTGTAAGTTTCCATTTGATGCTTTTTTTTAAATGTAAGTGTATGTAAATTGTATGTCAGGATGAGACCAAAGCAGTTTTGAAACATAAGATAATAGTAACAGTCAATTGAGAATTTATCTATCCTGATACAGGTTTTTCATGAAGACAGAGTAGTGTGGCTTCCTTCAGGTACTACCAGTACATTTTAGTAAGATGCATTCTAGTCTTGAATTTCAAAATTTATCAACACTACTATTCTTTTATTTTTTCCTTTTAAAATCTAATGGTGGTAAAACTTACCGGGGCAAAAAAAAAATCTTTCCAAAAAAAGCTCATTCAGAAAACTATGTTGGTATGGTCAGATTTTTTTTAATCTGAAAGCTGATCTTGTATTCAAGAGATAAGAAACACACTCCAACTGAAACTTTTTAAAAAACAAAGTTCCAGAGAAATAATTCCATTTTCCTGCTAATTCAGTAAACTTCCACATGCTTTAACCTGTTTTGAGTAATCTCCTTGTACTAATCCCCTAGGAAAAACAGAAAGGAGGAAAAAGATCCAACAGTGATTTCCTCTTAATACTAACAAGGAACAATGTGTTTTACTAGGAGCAAAAAAAGTGGTGTAGAAGACTGATTAAGATACAAAGAAGAGTTTTGAAGTAAAAGTCACTGATTATATCCATAATGATTGCTTCAAAAATTTCCTAAAATATGGTAGATATCATTGTGCTGTTTCATTTTAAATTTTGATTTATTTTTCCTTTTATTTCTTCATCTGGAATAGCTACAGGAAACAGACTAGCATTAAGAGAAAGAACTTTCCATGGAAAGCTACAGCCATTAAATTATAATTACTCTAAATAATAAAGGATTTAATAATTAATATAGAGCAGTTATATAATACACCTGACAGACAGCTCTGGAATAACGTTGCCTGGCACAGCACAGCCAGAGCACACAAGTACTTATGGATAAGCATAGTGTTGTTTTTGTACATAACATTAAATACACTCCTCTAAGAGTTTCCAGAATTAAGACTGATATTTTAGGTATTGAGAGAAAACAGCTTGACAAAACACTCATAGTTTGAAAGAATCTATTCTGCCCAGAAAATTGATAGCATACAGCAATGATGATTTTTAGTTCAAACATTATCTTGTTAGAAGAGGACAGGATTTATACCTGTAGGAATGAAATATAATATAAGGCAAACATCCTTGAAAAGCGGATGAAAACTAGAAAAGCAGAAGTATGCATTTTTTCTCATGTATGACTATTGCAGAATGAGAGTGAAGAACGGTAGAAATTTTTACAGTGGGTTGAGCATAAAAGACTAGGCTCAATAACCTCCATAAGAGGTACAAAACCCTGGAAAACCACAGTACAAAATTGATGTCATCAGCTTTTTATTACAACTGGGATCAAAAGTTGACAAATTTTAGTGCTTCAAATGAGAGGGATATTTGTGTAACTCTTCTAACATAATGATTTGCCTTTTGCCTGAGACAATGTTAAAATTGTAGATGCACGATAAGTAAAGAAAGATGAAGCTTGTTAAGAGTGTGAGAGTAAGAGGAATTTCAGAAGCAGGAATTGCTAAAAACAGTTTAAAAATATTTTTAAAAGTTTTTCCCTGAAACTACTAGCAAAGTATTAGTATAAGCTAACTACAAAACCCATTTGTCTCACAAACTTTATTTCTGACAAGTCTGAAAGTCAAAACCATGGTGATTAAACTATGGGAAGGGTTTTAAAATCTTACTTGAAGTGAGTATATATGAAATGAGTACTTCAGTGTATATGTATCTGAGTATATCTTACCACTAGTTACAGCATTCAATGGAAATTTAAGTCATAGAATGTTTCCAGAAGGAAAAAAAGGAGATTGAATGGAACAGAATGATAATCTATATCATGTGTTTTATATGGGTAGCAGAATTATGAAAAGCAAGTACTTAAATACTTGACCATAAATCTTTAACTACCCAAATTTTAAGAATCTCAGTACAAAACTATATTAGAAAAATACTACTAAAACTTAGATACAGTTTTTGTCTTTTCACTGTCTTATACAAAATTCTTTCTTCTGCAATAGCACGTACAGATTAGTGAGAGCTAGCAATGCAAGCAAGTGTTCTTACTGCTTTTCAGTAAAAGATGTAAAAAAGTTGTCTTGCTTTCCTGTGTTTTGGCTAGGTATACAAAAATCTAGTACAAATTTCTTGTTTCTAGATTTAAATACATTTGATTTACACAAGAAACATAGGATGTAAAATAATAAAGTTCAAAACTATGAGGACATAGAAGCCAAAAACGTATGAAACATAACATAAAGAAATGATCACACTTCTTGTGTGAGACCAGTGCCTGGATCTTCACTTGAATATTTGGAAATCTAGGGCCTCAAATTCTAGTCACAGTCCTTTCCTTATTCCTGATGTCTTCAATGGTATTATCATCTGACTTTCTTGGAGGAATAGAGATGTCTTGGTCTTGGTCCTGGTAGGACCATGTGGTAGTTTGGGCTAGGCCTTCCTTGGTGACCAGTTTGTAACCAAGGAAGGGTCTAGATTTACCCAGTATTCCCTACGATTTTTACGTAAGCCAGACTATAAGAAGAAAGGAGGGAAGGCCTTCGTTCTTTTCTCCTTCCGGTGGCTTGGAGGTGCAGGTTCCCTGCTGTTGAGTCTGCCGTGTTGGGGAGCAAGGCCTGGTAAGGCCTTGT